>NW_028295468.1:0-473000 GCF_964341445.2 Mesoplodon mirus
CATTGTAGTTTTGATTTGCATTTCTCTAATGAGTAAAGATGTTGAGCATCCTTTCATGTGTTTGTTGGCAGTCTGTATATCTTCTGTGGAGAAATGTCTATTTAGGTCTTCTGCCCATTTTTGGATTGGGTTGTTTGTTTTTTTGTTATTGAGCTGCATGAGCTGCTTATAAATTTTGGAGATTAATCCTTTGTCAGTTGCTTCATTTGCAAATATTTTCTCCCATTCTGAGGGTTGTCTTTTGGTCTTGTTTATGGTTTCCTTTGCTGTGCAAAAGCTTTTAAGTTTCATTAGGTCCCATGTGTTTATTTTTGTCTTTATTTCCATTTCTCTAGGAGGTGGGTCAAAAAGGATCTTGCTGTGATTTATGTCATAGAGTGTTCTGCCTATGTGTTCCTCTAAGAGTTTGAGAGTGTCTGGCCTTACATTTAGGTCTTTAATCCATTTTGAGCTTATTTTTGTGTATGGTGTTAGGGAGTGATCTAATCTCATACTTTTACATGTCCCTATCCAGTTTTCCCAGCACCACTTATTGAAGAGACTGTCCTTTCTCCACTGTACATTCCTGCCTCCTTTATCAAAGATAAGGTGACCATATGTCCGTGGGTTTAACTCTGGGCATTCTATCCTGTTCCATTGATCTATCTTTCTGTTTTTGTGCCAGTACCATACTGTCTTGATTACTGTAGCTTTGTAGTATAGTCTGAAGTCAGGGAGCCTGATTCCTCCAGCTCCATTTTTCGTTCTCAAGATTGCTTTGGCTATTCGGGGTCTTTTGTGTTTCCATACAAATTGTGAAATTTTTTGTTCTAGTTCTGTGAAAAATGCCAGTGGTAGTTTGATAGGGATTGCATTGAACCTGTAGATTGCTTTGGGTAGTAGAGTCATTTTCACAATGTTGATTCTTCCAATCCAAGAACATGGTACATCTCTCCATCTATTTGTATCATCTTTAATTTCTTTCATCAGTGTCTTATAATTTTCTGCATACAGGTCTTTTGTCTCCTTAGGTAGGTTTATTCCTAGATATTTTATTCTTTTTGTTGCAATGGTAAATGGGAGTGTTTCCTTGATTTCACTTTCAGATTTTTCATCATCAGTATATAGGAATGCCAGAGATTTCTGTGCATTAATTTTGTATCCTGCAACTTTACCAAATTCATTGATTAACTCTAGTAGTTTTCTGGTAGCATCTTTAGGATTCTCTATGTATAGTATCATGTCATCTGCAAACAGTGACAGCTTTATTTCTTCTTTTCCAGTTTGGATTCCTTTTATTTCCTTTTCTTCTCTGATTGCTGTGGCTAAAACTTCCAAAACTAGGTTGAATAAGAGTGGTGAAAGTGGGCAACCTTGTCTAGTTCCTGATCTTAGTGGAAATGGTTTCAGTTTTTCACCATTGAGGACGATGCTGGCTGTGGGTTTGTCATATATGGCCTTTATTATGTTGAGGAAAGTTCCCTCTATGCCTACTTTCTGCAGGGTTTTTATCATAAATGGGTGTTGAATTTTGTCGAAAGCTTTCTCTGCATCTATTGAGATTATCATATGGTTTTTCTCCTTCAGTTTGTTAATATGATGTATCACGTTGATTGATTTGCGTATATTGAAGAATCCTTGCATTCCTGGAATAAACCCCACTTGATCATGGTGTATGATCCTTTTAATGTGCTGTTGGATTCTGTTTGCTAGTATTTTGTTGAGGATTTTTGCATCTATGTTCATCAGTGATATTGGCCTGTAGTTTTCTTTCTTTGTGACATCCTTGCCTGGTTTTGGTATCAAGGTGATGGTGGCCTCATAGAATGAGTTTGGGAGTGTTCCTCCCTCTGCTATATTTTGGAAGAGTTTCAGAAGGATAGGTGTTAGCTCTTCTCTAAATGCTTGATAGAATTCGCCTGTGAAGCCATCTGGTCCTGGGCTTTTGTTTGTTGGAAGATTTTTTATCACAGTTTCAATTTCAGTGCTTGTGATTGGTCTGTTCATATTTTCTATTTCTTCCTGATTCAGTCTTGGCAGGTTGTGCATTTCTAAGAATTTGTCCATTTCTTCCAGGTTGTCCATTTTATTGGCATAGAGTTGCTTATAGTAATCTCTCATGATCTTTTGTATTTCTGTAGTGTCAGTTGTTACTTCTCCTTTTTCATTTCTAATTCTATTGATTTGAGTCTTCTCCCTTTTTTTCTTGATGAGTCTGGCTAATGGTTTATCAATTTTGTTTATCTTCTCAAAGAACCAGCTTTTAGTTTTATTGATCTTTGCTATCGTTTCCTTCATTTCTTTTTCAGTTATTTCTGATCTGATTTTTATGATTTCTTTCCTTCTGCTAACTTTGGGATGTTTTTGTTCTTCTTTCTCTAATTGCTTTAGGTGCAAGGTTAGGTTGTTTATTCGAGATGTTTCCTGTTTCTTAAGGTGGGATTGTATTGCTATAAACTTCCCTCTTAGAACTGCTTTTGCTGCATCCCATAGGTTTTGGGTCGTCGTGTCTCCATTGTCATTTGTTTCTAGGTATTTTTTAATTTCCTCTTTGATTTCTTCAGTGATCACTTCGTTATTAAGTAGTGTATTGTTTAGCCTCCATGTGTTTGTATTTTTTACAGCTCTTTTCCTGTAATTGATATCTAGTCTCATAGCATTGTGGTCGGAAAAGATACTTGATACAATTTCAATTTTCTTAAATTTACCAAGGCTTGATTTGTGACCCAAGATATGATCTATCCTGGAGAATGTTCCATGAGCACTTGAGAAAAATGTGTATTCTGTTGTTTTTGGATGGAATGTCCTATAAATATCAATTAAGTCCATCTTGTTTAATGTATCATTTAAAGCTTGTGTTTCCTTCTTTATTTTCATTTTGGATGATCTGTCCATTGGTGAAAGTGGGGTGTTAAAGTCCCCTACTATGATTGTGTTACTGTCGATTTCTCCTTTTATGGCTGTTAGTATTTACCTTATGTATTGAGGTGCTCCTATGTTTGGTGCATAAATATTTACAATTGTTATATCTTCTTCTTGGATCGATCCCTTGATCATTATGTAGTGTCTTTCTTTGTCTCTTCTAGTAGTCCTTATTTTAAAGTCTATTTTGTCTGATATGAGAATTGCTACTCCAGCTTTCTTTTGGTTTCCATTTGCATGGAATATCTTTTTCCATCCCCTTACTTTCAGTCTGTATGTGTCTCTAGGTCTGAAGTGGGTCTCTTGTAGACAGCATATAGATGGGTCTTGTTTTTGTATCCATTCAGCCACTCTGTGTCTTTTGGTGGGAGCATTTAGTCCATTTACATTTAAGGTAATTATCGATATGTATGTTCCTATTCCCATTTTCTTAATTGTTTGGGGTTCATTATTGTAGGTCTTTTCCTTCTGTTGTGTTTCTTGCCTAGAGAAGTTCCTTTAGCATTTGTTGTAAAGCTGGTTTGGTGGTGCTGAACTCTCTCAGCTTTTTCTTGTCTGTAAACGTTTTAATTTCTCCATCAAATCTGAATGAGATCCTTGCTGGGTAGAGTAATCTTGGTTGCAGGTTTTTCTCCTTCATCACTTTAAGTATGTCCTGCCACTCCCTTCTGGCTTGTAGAGTTTCTGCTGAGAGATCAGCTGTTATCCTGATGGGGATTCCCTTGTGTGTTATTTGTTGTTTTTGCCTTGCTGCTTTTAATATGATTTCTTTGTGTTTAATTTTTGACAGTTTGATTAATATGTGTCTTGGCGTATTTCTCCTTGGATTTATTCTGTATGGGACTCTCTGTGCCTCCTGGACTTGATTAACTATTTCCTTTCCCATATTAGGGAAGTTTTCAACTATAATCTCTTCAAATATTTTCTCAGTCCCTTTCTTTTTCTCTTCTTCTTCTGGAACCCCTATAATTCGAATGTTGGTGCGTTTAATGTTGTCCCAGAGGTCTCTGAGACTGTCCTCTGTTCTTTTCATTCTTTTTTCTTTATTTTGCTCTGCAGCAGTTATTTCCACTATTTTATCTTCCACCTCACTTATCCGTTCTTCTGCCTCAGTTATTCTGCTATTGATCCCATCTAGAGTATTTTTTATTTCATGTATTTTGTTTTTAATTGATGCTTGATTCATCTTTAGTTCTTCTAGGTCCTTGTTAACTGTTTCTTGCATTTTGTCTATTCTATTTCCTAGATTTTGGATCTGGGAAATAGAATCTTGGATCATCTTTACCATCATTATTCTGAATTCTTTTTTCAGGTAGACTGCCTATTACCTCTTCATTTGTTAGGTCTGGTGGGTTTTTATCTTGCTCCTTCTCCTGCTGTGTGTTTTTCTGTCTTCTCATTTTGCTTATGTTACTGTGTTTGGGGTCTCCTTTTTGCAGGCTGCAGGTTCGTAGTTCCTGTTGTTTTTGGTGTCTGTCCCCAGTGGCTAAGGTTGGTTTAGTGGGTTGTGTAGGCTTCCTGGTGGAGGGGACTAGTGCCTGTGTTCTGGTGGATGAGGCTGGATCTTGTCTTTCTGGTGGGCAGGTCCACGTCTGGTGGTGTGTTTTGGGGTGTCTGTGGACTTTTTATGATTTTAGGCCACCTCTCTGCTAATGGGTGGCGTTGTGTTCCTGTCTTGCTAGTTGTTTGGCTCAGGGTGTCCAGCACTGTAGCCTGCTGGTCGTTGAGTGAAGCTGGGTGCTGGTGTTGAGATGGAGATCTCTGGAAGATTTTCGCCGTTTGATACTATGTGGAGCTGGGAGGTCTCTTGTGGACCAGTGTCCTGAAGTTGGCTCTCCCACCTCAGAGGCACAGCACTGACTCCTGGCTCCTCAATTTGGGATGATGTGTTGTCTATTCATGTATTCCACAGATGCAGAGTACATCAAGTTGATTTTGGAGCTTTAATCCGCTGCTTCTGAGGCTGCTGGGAGAGGTTTCCCTTTCTCTTCTTTGTTCTCACAGCTCCTGGGTCTCAGCTTTGGATTTGGCCCCGCCTCTGCGTGTAGGTCGCCGGAGGGCGTCTGTTCTTCGCTCAGATAGGACAGGGTTAAAGGAGCAGCCTCTTCGGGGACTCTGGCTCACTCAGGCCGGGAAGGAGGGAGGGGCGCGGAGTGCGGGGCAAGCCTGCAGCGGCAGAGGTCGGCGTGACGTTGCACCAGCCCGAGGCGCGCCGTGCGTTCTCCCAGGGAAGCCGCCCCTGGATCCCGGGACCCCGGCAGTGGCAGGCTGCACAGGCTCCCGGAAGGGCGGTGTGGGCAGTGACCTGCGCTCGCACACAGGCTTCTTGGCAGCGGCAGCAGCAGGCCCAGCGTCCCACGCCTGTCACTGGGCTCCGCGCTTTCAGTCGCGACTCGCGCCCGTCCGTGGAGCCCCTTTAAGCAGCGCTCTTAATCCCCTCTCCTAGCGCACCAGGAAACCAAGAGGGAAGAAAAAGTCTCTTGCCTCTTCGGCAGCTCCAGAGTTTTCCCAGACTCCCTCCCGGCTAGCTGTGGCACATTAGCCCCCTTCAGGCTGAGTTCTCGCCGCCAGTCCCAGTCCTCTCCCTGCGCTCTGACCGAAGCCCGAGCCTCAGCTTCCAGCGCTGCACCCCCCGGCGGGCGAGCAGACAAGCCTTTCGGGCTGGTGAGTGCCGCTCGGCACCGATCCTCTGTCTGGGGATCTCTCCGCTTTGCCCTACCCAGGTATGTGGGGAGTTTCTTGCCTTTTGGGAGGTCTGGGGTCTTCTGCCAGCGTTCAGTAGGTGTTCTGTAGGAGTTGTTCCACGTGTAGCTGTATTTCTGGTGTATCCGTGGGGAGGAAGGTGATCTCCGCGTCTTACTCTTCCGCCATCTTACCCGGAAGTCCCGTTAGAGTGTTTTCTAAATCTGAGACTCTGTTCTCTTCCCTAATTCAGTTCATATGTAGCCATGTTTACATTCCCTTCATAAGTGATATCTTATGTCAGAATGCACCATGGCCGTTCTCATAATAATGCTCCATGACCCCTGTCATCACAATGCACCATGCCCTGGTTATCACAATGCTCCATGTCCCTTGTCATCACAGTTCTCCACGTCCATGTCATCACAATGCTATATGACATTTCTCAGCAATATGTTACATGCTCTTGTCATCACAATTCTCCGTCCACTTGACATTGCAATGCTCCATGCACTTGTCATCACAATGCTCCATGCACTTGTCATCACAATGCTCCATGCCCTTGTCATCACAATGCTCCATGACCCCTGTCATCACAATTCTCCCTGACACCTGTCATCACAATGCTTCATGCCCCTTGTCATTACAGTGCTCCATGATGCTCGACATCACAATTACCCACGGTCTTCTCATCACAAAGCTCCATGGCCAATATCATCACAATGCTCCATGACCACTGTCATCACAACACTCCATGACACCTGACAACACAATGATTCGGCACTCTTGTCATCAAAATGTTCCAATCCCTAGTCATCACAATGCTCCATAGCCCCTGTCTTCACAATACTCCATGAATATTTTCACCCAAATGTTCCATGACCCTTGTCATCACAATGATCCATGTCCTTTTCATCCCTATGCTCCATGACCCCTGTATTCACAAAGCTCCGTGACGCTTGTCATCACAGTGCTCCATGACACATGTCATCACAATGATCCATGCCTTTGTCAGCAAAATGCTACATGACCTTGTCATTACAATGCTCTATGCGCTTGTCATCACAATACTCCATATCCATTGTCATCACAATCCTCCATGAACCTTGGGATCACATTGCTTCATGCCTTTGTCATCACAATGCTCCATGCTCCTTGAAATCAAAATGATCCATGACCTCTGTCATCACAATGCTCCAAACACTTGTGATCACAGTGTTCCATAACCCTTGTCATCACAACGCTCCATGATGCCTGTCATCACAATACTCCATGCCCTTTTCATCACAATGCTCCATGACCTTTGTCATCACAATTCTCAATACACTTGTCATCACAATGCTCCCTGACACTTGTCATCAGAATGCTCCTTAAACCCTGTCATGAAAAGTCTACATGCCTTTTTCATCACAATGCCCCATACAGTTTTCATCACAATGCTCCGTGCCATTGTCATCAAAATACTCCACAAGCTTGTCATCAGAATGCTCCATGACACTTATCATCACAATTCTCCATGCACTTGTCAGGACAATGCTCCCTGACCCTAGTCATCACAATGCTCTAAGCCATTGTGATCACAATGCTCCAGTACCTTTGTCATCAGAATCCTCCATGACACTTGGCATCACAATGTTCCATGCCATTGTCATCACAATGGGCCATTACATATGTCATCACAATGTTCCCTGACACTTGTCTTCACAATACTGCATGACCTGGTCATCACAATGCTCCATGCCCTTGTCATCACAATGCGCCATTCCAAGTGTCATAACAATAATCTATGAAACATATTTGACCAATGTTCCATGCCCTTGTCATCACAAAGCTCCATGCCCTTGTTATCACAATGCTCCATGACCCCTGTCATCACAGTGCTCCGTGATTCCAGTCATCACAATGCTTCATGACCTTTGTCATCACAATGGTCCATGCCCTCGTCATCAACAATCTCTGTGACCTTATTAACCCCAATGCTCCATGAAATTTTCATCACAATGCTCTTTGACACTTGTCATCACAATGCTCCATGCGCTTGTCAGCACAATGCTCCTTGACACATGTCATCACAATGCGCCATGTGCTTGTCATCACAGTGCTCCACAATCTTGTCATCACAATGCTCCTTAAAATTTGTCATCACAATGCTCCATTCACTTCTCATCAAAATGCTCTCTCACCACAGATATCACAATGCTACATCACTATTTGTCACAATACCCCCTCACCCCTGTCATAACAATGTTCCATGACTCCTGTCATCACAATGCTACATGCACTTATCATCACAATGTTCGATGACCCCTGACATCACAATGTTCCATAACACCTGTCATCAAAATGTTCCATGACACTTTTCATCAAATTGCTCCATGACCCTGTCATCAGAATGTTCCCTGCCATCCTCATCACAATGCACAACGCCCTTCCCATCAAAATGCTCCATGACGTTTGTCATCACAAAGATCCAAGACCCTTGGCATCACAATGCTCCATGTCATTGTCATCACAATGCTAAATGAATGCTCTCATCACATTGCTTCATGCCATTGTCTTCACAAAGCTCCATGACACATGTCATCAGTATGCTCCATGGCTTTCTCATCACAATGCTCCATGCCCTTGCCATCACAATGCTCCATTACACCAGTCATAACAATGCTCCATGACCCCTGCCATCACGATGTTCCATGGTCTTTTCATCACAAAGCTCCTTGACACTTATCATCACAATGCTCCTAGAACCCTGTAATCACAATGCTCTATGCCACTATTCATTTCAATGCTCCTTGAACCCTTTCATCACAGTGCACCATGCCCATCATCATAATGCTTCAGTCTATTGTCATCACAATGAAAACAATATTCTCCATGACCTCTGTCATCATAATGCTCCAAACCCTTGTGATCACAATGTTCCATAACACTTATCATCACAACACCCAATGACGCTCATCATCACAATTATCCATGGTATTCTCATCACAGTGCTCCATGATCTTTGTCATCACAATGCTCAATACACCTGTCATCACAATGCTCCCTGACACTTGTCGTCAGTATGCTCCTTGAACCCTGTCATGACAAGGCTCCATGCCTTTTTCATCACAATGATCCATGCCGTCTTCATCACAATGCTCCAAGATCCCTGTAATCACAATGCTCCATGCCCTTGTCATCACAAAACTCCCTGACGCATGTCATCAGAATGCTCCTTGGCTTTCTCATCACCATGCTCCATGACTTCGTCATCACAATGCACCAAGACACCTGTAATCACAATGCTCCATGCCCCTTTTCATCAGAATGCTCCATGAGACTTGTCATCACAAGTCTCCATGGTCTTCTCATCACAGTGCTCCAGGACCTTGTCATAACCATGCTCCAAACCCTTTAAATCACAAGGCTCAGTGACACCTGTCATCACAATAATCCATGAGCATTTTCAGCCCAATGCTCTAAGGCCTAATCATCACAATGCTCCATGGCCAATATCATCACAATGCTCCATGACCACTGTCATCACAACACTCCATGACACCTGACAACACAATGATCCGGGACACTTGTCATCACAATGCTCCATTCCCTAGTCATCACAATGCTCCATGACCCCTGTCATCACAACACTCCATGAACATTTTCAGCCCAGTGCTCCATGACCCTTGTCCTCACAATGATCCATGCCCTTGTCATCCCAGTGCTCCATGACCCCTGTATTCACAATTATCCGTGACGCTTGTCATCACAGTGAGCCATGACACATGTCATCACAATGCTCCATGCCTTTGTCAGCAAAATGCTACATGACCCTGTCATTACAATGCTCTATGCGCTTGTCATCACAATACTCCATTTCCATTGTCATCACAATCCTCCATGAACCTTGGGATCACATTGCTTCATGCCCTTGTCATCACAATGCTCCATGCTCCTTGAAATCAAAATGATCCATGACCTCTGTCATCACAATGCTCCAAACCCTTCTGATCACAATGTTCCATAACACTTGTCATCACCACACTCCATGATGCCTGTCATCACAATACACCATGCCCTTTTCATCACAATGCTCCATGACCTTTGTCATCACAATTCTCAATACATTTGTCATCACAATTCTCCCTGACACTTGTCATCAGAATGCTCCTTAAAACCTGCCACTAAAAGGCTCCATGCCTTTTTCATCACAATGCCCCATGCCGTTTTCATCACAATGCTCCATGTCATTGTCATCAAAATACTCCACAAGCTTGTCATCAGAATGCTCCATGACCCTTGTCATCACAATTCTCCATGCACTTGTCAGCACAATGCTCCCTGACCCTTGTCATCACAATGTTCCAAGCCATTGTCATCACAACGCTCCATTACCTTTGTCATCAGAATCCTCCATGACACTTGGCATCACAATGCTCCATGCCATTATCATCCCAATGGGCCGTTACATATGTCATCACAATGCTCCCTGACACTTTTCTTAACAATATTGCATGACCAGGTCATCACAATGCTCCATGCCCTTGTCATCACAATGCACCATTCCAACTGTCATCGCAATAATCCATGAAACTTATTAGACCAATGTTCCAGTCCCTTGTCATCACAATGCTCCATGCCCTTGTTATCACAAATGTCCATGACCCCTGTCATCACACTGCTCCATAACTCCAGTCATCCCAATGCTTCATGACCTTTGTCATCACAGTTTTCCATGCCCTCGTCATCAACAGTCTCTGTGACCTTTTTAAGCACAATGTTCCATGAACTTTTCATCACAATGCTCTTTGGCCGTTGTCATCACAATGCTCTATGCCTTTCTCAGCACAATGCTCCATGACACATGTCATTACAATGCTCCATGACCCCTGTCATCACAATGCTCCATGACTCCAGGCATCTCAATGCTTTTTAACGTTTGTCATCACAGTGGTCCATGCCCGCGTCATCATAAAGCTCTGTGACCTTTGTAACCGCAATGCTCCATGAACTTTTGCTCACAATTCTCTGTGATACGTGCCATCACACTCCTCCATGTCTTTGTCAGAACAATGCTCCATGACCATTGTCATCACAATATGCCACGCACATTTCATCACAATGGTCCACAACATTGTCATTGCAATGCTCCATAAACCTTGTAATCACAATGCTCCATGCCCTTCTCATAAAAATGCTCTCTCAGAAGAGATATCACATTGTTCCATCACTAGTCATCATAATACTCCCTCACCCCTGTAATCACAATGATCCATGACACTGTCATCACACTTCTACATCCCCTTAACATCACAATAATCCATGAAAACTGCCATCAAAATCCTCCATGATCCGTTTCATCCCAAAGTTGCAAGACCCCTGACATCACAATTTTCTATAACCCCTGGCATCAAAATGTTCCATTACAATTTTCATCAAATTGCTGCATGACCCGGTCATCAAAATTCTCCCTGAACTTCTCATCACAATGCACCATGCCCTTGTCATCAAAATGCTCCATGACTTGTCATCACAATGCTCCATGACCTTTGTCATCACAATGCTCAATACACTTGTCATCAAAATGCTCCCTGACACTTGTCATCAGAATGCTCCTTGAACCCTTTCACGAAAAGGCTCCATGCCTCTTCAAACACAATGCCCCATGCCGTTTTCTTCACAATGCTCCATGCCATTGTCTTAAAAATACTCCAAAAGCTTGTCATCAGAATGCTCCATGACCCTTGTCATCACAATTCTCCATGCACGTGTCAGCACAATGCTCCCTGACCCTTGTCATCAGAATGCTCCATTACCTTTGTCAACAGAATCCTCCATGACACTTGGCATCACAATGCTCCATGCCATTTTCATCACAATGGGCCATTACATATATCATCACAATGCTCCCTGACACCTGTCTTGACAATACTGCATGACCTGGTCATCAGTAGGTTCCATGCCCTTGTCATCACAATGTGCCATTCCATCTGTCATCTTAATAATCCATGAAACTTATTAGACCAATGTTCCATGCCCTTGTCATCACAGTGCTCCATGCCCTTGTTATCACAGTGCTCCATGACCCCTGTCATCACAATGCTCCGTGACTCCAGTTATCACAATGCTTCCTGACCTTTGTCATCACAATGATCCATGCCCTCGTCATCAACAGTCTCTGTGTCCTTTTTAACCACAATGCTCCATGAACTTTTCATCACAATGCTCTTTGACCCTTGTCATCACAATGCTCTATGCCTTTCTCAGCACAATGCTCCATGACGCTTGTCATCACAATGCTCCATGCGCTTGTCAGCACAATGCTCCATGACACATGTCATCACAATGCTCCATGACCCCTGTCATCACAATGGTCCGTGACTCCAGTCATCACAATGCTTCATAACATTTGTCATTACAATGTTCCATGCCCACGTAATTACAAGGCTCTGTGACCTTTGTAACCACAATGCTCCTTGAACTTTTCATCACAATTCTCTGTGACCCTTGTCTTCACAATGCTCCATATCTTTGTCAGAGCAATGCTCCATGACCATTGTCTTCACAATGTGCCACACACATTTCATCACAACGGTCCACAACCTTGTCATTGCAATGCTCCATAAATCTTGTAATCACAATGCTCCATGCACTTCTCATCAAAATGCTCTCTCACGAGAGATATCACAGTGTTCCATCACTAGTCATCACAATACTCCCTCACCCCAGTAATCAAAATGTTCCATGACCCTGTCATCACACTGCTACATCCCCTTATCATCACAATGTTCCATGACCCCTGTCATCAAATTGCTCCATGACCCTTTTCGTCCCAACGCTCCAAATCCCCTGACATCACAATGTTCTATAACCCCTGCCATCAAAATATTCCATTACACTTTTCATCAAATTGCTGCAAGACCCGGTCATCAAAATACTCACTGCCCTTCTCATCACAATGCAACATGCCCTTGTCATCAAAATGGCCATTGCTTGTCATGACAATGCTCCATGACCCTTGGCATCACAATGCTCCATGTCACTGTCATCACAATGCTCCCTGAACCCTCTCATCACATTGCTCGATGCCGTTGTCATCACAAAGCTCCATGACACTTGTCATCACAATGCTCGATGCCCTTCTCATCAAAATGCTCCATGCCCTTGTCATTACAATCCTGCATGACCCATGTATCATAGTGTTCTGTACCCTTGTCATCAGAAGGCTCCATGCCCACTCTCATCACAATCATCCCCGAAATATTTCAGACCAATGTTCCATGCCCTTCTCATCACAATGCTCCATTACCCCTGTCATAACAATCCACCATGACCCCGGCCATCACAATGTTCCATGGCCTAGTCATCACAAGGTTCCATGACACTTGTCATCACAATGCTGAAGACCCCTGAAATCACAATGCTCCATGCCCTTGTCATCACAAAGCTCCATGACGCATGTCCTCAGAATGTTCCATGGCCTTCTCATCACAATGCTCCATGCCCTTGTCCTCACAATGCTCCAAAACCCCTGTAAACACAATGCTCCATGCCCCTTTTCATCTCAATGCTCCATGAACCCTGTCATCACAATGCACCATGCCCATCATCACAATGCTTCAGGCTATTGTCATCACAATGAAATCAATATTCTCCATGACCTCAGTCATCATAATGCTCCAAACACTTGTGATCACAATGTTCCATAACACTTATCATCACAACACCCCATGATGCTCATCATCACAATTATCCATGGTCTTCTCATCACAATGCTCCATGATCTTCGTCATCACCATGCTCAATACACTTGTCATCACAATGCTAACTGACGCTTGTCGTCAGTATGCTCCTTGAACCCTGTCATGACAAGGCTCCATGCATTTTTCATCACAATAATCCGTGCCCTTTTCATCACAATGCTCCAAGATCCCTGTAATCACAACGCTCCATGCCCTTCTCATCAAAAAGCTCCATGACACATGTCATCAGAATGCTTCATGGCCTTCTCATCACAATGCTCCATGCCCTTGTCATCACAATGCTCCAAGACCCCTGTAATCACAATACTCCATGCCCATATTCATCAGAATGCTCCATGTGAGTTGTCATCACAATTCTCCATGGTCTTCTCATCACAATGCTCCAAGACCTTGTCATTACCATGCTCCATTACCTTGACATCACAATGCTCCATGACCCCTGTCATCACAATAATCCATGAGCATTTTCAGCCCAATGCTCCACGACCTACTCATCACAATGCTCCATGGCCAATATCATCACAATGCTCCATGACCTCTGTCATCACAGCACTCCATGAAACCTGACAACACAATGATCCGGGACTCTTGTCATCACATTGCTCCATTCCATGGTCATGACAATGCTCCATGACTCCTGTCATCACAACACTCCATGAACATTTTCAGCTCAGTTCTCCATGACCCTTGTCATCACAATGATCCATGCCCTTGTCATCCCAATGCTCCATGAACCCTGTATTCACAATGCTCCGTGACGCTTGTCATCACAGTGCTCCATGACACATGTCATTACAATGCTCCATGCCTTTGTCAGCAAAATGCTACATGACCTTGTCATTACAATGCTCTATGAGCTTGTCATCACAATACTCCATTTTCATTGTCATCACAATACTCCATGACCCTTGGCATCACAATGCTCCATGTTACTGTCATCACAATGCTCCCTGAACCCTCTCATCACATTGCTCGATGTCCTTATCATCACAAAGCTCCATGACACTTGTCATCACAATGCTCTATGCCCTTCTCATCACAATGCTCCATGCCCTTGTCATTACAATCCTGCATGACCCATGTATCATAGTGTTCCGCACCCTTGTCATCAGAAGGCTCCATGACCACTCTCATCACAATCATCCCCGAAATATTTCAGACCAATGTTCCATGCCCTTCTCATCACAATGCTCCATTACCCCTGTGAAAACAATCCACCATGACCCCGGCCATCACAATGTTCCACGGCCTAGTCATCACAAGGTTCCATGACACTTGTCATCACAATGCTGAAGACCCCTGAAATCACAATGCTCCATGCCCTTGTCATCACAAAGCTCCATGACGCATGTCCTCAGAATATTCCATGGCCTTCTCATCACAATCCTCCATGCCCTTGTCCTCACAGTGCTCCAAGACCCCTGTAAACACAATGCTCCATGCCCCTTTACATCTCAATGCTCCATGAACCCTGTCATCACAATGCACCATGCCCATCATCACAATGCTTCAGGCTATTGTCATCACAATGAAATCAATATTCTCCATGACCTCTGTCATCATAATGCTCCAAACACTTGTGATCACAATGTTCCATAACACTTATCATCACAACACCCCATGACGCTCATCATCACAATTATCCATGGTCTTCTCATCACAATGCTCCATGATCTTCGTCATCACAATGCTCAATACACTTGTCATCACAATGCTAACTGACGCTTGTCGTCAGTATGCTCCTTGAACCCTGTCATGACAAGGCTCCATGCCTTTTTCATCACAATAATCCATGCCCTTTTCATCACAATGCTCCAAGATCCCTGTAATCACAACGCTCCATGCCCTTCTCATCAAAAAGCTCCATGACACATGTCATCAGAATGCTTCATGGCCTTCTCATCACAATGCTCCATGCCCTTGTCATCACAATGCTCCAAGACCCCTGTAATCACAATACTCCATGCCCATTTTCATCAGAATGCTCCATGTGAGTTGTCGTCACAATTCTCCTTGGTCTTCTCATCACAATGCTCCAAGACTTTGTCATCACCATGCTCCATTACCTTGACATCACAATGCTCCATGACCCCTGTCATCACAATAATCCATGAGCATTTTCAGCCCAATGCTCCATGACATACTCATCACAATGCTCCATGGCCAATATCATCACAATGCTCCATGACCTCTGTCATCACAGCACTCCATGAAACCTGACAACACAATGATCCGGGACTCTTGTCATCACATTGCTCCATTCCATGGTCATGACAATGCTCCATGACTCCTGTCATCACAACACTCCATGAACATTTTCAGCTCAGTGCTCCATGCCCTTGTCATCCCAATGCTCCATGAACCCTGTATTCACAATGCTCCGTGACGCTTGTCATCACAGTAGCTCCATGACACATGTCATCACAATGCTCCAAGCCATTGTCATTACAATGCACCATTACCTTTGTCATCAGAAACCTCCATGACACTTGGCATCACAATGTTCCATGCCATTGTCATCACAATGGGTCATTACATATGTCAACACAGTGCTCCCTGACACCAGTCTTCACAATAATTCATGACCTGGTCATCACAATGCTCCATGCCCTAGTCACCACAGTGCACCATTCCAACAGTCATCGCAATAATCCATGAAACTTATTAGACCAATGCTCCATGCCCTTGTCATCACAATGCTCCATGACCCTTGTCATCACAATGCTCCATGAACTTTTCATCACAATGCTCTTTGTTCCTTGTCATCACAATTCCCTATGCCTTTCTCAGCACAATGCTACATGACCTTTGTCATCACAATGCTCCATGTGCTTGTCAGCACGATGCTCCATGACACATGCCATCACAATGAACCATGTGCTTGTCATCACAGTGCTACACAATATTGTCACCACAATGCTCCATAAAACTTGTCATCAAAATGCTCTCTCACCACAGATATCACAATGTTACATCCCTATTCGTCACAATACTCCCTCACCCCTGTTATCACAGTTTTCCATGACTCCTGTCATCACAATGCTACATGCACTGATCATCACAATGTTCGATGACCCCTGACATCACAATGCTCCATAACCCCTGTCATCAAAATGCTCCATTTCCTTTTAATCAAAATGCTCCATGACCCCTGACATCACAATGTTCCATAACCCCTGTCATCAAAATGTTCCATAAGCCTTTTCTTCAAATTGCTCCATGACCCTGTCATCACAATGCTCCCTGCCCTTCTCATCACATTGCACAACGCACTTGTCATCAAAATGCTACATGACCTTTGTCATCACAAAGATCCATTACCCTTGGCATCACAATGCTCCATGTCATTGTCATCACAATGCTCCATGAACACTCTCATCACATTGCTCCGTGACTTTGTCATCACAAAGCTCCATGACACATGTCATCAGAATGCTCCATGGCCTTCTCATCACAATGCTCCATGCGCTTGCCATCACAATGCTCCATTACCCCTGTCATAAAAATGCTCCATGACCCCTGCCATCACGATGTTCCGTGGCCTTGTCATCACAAGCCTCCATGACTCTTCTCATCACAATGCTCCAAGACCCCGTAATCACAATACTCCATGCCCATTTTTCATCTTAATGATCCATGAACCCTGTCATCACAATTCACCATGCCCATCATCATAATGCTTCATGCTATTGACATCACAATGAAATCAAAATGCTCCATGACCTCTGTCATAACAATGCTCCAAACCCTTGTGATCACAATATTCCATAACACTTGTCATCACAGTGCCCCATGACGCTCGTCATCACAATTATCCATGGTCTTCTCATCACAATGCTCCATGACCTTTGTCATCACAATGCTCAATACACTTGTCATCAAAATGCTCCCTGACACTTGTTGTCTGTATGCTCCTTGAACCCTGTCATGACAAGGCTCCATGCCTTTTTCATCACAATGATCCATGCCCTTTTCCTCACAATGCTCCAAGACCCATTTAAACACAATGCTCCATGCCCTTGTCATCACAAAGCTCAATGAAACATGCCTTCAGAATGCTCCTTGGCCTTCTCCTCACAATGCTCCATGCCCATGTCATCACAATGTTCCAAGACCCCTGTAATCACAATGGTCCATGCCCCTTTTCATCAGTATGCTCCATGAGATTTATCATCACAAGTCACTATGGGTTTCTCATCACAATGCTCCAGGACCTTGTCATCACAATTCTTCACGACCATGTTCTGAACATTTCTCAATGGCCCTTGTCATCATAATGCTCCAAGCCCTAGTCATCACAATGCTCCATTATATTTGTCATCACAATCCTCCATTACATTTGGCATCACAATGATCCCTGCCATTGTCATTGCAATGGACCATGACATATGTCATCACAATGCTCCATGACACCTGTCTTCACAATACTCCATGACCTTCTCATCACAATGATCCATGCCCTTGTCATCACAATGCACCATGTCCAATGTCATCACAATACTCTATGAAACTTTTCAGACCAATGCTCCATGCCCCTGTCACCACAATGCTCCATGCCCTAGTCATCACAATGCTCCATGATCCCTGTCATCACAATGCTCCGTGACTCCAGTCATCACAATGCTTCATAACATTTTTCATCACAATGGTCCATGCCTGTGTCATCACAAGGCTCTGTGACCTTTATAACCACAATGCTCCATGAACTTTTCATCACAATGCTCCGTGACCCTTCTCATCAAAATGCTCCATGCGTTTGTCAGAAAAATGCTCCATGACCCTTGTCATCACAATGTGCTACGTCGTGATTTTCATCAAAACGATCCAAAAATTTCTCATGGTAATTCTCCATAAACCTTGTAATCACAATGCTCCATGCCCTTCTCATCACAATGCTCCATTACGCCTGTCATAACAATGCTCCATGTCCCCTGCCATCACAATATTCCACGGCCTTGTCAGCACCAGGCTCCATGACACTTGTCATCACAATGCTCCAAGACCCCTGTAATCACAATGCTCCATGCCCTTGTCATCACAAAGCTCCATGACACATGCCATCAGAATGTTCCATGTCCTTCTCATCAAAATGCTCCATGCCCTTGTCATCACAGTGCTCCAAGATCCCAGTAATCACAATGCTCCATGCCCTTTTTCATCTCAATGCTCCATGAAACCTGTCATCACAATGCACCATGCCCATCATCATAATGCTTCCGGCTATTTTCAGCACAATGAAATCAATATTCTCCATGACCTCTGTCATCACAATGTTCCATGACCCCTGTCATCACAATACTCCATGAACATTTTCAGCCCAATGCTCCATGACCCTTGTCATCACAATGATCCATGCCCTTGTCATCCCAATGCTCCATGACCCCTGTATTCACAATGCTCCGTGACGCTTTTCATCACAGTGCTCCATGACACAAGTCATAATAATGCTCCATGCCCTTGTCATCCCAATGCTCCATGACCACTGTATTCACAATGCTCCGTGACGCTTGTCATCACAGTGCTCCATGACACCTGTCATCACAATGTTCCATGCCTTTGTCAGCAGAATGCTACATGACTTTGTCATTACCATGCTCTATGTGCTTGTCATCACAATACTGCATTACCATTGTCAACACAATCCTCCATGAACCTTGAGATCACATTGATTCATGCGCTTGTCATCACAATGCTCCATGCTCCTTGAAATCAAAATGATCCATGACCTCTGTCATCACAATGCTCCAAACACTTGTGATCACAATGTTCCAAAAAACTTGTCATCACAATGCTCCATGATGCCTGTCATCACAATACTGCATGCACTTTTCATCACAATGCTCCATGAACTTTGTCATCACAGTTCTCAATACACATGTCATCACAATGCTCCCTGACACTTGTCGCCAAAATGCTCCTTGAACCCTGTCACGAAAAGGCTCCATTACTTTTTCAACACAATGCCCCATGCCGTTTTCATCACAATGTTCCACGCCACTGTCAGCAAAAAACTCCACAAGCTTATCATGAGAATGTTCCATGACCCTTGTCATCACAATTCTCCATGCACTTTTCAGCACAATGCTCCCAGACCTTGTCATCTCAATGCTCCAAGCCACTGTCAGCACAATGCACCATTACCTTTGTCATCAGAATCCTCCATGACACCTGGCATCACAATGCTCCATGCGATTGTCATCACAATGGGCCATTACATATGTTATCACAATGCTCCCTGATACCTCTCTTCACAATACTGCATGACCTGGTCATCACAATGCTCCATGCCCTTGTCACCACAATGCACCATTCCAACAGTCATCGCAATAATCCATGAAACTTATTAGACCAATTCTCCATGCCCTTGTCATCACAATGCACCATGACCTTTGTAATCACAATGCTCCAAGAACTTTTCATCACAGTGCTCTTTGATCCTTGTCATCACAATGCTCTATGCCTTTCTCAGCGCAATGCTACGTGACCCTTGTCATCACAATGCTCCATGGGCTTTCAGCACGATGCTCCATGACACATGTCATCATAATGCACCATGCGCTTGTCATCACAGTGCTCCACAAGCTTGTCATCACAATGCTCCATAAACCTTGTCATCACAGTGCTCCATGCACTTCTCATCAAAATGCTCTCTCACCACAGATATCACAATGTTACATCACTATCCGTCACAATACTCACTCACCCCTTTTATCACAATGTTCCATGACCGCTCTCATCACAATGCTACATGCACTTATCATCACAATGTTCGATGACCCCTGACATCACAATGCTCCATAACCCCTGTCATCAAAATGCTCCATGACCCTTTTCATCATAATGCTCCATGACCTCTGACATCACAATGTTCCATAACCCCTGTCATCAAAATGTTCCATGACACTTTTCATCAAATTGCTCCATGACCCTGTCATCACAATGCTCCCTGCCCTTCTCATCACGATGCACAACGCCCTTGTCATCAAAATCCTCCATGACCTTTGTCATCACAAAGATCCTTGACCCTTGGCATCACAGTGCTCCATGTCATTGTCATCACAATCCTCCATGAACACTCTCATCACATAGCTCCATGTCCTTGTCATCACATAGCTCCATGACACATGTCATCAGAATGCTCCATGGCCTTCTCATCACAATGCTCCATGCCCTTGCCGTCACAATGCTCCATTACCCCTGTCATAACAATGCTCCATGATCCCTGCCATCACGATGTTCCGTGGCCTTGTCATCACAGTGCTCCATGACACCTGTCATCACAATGCTCCATGACTTTGTCAGCAAAATGCTACATGACCTTGTCATTACAATGCTCTATGCGCTTGTCCTCACAATACTCCATTTCCATTGTCATCACAATCCTCCAAGAACCTTGAGAGCACATTGCTTCATGCCCTTGTCATCACAATGCTCCATGCTCCTTGAAATCAAAATGATCCATGTCCTCTGTCATCACAATGCTCCAAAACCTTGTGATCCCAGTGTTCCATAACACTTGTCATCACAATGTTCCATGATGCCTGTCATCACAAAATTCCATGCCCTTTTCATCACAGTGCTCCATGACTTTTGTCATCACAATGCTCAGTACACTTGTCATCACAATGCTCCCTGACACTTGTCATCAGAATGCTCTTTGAACCCTGCCACGAAAAGGCTCCATGCCTTTTTCATCACAATTCCCCATTCCGTTTTCATCACAATGCGCCGTGACCATTTTCATCAAAATGCTCCATGACTTTGTCTGAAAAATGTTCCCTGACCCTTGTCATCACAATGTGCCATTCGCTTTTCATCACAACGGTCCAGAAAATTGTCATTGCAATGCTCCATAAACCTTGTAATCACAATGCGCCATACACTTCTCATCAAAATGTTCTCTCACCAGAGATATCACAGTGTTCCATCACTAGTTGTCACAATACTCCCTCACTACTGTAATCACAATGTCCCATGACCCCTGTCATCACAATGCTACATCCCTTTATCATCACAATGTTCCATGACCCCTGACATCACAATATTCTATAACCCCTGTCATCAAAATGTTCCAATACACTTTCCATCATATTGCTGAATGACCCTGTCATCAAAATACTCCCTGCCCTTATCATCACAATGCACCATGCACTTGTCATCAAAATGCTCCATGACATTTGTCATCACAAAGCGCCATGACCCTTGGCATAACAATGCTACATGTCATTGACATCACAGTGCTCCATGAACCCTCTCATCACATTACTCCATGCCCTTGTCATCACAAAGCTCCATGACACTTGTCATCAAAATGCTCTATGCCCTTCTCATCACAATGCCCCATGACCTTGACATTATAATCCTTCATGACCCATGTATCACAGTGTTCCATGCCCTTATCATCACAATGCTCTATGCCCACTCTCATCACCATAATCCATGAAACTTATTAGACCAATGCTCCATTCCCTTGTCATCACAATTCTCCATGCCCTTGTTATCAAAAAGGTCCATGACCCCTGTCATCACAATGCTCCATGCCTCCATTCATCACAATGCTTCATGACCTTTGTCATCACAATGGTCCATGCCCTCGTCATCAGCAGTCTCTCTGACATATTTAACCACAATGCTCCATGAAATTTTCATCACAATGCTCTTTGACCCTTGTCATCACAATGTTCTATGCCTTTCTCAGCACAATGCTCCATGACCCTTGTCATCACAATGCTCCATGCGCTTGTCAGCACAATGCTCCATGACCCATGTCATCACAATGCACCCTGCACTTTTCATCATAGTGCCCCACAATCTTGTCACCACAATGCTCCATAAAACTTGTCATCACAATTCTCCATGCACTTCTCATCAAAATGCTCTCTCACCACAGATATCACAATGTTACATCACTATTCATCACAATACTCCCTCACCCCTGTCATCACAATATTCCATGACTTCTGTGTTTGCAATGCTACATGCACATATCATCACAAAGTTCGATGATCCCTGACATCACAATGTTCCATAACCCCTGTCATCAAAATGCTCCATAACAATTTTGCTCAAAATGCTCAATGACCCCTGACATCACAATGTTCCATAACACCTGTCATCAAAATATTCCATGACCCTTTTCATCAAATTGCTCTATAACCCTGTCATCACAATACTCCCTGCCCTTCTCATCACAATGTACCATGCCCTTTTCATCAAAATGCTCCATGACCTTTGTCATCACAAGGATCCATGACCCTTGGCATCTCAATGCTCCATGCCATTGTCATCACAAAACTCCATGAACCCTCTAATCACAATGCTCCATGCACATTTGCATCTCAATGCTCCATGAACCCTGTCATCAAAATGCACCATGCCCATCATCATAATGCTTCAGGCTATTGTCATCACAATGAAATCAAAATATTTGATGATCTATCTCATCACAATGCTCCAAATCCTTTTGATCACAATGTTCCATAACACTTATCATCAAAATGTCCCATGACGCTCATCATCACAATTATCCATGGTCTTCTCATCACAGTGCTCCATGACCTTTGTCATCACAGTGCTCTATACACTTGTCATCACAATGCTCCCTGACACATGTCATCAGTATGCTCCTGGAACCCAGTCATGACAAGGCTCCATACCATTTTCATAACAATGATCCATGCCAATTTCATCACAATGCTCCAAGACACCAGTAATCACAATGCTCCATGCCCTTGTCATCACAATGCCCCAAGACCCCTGTAATCACAATACTCCATGCCCCTTTTCATCAGAATGCTCCATGAGACATGTTATTACAAGGCTCCATGGTCTTCTCATCACAATTCTCCAGGAACTTTTCATCACAGTGCTCCATTCCCTTGTCATAACAATGCTCCATGACCCCTGTCCTCGCAATACTTCCTGAACATAATCAGTCCAATTCTCCAGGAACTTCTCATCACAATGCTTCATGATCCCTATCATCACAATGCTCCATGACCACTGTCATCACAACGCTCCATGACCCCTGAAAACACAGTGATCCGGGACTGTTGTCATCACAGTGCTCCATTCCCTAGTCAACACAATGCTCCATGAACATTTTCAGCCCAATGCTCCATAACCGTTGTCATCACAATGATCCATGACCTTGTCATCCCAATGCTCCATGACCCCTGTAATCACAATGATCCGTGATGCTTCTCATCACAGTGCTCTATGACCCTTATCATCACAATGCTCCATGCCTGTGTCAGCAAAATGCTACATGACCTTGTCATCAAAATGCTCCATTTGCTTGTCATTACAATACTCCCTTACCATTGTCATCACAATCCTCCATGAACCTTGGGATCACATTGCTTCATGCCCTTGTCATCCCAATGCTCCATGCTCCTTGAAAACAAAATGATCCATGACTTCTATCATCACAATGCTCCAAACCCTTGTGATCACAGTGTTCCATAACACTTGTCATCACAACGCTCCATGATGCCTGTCATCACAATACTCCATGTCCTTTTCGTCAAAATGCTCCATGATCATTTCATCACAATTCTCAAAACACTTGTCATCACTATGTTCCCTGACACTTGTCGTCAGAATGCTCCTTGAAAACTGTCATGAAATGGCTTCATGCCTTTTTCATCACAATGCTCCCTGTCCTTTTCATCACAATGCTCCATGCCATTGTCGTCACAATACTCCACAAGCTTGTCATCAGAATGCTCCATGACACTTGTCATCACAATGCTCCATGGCCACTGTCATCACAATGCTCCATACCCCTTGTCATTACTGTGCTCCATGACGCTCGTCATCACAATTATCCATGGTCTTCTCATCACAATGCTCTACGCCCTTGTCATCAAAATGCTCCATGACCCTTGTCATCACAATGCTCCATGGCCACTGTCATCACAATGCTCCTTTCCCCTTGTCATTACAGTGCTCCATGACGCTCGTCATCACAATGCTCCACGGTGTTGCCATCACAATGCTCCATTCCCTGGTCATCACAATGCTCCATGCCCGGGTCATCACAATGCTCCATGTCCTCTGTCATCACAATTCTCTTCGTTCTTGGCATCACTATGCTCCATGACAGTTCTCAACACCGTGCTACATGATTTGTCATCACAATTCTCTATGCACTTTTCATTGCAATGCTCCATCACCCCTGTCATAGGAAGCTCCATGTGCTTCTCATCACAATGCTTCATGAACTTGTCATCAAAATTTTCAATGGCCCTTGTCATCACAATGCTCCATGTCCTTGTCATCCCACTGCTCCATGTCCATTGTCATCACAATGCTCCAAGCCCTTGTCATCAAAATGCTCCATTACATTTGTCATCACAATCATCCATGACACTTGGCATCACAATGTTCCATTCCATTGTCATCGCAATGGACCATGACATAAGTCATCACAATGCTCCCTGAGACCTGTCTTCAAAATACTCCATGACCTTCTCATCACAATGCTCCATGCCTTTGTCATCACATTGCACCATGCCGACTGTCATCACAATAATCCATGAAACATGTCAGGCCAATGCTCCATGCCCCTGTCATCACAATGATCATTGCCTTTTCAACACAATGCTCTATGAACCCTGTCATCACAATGCTCCATTACTCCAGTCATCACAATGCTTCATGACCTTTGTCATCACAATGGTCCATGCCCTCGTCATCACAAGGCTCTGTGACCTTTGTCACCAAAATGCTCCATGAAATTTTCATCACAATGCTCGTTGACCTTTCTCATCACAATGCTCCATGCCTTTGTCAGCACAGGGGTCCATGACCCATGTCGTCACAATGCGCCATGTGCTTGTCATAACAATGCTCCACAACCTTGTCATCACAATGCTCCATAAAACTTGTTATCACAATGCTCCATGCACTTCTTATCAAAGTGCTCTCTCACAAATGATATCAAAATGTTCCCTCACTAGTCATCACAATACACCCACTCCCCTGTCATCACAATGGTCCACAACTCCATCATGAAAATGTTCCATAACTCCTGACATCATAATGTTCCATAACCCCTGTCATCAAAATGTTCCATGACACTTTTCATCAAATTGCTCCATGACCCTGTCATCACAATGCTCCCTGCCCTTCACAAGAGAATTCACCACACCCTTGTCATCAAAATGCTCCATGACCTTTGTCATCACAAATCTCCATGACCCTTGGCATCACAAGGCTCCATGCCATTGTCATCACAATGCTCCAAAAACCTCTCATCACATCGTTCCAAGCCCTTGTCATCACAGTATCCATGATGCTTTTCATCACAATGCTCGATGCCATTCTTCTCACAATGCTCCATGCGCTTGTCATTACAATCCTCCATGAACCATGTATCACAGTGTTCCGTGCCATTGTTATCACAATGCTCCTTGCCCCCTCTCATCACAATAATCCATGAAACATCTCAGACCAATGTTCCATGCCCTTTTCATCACAATGATCCAAGACTCCTCTAATCATAATGCTCCATGCCCCTTTTCATCTCAATGCTACATGAACGCTGTCATCACAGTGCACCAATGTGCATCATCATAATGCTTCATGCTATTGTCATCACAATGAAATCAAAATGCTCTATGACCTCTGTCATCACAATGCTCCAAATCCTTGTGATCACAATATTCTCTAACACTTATCATCACAGCTCCCCATAACGCAAGTCATCACAATTATCCATGGTCTTCTAATCACAATGCTCCATGACATTTGTCATCACAATGCTCAATACCCTTGTCATCACAATGGTCCCTGACACTTGTCATCAGTATGCTCCTTGAACCCTGTCATGACAAGGCTCCATGCCTTTTTCATCACAATCTTACATGCCCTTTTCCTCACAGTACTCCAAGACCACTATAATCACAATGCTCCATGCCCTTGTCATCACAAAGCTCCATGATGCATGTCATCAGAACGTTCCATGGCATTCTCATCCCAATGTTCAATGCCCTTGTCATCACAATGCTCCAAGACCCCTGTAATCACAATGCTCCATGACCCTTTTCATCAGAATGCTCCATGAGTCTTGTCATCACATGGCTCCATGGTCTTCTCATCACAGTGCTCCAGTACCTTGTCATCACAATGCTCCTTGACCCCTGTCATCACAATACTCCATGAACATTTTCAGCACAATGCTCCATGACGTTCTCATCACAATGCTCCATAACCTCTGTCATAACAATGCTCCATGACCACTGTCATGACAATGCTCCATGAACCCTGACAACACAATGATCCGGGACGCTTGTCATCAAAATGCTCCATGCCCTTGTCATCCCAATGCTCCATGAACCCTTTAATCACAGTGCTCCATGACTCTTGTCATCACAGTGCTCCATGAACCTTGTCATCACAATGCCTTTGTCAGCAAAATGATACATAATCTTGTCATCACAATGCTCCATGTGCTTGTCATCACAATCCTCCATGACCCTTGGGATCATATTGCTTTATGCCCTTGTCATCTCTATCTTGCCTTTCTAGTTTTTACAGATTTTCGGATGCACTTTTTGACCGGTGGGAAGCGACAATTCTTTGTAGTGTGGATTTGCATTGTGCGCTTGCTTGATTGGCCATAAAGGGCCTATGCCTTTTCTCCTGAATATATTCAGGAGAAAAGTCATACGCTGTTTTTGGCCAAGTGCATCATTCTCGAAGTTGTGATGCCTTACCTGTGCTTTAAAGGTGATTCCAATTTACCTCTTGAAATATGTTTTGTGCAATTCTGCCTCATTTTCAAGTCCGCTTTGTTGCCTTCCCTCAACAGATTTTTGGAAGAGAGTAGTCCTTTATAACTCTGCAGGTTTTTGATTTGCTTTGCCCCTGAGCTCCAATTTTCAAATCCCATTATTGGGAGCTGACCGCAAATCCACAATTTTGCTTCTGGAAATATACTGGTTCCAGGGGTGGCTATACTGGTTCCCTGTGGGTGGCTGAGGCTTTGGTTAATTCTTCTTCCTAATGGGAATTTAGAGTGACATGTGTCCGTCCAAAGGCCTACATCTACTCTCTGATTGGTTCTCCCTCTTCCCTTTCATCCTCTGCACAATTAGCAAACTGTGCGAACCAGGAGGTTATAGGGGATGACTCTCCTAAGTTGGGAGATTGATAGTAAAGTAGTTGGAATGCCAAACTGTAGCACAAGGAGAGGAAAAAGTAGGAGACTTTCAGAAACCTTTCGCCATCACAGGGTGTCCATTCTCTAGGTTGCCCATACATGTTATAACTGTAGTGATATTCCCTTCTACCTGGAAATTTGGGACCCATGGAATGGTGGCATGCATTACTACTTTAAAGGGTCTGCATTTTCTCTCCCAATCTCACCAGTCCTCTCAGTCCCAAGTGTCCAGCCTTATGTCTCATCCAGCTGTCTTTGCAGATAGGGTCATTCTAGGTTTCATCAGAACCCCTGAAGGAATTGTGTAAGAATTTCGCTGTTTTTTTGTTTTGTTTTTGAAATTCATTTTTATAATGGGGTTGAGCTGATTTTCACTGACGTGTTTATGACGGTCTAGACACACTTGATTCCCTTACAGAGGCATATCAATACATAGGTTTTAAGATTCTTACTAAACAAATATATTCCTCTGTGGGGAATAGGGGTTTTGAGTCCCGTTCACTGAGGAAGGTGTAGGTCTTGTCTATTCTGTATTTGGTTTATGGAATGGTACCTGTGCTAATATCAAACTCTGGTTTTATGCATCACCCCACCTCTCCTTTCCCCTTAAGGAGGCATAAGAGTGTTTTCTAAATGTGAGACGCTGCTCTCTTTCCTAATTCACTTCATGTGTTGTGATGTTGACATTCCCTCTGTAAGTGATATCTTATGATAAGATTCTTTTTCTGTGTGACTAATTTCCATTAGAATCATCATACCTAAATCCTCTCATTATGCTGCTACTGGCCTTATGACATTGATTTCACGTCTGAGTGATATTCCGTTGTACAAAATTACCACAAGTTCTTTATGCATTTCTCTTTTTCCTGGGATACTTTAGGTGTACCGAAGTTGAGGTTCTTGTATGCAGAGCAGCCCTAAACTTTGGGGTGCCTGTGTCTTGTTGATATTTAGTCTTCCCAAGTTATATGTCCATGAGTTGAAGTCCCCTTTGCTCGGGGGCTTTGTATTTTTGATGTTTTAGGAAACAGCATACACTTCTTCAGAGTAGCTCTTGGATATTTATACCCCACCCATCAGCCTGACTAGTCTCCCTGTTTTCCATGGCCTCTCCTGCATTTTTGATTTGTACACATTTTTTGGATGGACTTTCTGAGCAGTGGAAATTGAGACTTCTTTATTGTGCGGATTTGCATTTCCCTCTTGCTTGGTTGGCCAAAAACTCTGTATGTGTTTTTTTCCTGAAGATATTCACGAAACAAACGCATACACCCTTTTGCCCAACTGCATCATTTTAGAAATTCTGCTGCTTTTCATATGCTTTAAATGTGAGTACAATCTACCTTTTGAAATCTGTTTCCTGCAATTCTGCCTCTCATTCAGAACCTCTTCGTTGCCTTACCTGAATATATTTTTGGACGTTGGTTATCATTTATATCTTTGCAGGTCTTTGAATTGTCTCCTCCTGAGCTCCATTTTGCAACTCGCTTTTTTTGTGAGCTGACCGCCAAACCATTGGATTGATTCCGGCCCTATTCCGGTTCTGGGGAGGCAGGCTGAGCCTTTGGTTAATTCTTCTTCCTAATGGGAAATTAGAGTGACATGTGCCTCTCAAAACTACTACAGCTAATCTCTCATTGGTTCCTCCTCTTCCCATTTATCCTCTGCAAAAATTGCAAACTGTGTGAAACAGGAGGTTAAAGGTGCTGATTCTCCAAGAGGGGATATTGTTAATAATGTGGCTGGAATGGCGAACCCCAGCACCAGGAGATCAAAAATGAGGTGCATTTTAGACACCTTTCCTGAGCACACGGTGTACATTCATCTCGGTTTCCCAGGCATGTTTTCACTGTCAGAAGATTCCCTTGAAACTTCAGATTTGGGACCCATGGAATGGGTACCAGGCAGTATTACTTTAAAAGGTCTGCAATTCCTCACCCAGCCTCTCTAACATCTCTTAGCCTGCATAGCTTCCAGCCTTATATATCATCCTGCTGTGGGTCTACATGTGTTCAATCCATGTTACATCGTAACCCTTCAACAAAAGTTGTAAGAATTTTTGTCTGTCTCACTGTTTTTATAAATATATTTAAATTTATTTTTATATTGGTTACAGCTGATTTTCAAAGCTCTGTTTTTTGCTGCTGTACATCCACTTGATTCATGTACTGTGAGACAACAATAAATTCTTTCTCAGATGCTTACGAGTCATATGTATTATTTTCCAGTGACTTGAGTGGACTGAGTGCCGTTCTTTGAGGTACCGTGTAGGCCTTGCCAGTTTTTCAATTCGGTACTTGGAATGGTATCTTTGCTAATTTCAACCTCCTGGATAATACCTCACCATTCCCCACCTTTCCCATTTAGCAGCCTTATGTCTATTTTCTACATATTTGACTATGTTTCTGTTTTGTAGTTTATTTCATGTGTAGCCATTTTTGATTCCACCTTTAAGTGACATCTTATGATATGTGTCTTTTTCTTTCTGACATGTGTCACTTAGAATGATCGTATGTAACTCCTCCAGAGTTGTTACAACTGGCCTTATTTCATTGATTTCTGGATGAGTAATATTCCACTCTACATAAGTACCCCATCTCTTTTATCGATTTTATCCTTCCAGGGACATTTAGGTTATATCCAAGTGGAGGCCCTTTTTAACAGAGAGGTGGTAAACGTTGGAGTGCCTGGTTTCTGTCATTTTTTGTTTTTCCCAAAGTATACGCCCATGAGTGCAAGTGCCCTATGCTCTGTAGCTCAGTTTTCCGATGTTTTAGCAAACACAATACACTTCTCCAGAGTGGCCGTTGGCACATTACATTTCCACTATCAGCCTCACAGGGCTCCCTTTTCTCCTCACCCTGTCCTGCATTTCTCGTGTTTACACTTTATGTGGATGACCCTTCTGACTGATGTGAAGTGATACATTTTGTAGTATTGATTTCCAGTGCCCACCTGTTTGGTTGGATAAAAAGTGTGAATGGCCTTTACTTGAATATATTCAGAAAAAATTGCATACGCCCTTTTGGGCCAACTGCATCATTGGCGATGTTCAGCCCCTTTTCTTGTGCTTTAATGGGGAGACCTTTCTACCTCTTCAAATCTGATTCCTGCCACTCTCCCTTGCTTACAAGTCCTTTTCTGTGACTTACCTCAAGACGTTTTTCAACAATAGATATTTTCAACTCTGCTGTTTCATGAATTTTAGTGCCCCTGAGTTCCATTTTTCAACTTGTGTTTTTGGAAACTCGACACAAAACAGCAGGATTTCCTCTAGCCCTATTCTCTTTCTGTGGGCAATTCTAGCCTTTGATGAATTTGTCTTCCGGATTGGAAATTAGATTGGCATGTGCCTGTCCGAAGACCTAAGACATGTCTGTAAATTTTTCTCATCCTTCCGCTTCATCCTCTGGACAAATTCCAAACTGTGTGCAACAGGATGTTGACGGTGCTGATATCCCCAAGTGAGGAGATTGTTAGGAAAGATGCTGGAGGGGTGAACCCGAGCACCAGGCGATGAGGAGATGAGGTGCCTTTTCCAAACTCTTTCCGATCAAATGGTGTACCATCCTCTATGTGTGACAGGCATGTTTTAGCTGTAGGAAGGGTCCCGTGCATGGAAGGAGAACACCAGGGATTTTTCCAAATCAGTGCCTCCCCGAACCCCAAACTGGGGAATTTTTAAGCTACGGCTACACATATGTACATTAAGGGCCTTGGGATATAGGCAGAGCCCAAACTTTAGATGATTGAAATCTTCAGGTTCAGAAGCGCTCACCATCGGCCTTGCTTAGGTTACATTTTATCTGTCATTGATAGATGATGTCAATAAATATATCGATTCGTTTTCAGATTATTTTCCCTTATAGGTTATTGCAAAATATTCAGTGTAGTTCCCTGTGCTATACAGTAGTTCCTTGTTGATGATCTATTTTATACATAGCAGTGTGTATGTGTTAATCCCAAACTGTTAATTTATCCCTTTTCCTACCTTTCCCCTTTGGTAATAATAAATTATAAGATTTTATACTTCTCAGAAATGGGGGAGCTGAAAGAGAGGTATCCTTTTCAATGGAAAAGCATTCTAAACAAGATTGAAGCTTCAGCCAAGAGTATTCGATGTACATCCATGGAAATAAATCACTTCATTTCTCTAATGTTGACCTGACAAATAAGACAGACGTCTTCACTGAACTTGCTTATAGTAAAGTGATGGAAATATCAAATGTAAGTCTTAGAAAAATCTTATTTTACCCGAGCATTATACACTGCTCTATGTTAACTACAGTTTGGCTCACACATCTGTTCAATGAAGTTACAAAGTTCTCAATTTCTGTTACTGATCATCCAGAGGGGACCCCAACAGAAGTCCCCGAGCCCAGTGTCATTGGAGCCAACAGATCAAGACTGAGTTTGGTTCAGAAGCAAAGGAAACATTATTTTGAAAACCGAATGGAGAGGTGAGAGTGTGCACTCCCCCACGGGCTGTGGGCTGGGATGCTGAGTAGGGATCCCAGCAGCGTCAGTGGGAGTTAGCAGATGGAGCTCTCGAGGTCTGGGTTTGCTGCAGCTCAGGCTCTATGCCGTGCAGTCTGCATGGGACTCCGCTAGCTGAGGTGTCGACCCAGCCATTCTGCACTAGGAAGTCAGGTCTGAAGTCCCGGGTGTGGGACCTCTGCATGCGGAACCCTAGGAGCATGTGAAATTAGACAAAGCACAAAGGAAAAACAGGTTAGACTTTATTTTATTGCCCAGATTCTCTTTTTATCTCCCAGGAATTTTTAATGAACGTTGCCAGAGACGAACACCTCCTCTGCTTTTTGTTCCGTTCCTCATTCTTCGGGTGTTGAGGGTGCAGACCCCTATTTTGTAACTGCTTCATGCTGTGTTGGCAGCCCTGATACCTGGGGGGAGGGGCAAAACGTCTCCCCACCAGCCTCCAGGTGATGTTGATTGTCCCAAAGCCTCCTGCCTCACTTCTCGTCCGCCTGAGCACCAGCATTGGATGTGTTATAGATTCTAATGACCTTTAAGGGTCCAGGAGAGAGATGCACAGAGATGCTGTGGTGGCAGGTTTCACCCCACCCCACATTTGTTCGGTGACATTAGGCTGACGTTTTTTGCCAGCCTAGATGCTCTGACCAGTAGTCTGTGCTTTCTTTAATTAGGTCCCTGAATTAATGTACAAACAGCACCATGTGTCAGAGCCCTGCCTGTGCAACACGCAGACAGTCCAGGGTCAGTGGTGATCCAGGACCATGACGTCCACTGAGTCAACGGCCTTTAGAAGTAGCCAGCAGTCCAGCCGGTCATATTGACCACCATCACCGCGGTGTCTGTAGGGTTTTCTATAGTGAAAGCGTGATATACGTTTCCCCCGCCAAGCTTATTAGCTCCCCTCTGGGTGCAGTAAGTCCTGCAAGCAGTAGTCTGCTCTTTCGGGGCACAGTCTTGTTGTTTTCTGAGAGAAACTCCAGGTCAAGTGATGGTCACACGAGTCATCTTGGGGGCCTGTTGCCCCCATTTGTCTCTCTGGAGTTTGGAGTTGGAGGGCCTCCTCACTCGAGGTCAGTGTGTCCACAGAGCGACCCCTGCAACTTCAGGACATGATGGGTGGTTAGGATCACCATGTGGGGTCCTTTTCCCTTAGGAGGGAGCTGGCCTTGTGGGCTGCTGATTTCCAGCTTTTTAGATACCCCAGTATCCTGGCCTGATGAGTCGGTGGGCAAAGCCCTTGGTGACCATAGTTTATCATACCTGAAGGGCATTCTTGTGTTGCTCCATTTCAAGTGGTCCCAGTTTTTGCAATAAGGCTCCAAGGGTGATTTACATTTGACCGGGTATGTAAAGGTCAAAGGGTTTAGCTAAATTAGGGAGTTCCTGGGCAAGGATCTGAATTGACTGCTCTTTCCATTCTTGAAAGGCTACTTCTGGATTCTATTCAAAAGGATCATCATCTTTTCGTGTCAGTGTTTCATGTAGAGGCCCAGCTATTAGACTGTAGTTAGGGATCCAGATGCAGAAAACCTTGGCCTCCCCAGGAACCCTTAAGCTGTCTTCTAGTTTTAGAAGAGGTAAGGCTGCAAATGGCTTCTTCCCTATCCTGGGATGCGTTTCTCCGAATATCTGTGAGAATGAAGCCCAGGCAAGTCACCTGAGCCTGGGATATTTGAGCCTTTTTCTTGGACACCTTCTATCCTTTCTTGGCTAGGTAGTTCCGAGGCGTCTTTAGTAGGCCTGGCAATCAGAATGTCATCTGCATATTGAAGGAGGGTTCCCTTTTACAGAGGTAGAACGTTTAGGTTTTTAGAGGACATTTCCCCAATGATGGTGTGGGGATTTTTGAACCATTGGGGCAGGACGGCCCAGCATTATTGCTCATGTTGCATGTTGTGTCCTGCCACACACAAGCCAAAAATTCTTGTGACTCTGAGATGAATGGAATACAGAAGAAGGCATCATTGAAGTGTAATACAGAATGCCATGGCCTGGTGGATGGTAGAATGAGCAGCAGGGTGTAGGAAATAGGAGCTACTGGATGTATATCCTCGGTGGCTTCACTGACTGTCCTGATGTCCTTTACCAGGTCTCCAGCAGCCCATGGGTTTCTCGTGGTTAGGCCAATCCCAGGATATGGAGCTCACCTGGTCTGCATCCCGCACCCCACAGCCCACGGGGCTCTCGTGTTCAAGTCCCTCCCAGGGTATGGAGATCACCTGTGCAGCTACCCAGCAGCCCATGGGGCTCTCATAGTCAGGCCCCTCCCAGGATACGGAGCTCCCCTGGGCAGGTTCCCCAGCAGGGCTGGACCCACAGCAACTGTGCACATAGCCCACCTTGCAGAGAACCCCCAGCTCACCTGTCACTCACAGCTGACACAGAACACCTCAGAGCAGGACTTGAACTAACAAACAGCAGCTCTGACAGGTCTGTGACCCTGGCTATCACTCTGTGCAGCCTCTCTCTGCCTGGTCTTCCAGACACTTCCACTGCAGCCAGGGCTCCAGGCCTCTGTCTCCACCCACCATCACTCCTCTCCCTGACTCCTGGGTTCCTCTCATTAGGATAGGGTCTTCTTGAAGTTGTTTTCCACTCATGGACCAGATAAAATGATAAGAAAACAAGCCGCAGCTGCAGCCCCTTGTCTAGCCTGACTCTCAAGGCCCTCACCTGTTCCTTGGGACTGACCCGTTTAGCAAGGTTCATTTTCTGCAACTGTGAGCCCCTGAGGGGTGAGGATTGGCTGATTTGGGCATCCTGACACTGCCTGCCATCCCCCCCACAGGTGTGCCTTGGTTGATGTCAATATAAACACCTCTCCAGTCAGCAAGAGCACCTGTAGCTGTGCCTGACGCCATATTCTCTGCCCCGTCAGCAGTTTAGGGGCTGGGGTGGTGGGAGGGAGGGACGGGCCGTGGCTTTTTGGGTTGCCCAGTGTGAGTGGGGCTCTGCTGGACTTTCTGCAGGAGTTGCCAGGCTGCCACCTGCTAAAGAAGAGGATGTGTCACCCATACCTGCCACTGGAATTTCTCCCCAGGCAGAGGTGAGGAAGTAAAAAAGCAGTGGGGTCCGTGGCAGGAGGGGTATCTCAGGCAGGGAAATGAAAAGCTTCCAGAAGAGCATCTGGGGCCAGGACCATCCTGACTGGCCTGCAGGCACCAAGTCGGCCTGTGTGCTCTCGCTAGTGTGGCTCCACAGCCCTTCCTCTAGGCTTGCAAGTGCTTGTACATATTCAGGTGTTTTACCTGGAAAGGGTGGGAAGAGTTCAGCTGCAGCAGGACTGGGGCTCAGCTCACATTTACTCACAGACGCCTCGACACAGTACCCCAGCTTTGCAATGAGGATGCTCCTTGTGGGGGAGAACGCTGCTGATGGCATGGGAGACGATTTCCCACCTCTGACCAACTTAAGAATTTTTTACCACTGGAGAAAGTGCCCTGATACGATTTTCCTCTGTATAACTGGTGAGTTCTGTTTTTTTTCTTTCTTTTTTTTCTTTTTGGTTCAAGGTAAATTTTATTTAGTCCTCTTTTTTTTTAATTTGGATATATAAACATGGAAATAATGCATTAATATAAAGACATCTATATGAAGGGAAAAACTTTTTTTCTGTTTTATTTTATTAAATGTTATTTATTTATTTTTAATTTTTTAAAATTTATTTCTTTTATACAGCATGTTCTTATTGGATATGTATTTTATACATATAAGTGTGCACATGTGAATCCCAGTCTCCCAATCCATCCCACCACCACCCTCACATGGCGTTCCCTCCTTGGTGTCCATATGTTTGTTCTCTACATCTGTCTCTATCTCTGCCCTGCAAACTGGTTCATCTGTACCATTTTTCTAGGTTCCACATATATGCATTAATATACAATATTTGTTTTTCTCTTTCTGACTTACTTCACTCTGTATGACAGTCTCTAGATCCATCGAGGTCTCTACAAATGACCCAATTTCATTCCTATGTATGGCTGAGTAATATTCCGTTGTATATATGTACCACGTCTTTATCCATTCGTCTGTCTGTGGGCACTTAGGTTGCTTTCATTACCTGTCTATTGTAAATAGTGCTGCAGTGAACATTGTGGTGAATGTGTCTTTTTGATTTATGGTTTTCTCTGGGTATATGCCCAGTATTGGGATTGCTGGATTATATGGTAATTCTATTTTTAGTTTTTTAAGGAACCTCCATAGTGTTCTCCATAGAGACTGTATCGATATACATTCCCAACAATAGTGGAAGAAGGTTCCTTTTCTCCACACCCTCTCCAGCATTTGTTGTTTGTAGATTTTCTGGTGATGCCCATTCTAACAGGTGTGACGTGATACCTCATTGTAGTTTCGATTTCCATTTCTCTAATAATTAGTGATATTCAGCAGATTTTCATGTGCGTACTGGCCATCTCTATGTCTTCTTGGAAGAAATGTCTATTTAGATCTTCCATTTTTGTATTGGATTGTTTGTTTTATTAATATTGAGCTGCATGAGCTGTTTATATATATTGGAGATTAATCATTTGTCCATTGATTCGTTTGCAAATGTTTTCTGCCATTCTGAGGGTTGTCTTTTCATCTTGTTTGTAGTTTCCTTTGCTTTGCAAAAGCTTTTACGTTTCATTAGGTCCCATCTGTTTAGTTTTCTTTTTTATTTCACTACTATAGGAGGTGGATCAAAAAAGATCTTGCTGTGATTTACGTCAGAGTATCCTTCGTAAGTTTTCCTCTCAGAGTTTTATACTGTCGGGTCTTACATTAAGGTCTCTAATTCATTTTCAATATATTTTTATGTATGGTGTTGGGGAGTGTTCTAATTTCATTCTTTTACATGTAGCTCTCCATATTTCCCAGCACCAATGATTGAAGAGACGGTCTTATCTCCATTGTATAGTCTTGCCTCCTTTGTCATAGATTAGTTGACCATAAGTGTGTAGGTTTATCCTTGGGCTTTTTTTTTTTTTCCTTTTACACGTTTATTGAAGTATAATTGCTTTACAATGGAGTGTTCGTTTCTGCTGTATAACAAAATGAATCAGCTATACATATACAAATATCACCAGATCCCCTCCCTCTTGCATCTCCCTCCCACATTCCATATCCCACCCCTTTATGTGGTCACAAATCACCGAGCTGATCTCCCTGTTCTATGTGGCTGATTCTCAGTAGCTATCGGTGTTACATTTGGTAATGTATTTATGTCCATGCCACTCTCTCACTTCGTCCCAGCTTACCCATCCCCCTTCCGGTGTCCTCAAGTCCTTTCTCTATGTCTGTGTCCTTAATCCTGTCCTGCCACTAGGTTCTTCAAAATCTTTTTTTTTCTTCATTAGATTCCGTATATCTCTGTTAACATACAGTATTTGTTTTTCCCTTTCTGACTTACTTCACTGTGTAGGACAGATTCTAAGTCCATCCACCTCAGTACAAATAACTCAGTTTTGCTTCTTTTTATGGTTGAGTAATATTTGATTGTATATATGTGCCAGATCTTCTTTACCCATTCATCTGTCGATGGACACTTAGGTTGCTTCCATGTCCTGGCTAATGCAAATACAGCTGCAATGAACATTTTTGTACATAACTCTTTTTGAATTATGGCTTTCGCAAGGCAAATGCCCAGTACTTGGATTGTTGTGTCGTATGGTACTTCTATTGTTAGTTATTTAAAGGAACCTCCGTACTGTTCTCCCTAGTGCTCATATCAATTTACATTCCCACCCACAGTGCAAGTGTGTTCCCTTTTCTCCAATAACGGCCTCTCCAGCATTTATTGTTTTCTAGATTTTTTTGATGATTGCCACTCTTACTGCTGTGAGGTGATACCTCACGGTAGTTTTGATTTGCATTTCTCTAATGATTAGTGATGTTCAGCATCCTTTCATGTGTTTCTTGGTAATCTGTATATCTTCTTTGGAGAAATGTCTATTTAGGTCTTCTGCCCGTTTTTGGATTGGGTTGTTTGTTTTTGTGATATTGAGCTACATGAGGTGCTTGTAAAGTTTGGAGATTAATCCTTTGTCAATTGCTTCATTTGAAAATATTTTCTCCCATTCTGAGGGTTGTTTTTGCATCTTGTTTATGTTTTCCTGTACTGTGTAAAAGCTTTTAAGTTTCATTAGGTCCCATTTGTTGATTTCTGTTTTTATTTCCATTTCTCTAGGAGGTGGGTCCAAAAGGATCTTGCTGTGATTTATGTCATAGAGTGTTCTGCCTATGGTTTCCTCTAAGTGTTTTATAGTGTCTGGTCTTATATTTAGATCTCTAATCAATTTAGAGTTTATTTTTGTGTATGGTGTTATGGAGTGTTCTAATTTCATTCTTTTATGTGTAGGGGTCCAGTTTTCCCAGCACCAATTACTGAAGAGACTGTCTTTTCTCCATTGTATATCCTTAGCTCCTTTGTCATAGATGAGATAGCCATAGGTATGTAGGTTTATCTCTGGGCTTTCTGTCCTGTTCCATTGATCTGTGTTTATGCCAATCTACATACACTTGATTCCATTATGGAGACATATAAATACATAGGTTTCAAGGTTATTACCAGTCAGATATATTCCTCTTCAGTGAATAGGGTGTTTTGGGTCCAGTTCATTGAGAAAGGAGTAGGTCTTGTCTATTACATATTTGGTATATGGAATGGGATCTGTGCTAATTTCAAACTCTGCTTTTACACATCACCCCACATCACCTTTCCCCTTAAGGAGGCATAAGTGTGTTTTCTAAATGTGTAACTCTGTTCTCTTTTGAAATTCAGTTCATGTGTAGCCATGTTTACATTTCCTCTATAAGTGATATATTACAATAAGTTTCTTTTTCTTTGTGGTTCATTTCACTTAGCATCATCGTACCTAAAGCCACTCATTAAGCTGCTATTGGCCTTATGACATTGATTTTATGTCTGAGTGACTTTCCTTTGTATATAAGTACCACAACATCTATATCCATTTTTTTTTCCTTTCCTTGGATATATAAAGTGTATCAAAATCGAGGTTCTTGTAAAAAGAGCAGCCCTAAATTTTGGGCTGGCTGTGTGTTGTGGATTTTTAGTTTTCCCAAAATACACGCCCATGAGTGTAAGTGTGCTATACTCTGTAGCTCTGTTTTAGAAAACAACATACAGTTCTCCAGAGAGGCTGTTGGATATTTACATCCTGTCCATCGGCGTAACCAGGCTCCCTTTTCTCCATGGCCTGTCCTGCATTTGTGGATTTTATACTATTTGTGGATGGCCCTTTTGACTGGAGGTAAGGGACACTTCTCTGTAGTGTGGATTTGCAATGCCTGATGGCTTGCTTAGCCAAAAAGGTCATATGCATTTTTTCCCGAATATATTCAAGAAAATACACATAATCCCTTTTCAGCCAAGGGCAACATTGTCGAAATTCTGTCGCTTTTCATGTGCTTTAAAGATGACTCCAATCTTCCTCTTGAAATCTGTTTCCTTCAATTCTGCCTTGCATTCAAATCCTCTTCACTGCCTTTCCTCAATATATTTCTGGATGATAGTTGTCCTTTATAATTCTGCAAGTTTGTGAATTGCTGTGCCCCTGATTTCAGTTTTTCAACTCGCCTCTTTGTGAGCTGGCTGCAATACCGCAGGATGGCTTTAGGCCCTAGTCCTGTTCCGGTGCTTCAGGCTGAGCCTTTGGTTAATTATTCTTCCTGATGGGAAACTAGAGTGACATGTACCCATTCAAACACCTACAGCTAATCTCTCATTTATTTCCCCTCTTCCTGTTCATCCTCTGCACAGTTTGCAAACTGTGCATAACGGGAGGGTAAAGGCACTGACACTCCAAGTGGGGAGATTTTGAGTAATGCAGATGGAATGGCGAAGCCGAGCACGACAAAAGGAAAAATGAGGTACCTTTTAGAAAACTTTCCCAATTACACAGTGTACCATCCACTGGGTTTCCCATGCATGTTTTAACTGTAGGAAGATTACCTTAAACCTGGAGAGTTGGGACCACTAGAATTGGTAGCACACAGTATTGCTCTAAGTGGTGTTCTTTTGTTCACACAACCTCAGCAATCTTGTCAGCCCCAAGAGTCCAGTCTTATGTCTCATCCAGCTGTGGGTGTAAAGGTGGTCAATCTAGCTTGCATCACAGGCCCTGAACGTAATTTTTAAGACTTTCTATCTGTTTTTGCATTTTGCTTTTGAAATTTATTTTTATAAGTGGGTTTAACTGAATTTCAGTGCTGTGTTCATGCCGTTATACACACACATGATTCCTTTATGGAGACATGAGAATACATATGTTTTAAAATACTTAGAGTCAGACATATTCCTCTGCAATGAATAGGGGGTGTTGAGTCCAGTTCATTGTGCCGGGAGTAGGTGTTGTCTATTACATACATGGTTTATATAACGGTATCTGTGCTAATTTAAAACTGTGGTTTTATGCATCACCCGACCTCGGCTTTCCCATTAAGCAGGCAGAAGATGTTTTCTAAATGTGTGACTCTGTTGCATTTGTAATCCAGTTCATGTGTAGTCATGTGTACATTCCCGCTATGAGTGATAACTTATGATAAGATTAGTTACTCTGTAATCTTTCCTAACTCAGTTCATGTGTAGCCATGTTTACAGGACCTTCATAAGTGATATCTTATGATAAGTTTCTTTTTCTGTGTGACTTATTTCACTTAGAATCATCGTACCTGAATCCACTCTTTTTGCTGCTACTGGCCTTAGGACATTGATTTCATGGCTGAGCGATATTCCATCGTACGTAAGTACCACAATATCTTGAACCATTTTTGTCTTTCCTGGGATACTTAAGGTGTACCCAAGTTGAGGTTCTTGTAAGCAGTGCAGCGCTAAATTTTAGGGTGGCTCTGTCTTATTGATTTTCAGTTTTCCCAAGGTATATTCCCTAGACTGGAACTGCCCTTGGCTGTGTAGCTCTGTTTTTTACTTGTTTTAGGAAACACAATGCACTCCTCCAGAGAGGCATTTGGCAACTTTCATCCCGCCCAACAGCATAACAAGGCTCCCTGATCTCCAGGGCCTGTCTTGCCTTTCTGGTTTTTACACATTTTGTGGATGTCCCTTTTGACCGGTGGGAAGGGATACTTCTTTGTAGTGCAGATTTGCATTGCTGCTTGCTTGCTTGGCCAAAAATGGCGTATGCATTTTCTCCTGAATATACTCAGGAGAAAACGCATACACACTTTTTGGCCAAGTGCATCATTGTCGAAGTTGTGTCCCTCTTCCTGTGCTTGAAAGGTGATTCCAACGTACCTCTTGAAATCTGTTTCCTGCTATTCTGCCTCGTTTTAAAGTCCGCCTCTCTGCCTTCCCTCAAAAGATTTTTGGACGATAGTTGTCCTCTATTACTCTGCCAGTTTGTAAATTGCTGTGCCCCTGAGCTCCATTTTTCAACTCGTTTTTGTGAGCTGACAGCAAATCCAAAATTATGGTTCAAAACCTATACTGGTTCCTGGCGGGTGGCTGAGACATTGGTTAATTCTACTTCCTGCAGGGCAATTAAAGTGACATGTACCTGTCCAAATGCCTAACAGCTACTCTCTCATTGGTTCTCCCTCTTCCCTTTCATCCTCTGCCAAATTGGCAACCTGTGCAAACTAGGAGGTTTTACGGGCTATCGCTCCAAGTTGGGAGATTGATAGTAAAGCCGTTGGAAGGTCAAACTGGAGCACAAGGAGAGGGACTATAAGTTGAGTTTTAGAAACCTTTCGTATTCACAGTGTGTCCATTCTCTAGGTTTCCCGTAAATGTTATGGCTGTAGTAATATTCCCTTACACAAGGAGAGTTGTGACACATGGAATGGGTGCCACATATTATTGCTTTAAAGGGTCTGCATTTGCTCACCCAGTCTCACCAAACCTCTCAGTCTCAAGTGTCCAGCTTTATGCCACATCCAGCTCTCTTTGTAGGTAGGGTCATTCCAGGTTTCATCAGAGCCCCTGAAGGAATTGTAAAGATTTTCCCTGTTTTTTTTTGTTTTGTATTTGAAATTTCTTTTTTTACTGGGTTTCAGCTGATTCTCACTGACATGTTTATGCCAGTTTAGACACACTTGATTCCCTTATGGTGACATATCAATACATAGGTTTTAAGATTCTTACTAGTCAGATATATACTTCTGCGCAGAATATTGGGTTTTGCGTCCCTTTCACTGATGAAGGTGTAGGTCTTGTCTATTCTGTATTTTGATTTTGGAATGGTACTTGTAATAATATCAAACTCTGGTTCTATGCATCACCCCACCTCTCCTTCCTCCTTAAGCAGGCATAAGTGTGTTTTCTAAATGTGAGACGCTGTTCCCTTTCCTAACTCAGTTCATGTGTAGCCATGTTACAGAAAATTCATAAGTGCTATCTTATGATAAGTTTGTTTTTCAGTGTGACTTATTTCACTTAGAATCATCGTACCTGAATCCATTCATTTTCCTGTTACTGGCATTATGACATTGATTTCATGGCTGAGGGATAATACATCGTACATAAGTACCACAATTTTTTGAATCATTTTTATCTATCCTGGGATATTTAGAGAGTACTCAATTTGAGATTCCTGTAAGCAGTGCAGCCCTAAATTTTGGGGTGGCTCTATCTTATTGATTTTCAGTTTTCCCAAGGTATATTCCCTAGACTGGAAGTCCCCTTGGCTCTGTAGCTCTATTGTTTACTTGTTTTAGGGAACACAATGCACTCCTCCAGAGAGGCAGTTGGCAATTTACATCCCGCCCATCAGCATAAAAAGGCTCCATGTTCTCCAGGGCCTCTCTAGGATTTCTGGCTTTTACACATTTGTGGATGTCCCTTTTGACTGGTGGGAATTGATACTATTTTGCTGTGCAGATTTGCATTGCCCACTTGCTTGCTTGGCCAAAAAGGGCGTATGCGTTTTCTCCTGAATATATTCAGGAGAAAAGGCATACGCCCTTTTTGGCCAAGTGCATCATTTTCGAAGTTGTGCCCCTCTTCCTGTGCTTTACAGGTGATTCCAACAAACCACTTGAAATCTGTTTCCTGCTATTCTGCCTCGCTTAGAAGGTCGCCTCGTTGCCTTCCCTTAACCGATTTTTTGGACGATAGTTGTCCTTTATTACTGTGCCAGGTTGTGAATTGCTGTGCCCTTGAGCTCCATTTTCTAACTCGTTTTTGTGAGCTGACCACAAGTCCAAAATTTTGGTTCAGGACCTATAATTGTTCACGGCGGGTGGCTGAGACTTTGGTTAATTCTTCTTCCTGCCGGGAATTTAGAGTGACATGTGCCCGTCCAAATGCCTAACAGCTACTCTTTCATTGGTTCCCCCTTTTCCCTTTCATCCTCTTCCAAATTGGCAACCTGAGCAAACCAGGAGGTTAAAGGGGCTGTCTCTCCAAGTTGGGAGATTGATAGTTAAGCAGTTGGAAATTCAAACCGGAAAACCAGGAGAGGGACAATTATTTGGGTTTTAGAAACCTTTCGTATTCACTGTGTGTCCATTCTCTTGGTTTCCTGTACATGTTATAGCTGTAGTAATATTCCCTTCAACATGGAGAGTTGGGAACCATGGAATGGGTGCCACGCATTATTGGTTTGAAGGGTCTGCATTTGCTAACCCAAATTTACCAATCCCCTCAGTCCCAAGTGTCCAGCCTTATGCCACATCCAGCTGTCGTTGTACTCAGGGTCATTCAAGGTTTCATCAGAGACCCTGAAGGAATTGTAAAGAATTTCCCTGTTTTGTTGTTTTGTTTTTGAAATTCCTTTTTATAGTGGGTTTGAGCTGATTCTCACTGCCGTGATTATGCCAGTCTAGACACACTTGTTTCCCTTACGGTGATATATCAATACATAGGTTTTAAGATTCTTACTAGTCAGATATATTCATCTGTGTGAAGTATGGGGTCTTGATAACCTTTCAGTGCGGAAGGTGTAGATCTTGTGTATTCTGTATTTGGTTTCTGGAATGGTGCCTGTACTTATATCAAACTCTGGTTTTACGCAACACCCCACCTCTCCTTCCCCCTTAAGCAGGCGTAAGAGTGTTTTCTAAATGTGAGACTCTGATCTCTTTCCTAACTCAGTTCATGTGTAGCCATGTTTACAGGATTTTCATTTGTGATATCTTATGATAAGATTATTTTTCTGTGTGACTTATTTCACTTAGAATCATCATATCTGAATCCATTCATTTTGCTGCTACTGGTCTTATGACATTGATTTCATGGCTGAGGGATATTCCATCATAACGTAAGTACCACAATTTTTTGAACCATTTTTATATTTCACGGAATATTTAAGGTGTACACAAGTTGAGGTTCTTGTAAGCAGTGCAGCCCTAAATTTTGGGGTGGCTCTGTGTTATATATTTTCAGTTTTCCAAAGGTATATTCCCTAGACTGGAAGTGCCCTTGGCTCTGTAGCTCTGTTGTTTACTTGTTTTATGGAACACAATTCACTCCTGCAGAGAGGCAGTTGGAAATTTACATGCCTTCCTTCAGCATAACAAGGCTCCCTGTTCTCCAGGGCCAGTCTTGCCTTTCTGATTTTTACACATTTTTCCGATGTCCCTTTTGACCGGTTGGAAGTGACACTACTTTGTAGTGCAGATTTGCATTGCCCGCTTGCTTGCTTGGCCAAAAAGGGCGTATACATTTTCTCCTGAATATATTCAGGAGAAATCACATACGCCCTTTTTGGCCAAGTGTATCATTTTCGAAGTTGTGCCACTCTTCCTGTGCTTTAAAGGCGATTCGAACGTATGTCTTGAAATCTGTTTCCTGCTATTCTGCCTCGCTTTCAAGTCCACCTCGTTGCCTTCCCTCAACAGATTTTTGGACGATAGTTGCCCTTTATTACTCTGCCAGTTTGTGAATTGCTGTGCCCCTAAGCTCCATTTTTTAACTCGTTTTTTCTGAGCTGAACGCAAGTCCAATATTGTGGTTCAGGACCCGTTTCCCAGTGGGTGGCTGAGACTTTGTTCAATTCTTCTTCCTCCCGGGAAATAAGATTGACATGTGCGCGTCCAAATGCCTAACAGCTACTCTCTCATTGGTTCTCCCTCTTCCCTTTCATCCTCTGCCAAATTGGCCATCTGTGCGAAACAGGAGTTTAAAGGTGCTGTCTCTACAAGTTGGGAGATTGATAGTAAAGCAGTTGGAAAGTCAAACGGGAGCACCAAGAGAGGGACTATTCGTTGAGTTTTAGAAACCTTTTGAATTCACAGTGTGTCCATTCTCTAGGTTTCCCATACATGTTATAGCTGTAGTAATATTCCCTTCAACCTGAAGAGTTGGGACCCATGGAATGGGTGTCATGCTTTATTGTTTTAAATGGTCTGCGTTTGCTCAACCAATCTCACCAATCCTCTCAGTCCCATGTGTCCAGCCTTATTCCACATCCAGCAGTCATTGTAGATAGGGTCATTCCAGGTTTCAACAGAGACCCTGAAGGAATTGTAAAGAATTTCCTTGTTTTTTTGTTTTGTTTTTGAAATTCCTTTTTAGATTGGGTTTGATCTGATTCTCGCTGCCATGTTTATGAGAGTCTAGACACACTTGATTCCCTTACGGAGACATATCAGTACATAGGTTTTAAGTTTCTTACTAGTCGGATATATTCCTCTGTGGGAAATATGGGATTTTGAGTCCCTTTCACTGAGGAATGTGTAATTCTTGTCTATTCCGTAGTTGGTTTTTGGAACGGTACCTGTGCTTATATCAAACTCTGGTTTTATGCATCACCCCACCTCTCCTTCCCCCTTAAGCAGTCATAAGAGTGTTTTCTAAATGTGAGACTCTGTTCTCTTTCTTAACTCAGTTCATGTGTAGCCATGTTTACAGGATCTTCATGAATGATATCTTATGATAAGTTTCTTTTTCTGTGTGACTTATTTCACTTAGAATCATCGTACCTGAATCCACTCATTTTGCTGCTATTGGTTTTATGACATAGATTTCATGGCTGAGGGATATTCCATCATACGTAAGTACCACAATTTTTTGAACCATTTTTTTTACTTCCAGGGATATGTAACGTGTAACCAAGTTGAGGTTCTTGTAAGCATTGCAGGCCTAAATTTTGGGGTGGCTCTGTCTTATTGATTTTCAGTTTTCCCAAGGTATATTCCCTAGACTCGAAGTGCCCTTGGCTCTGTAGCTCTGTTGTTTACTTGTTTTAGGGAACACAATGCACTCCTCCAGAGAGGCAGTTGGCAATTTACATCCCGCCCATCAGCATAACAAGGCTCCCTGTTCTCCAGGGCCTGTCTTGCCTTTCTGGTTTTTACCCATTTTGTGGATGCCCCTAATGACCGGTGGGAAGTGATACTTCATTGTAGTGCAGATTTGCATTGCCCGCTTGCTTGCTTGGCCAAAAAGGGCATATGCATTTTCTCCTGAATATATTCAGGAGAAAAGGCATACGCCCTTTTTGGCCAAGTGCATCATTGTCGAAGTTGTGCCCCTATTCCTGTGCGTTAAAGGTGATTCCAACGTACCTCTTGAAATCTGTTTCCTGCTATTCTGCCTCGCTTATAAGTCCGCCTCGTTGCCTTCCCTCAACAGATTTTTGGACGATATTTGCCCTTTATTACTCTGCCAGTTTGTGAATTGCTGTGCCCCTGAGCTCCATTTTGTAACTCGTTTTTTGTGAGCTGAACGCAAGTTCAATATTCTTTTTTCAGAACCTATACTGGTTTTCGGTGGGTGGCTGAGACTTGGTTAATTCTTCTTCCTCACGGGAAATAAGAGTGACATGTGCCCGTCCAAATGCCTGACAGCTACTCTCTCATTGGTTCTCCCTCTTCCCTTTCATTCTTTGCCAAATTGGCAACCTGTGCGAACCAGGAGGTTAAAGGTTCTGTGTCTCCAAGTTGGGAGATTGATAGTAAAGCAGTTGGGAAGTCAAACTGGAGCACAAGGAGAGGGACTATTCGTTGAGTTTTAGAAACCTTTCATATTAACAGTGTGTCCATTCTCTAGGTTTCCCATACATGTTATAGCTATACTAATATTCCCTTCAACCTCGAGAGTTGGGACCCATGGAACGGGTGCCATGCATTACTGCTATAAAGGGTATGCTTTTGCTCACCCAATCTCACCAATCCTCTCAGTCCCATGTGTCCAGCCTTATGCCACATCCAGCTGTCATTGTAGATAGGGTCATTCCAGGTTTCATCAGAGAACCTGAAGGAATTGTAAAAAAATTCCCTGTTTTTTTGTTTTTGAAATTCCTTTTTAGATTGGGTTTGAGCTGATTCTCGCTGCCATGTTTATTCCAGTCTAGACACACTTGATTCCCTTACGGAGACATATTAGTACATAGGTTTTAAGTTTCTTATTAGTCGGATATATTCCTCTGTGGGAAATATGGGATTATGAGTCCCTTTCACTGAGGAAGGTATAGGTCTTGGCTATTCCATAGTTGGTTTTTGGAACGGTACCTGTGCTTATATCAAACTCTGGTTTTATGCATCACCCCACTTCTCCTTCCCCCTTAAGAAGGCATAAGTGTGTTTTCTAAATGTGAGACTCTGTTCTCTTTCCTAACTCAGTTCATGTGTAGCCATGTTTACAGGATCTTCATGAATGATATCTTATGATAAGTTTCTTTTTCTGTGTGACATATTTCACTTAGAATCATCGTACCTGAATCCAATCATTTTGCTGCTACTGGTTTTATGACATTGATTTCATGGCTGAGGGATATTCCATCGTACGTAAGTACCACAATTTTTTGAACCATTTTTATATTTCCAGGGATATGTAAGGTGTACCCAAGTTGATGTTCTTGTAAGCAGTGCAGGCCTAAATATTGGGGTGGCTCTGTCTTGTTGATTTTCAGTTATGCCAAGGTATATTCCCTAGACTCGAAGTGCCCTTGGCTCTGTAGCTCTTTTGTTTACTTGTTTTAGGGAACACAATGCACTCCTGTAGAGAGGCAGTTGGCAATTTACATCCCGCCCATCTACATAACAATGTTCCCTGTTCTCCAGGGCCTGTCTTGCCTTTCTGGTTTTTACCCATTTTGTGGATGCCCCTAATGACCGGTGGGAAGTGATACTTCTTTGTAGTGCAGATTTGCATTGCCTGCTTGCTTGCTTGGCCAAAAAGAGCGTATGCGTTTTCTCCTGAATATATTCAGGAGAAAACGCATACGCCCTATTTGGCCAAGTGCATCATTGTCGAATTTGTGCCCCTATTCCTGTGCATTAAAGGTGATTCCAACGTACCTCTTGAAATCTGTTTTCTGCTATTCTGCCTCGCTTATAAGTCCACCTCGTTGCCTTCCCTCAACAGATTTTTGGACGATAGTTGCCCTTTATTACTCTGCCTGTTTTTGAATTGCTGTGCCCCTGAGCTCCATTTAGTAACTCGTTTTTTGTGAGCTGAACGCAAGTGCAATATTTTTTTTCAGAACCTATAGTGGTTTTCGGTGGGTGGCTGAGACTTTGGTTAATTCTTCTTCCTCACGGGAAATAAGAGTGACATGTGCCCGTCCAAATGCCTGACAGCTACTCTCTCATTGGTTCTCCCTCTTCCCTTTCATCCTTTGCCAAATTGGCAACCTGCGCGAACCAGGAGGTTAAAGGTTCTGTGTCTCCAAGTTGGGAGATTGATAGTAAAGCAGTTGGAAAGTCACACTGGAGCACAAGGAGAGGGACTATTCGTTGAGTTTTAGAAACCTTTCATATTAACAGTGTGTCCATTCTCTAGGTTTCCCATACATGTTATAGCTATACTAATATTCCCTTCAACCTGGAGAGTTGGGACCCATGGAACGGGTGCCATGCATTACTGCTATAAAGGGTATGCTTTTGCTCACCCAATCTCACCAATCCTCTCAGTCCCATGTGTCCAGCCTTATGCCACATCCAGCTGTCATTGTAGATAGGGTCATTCCAGGTTTCATCAGAGACCCTGAAGGAATTGTTTAGAATTTCCCTTATTATTTTGTTTTTCAAATTCCTCTTCATAGTGGGTTTGAGCTGATTCTCACTGCCATGTTTATGCCAGTCTAGACACACTTGATTCCCTTATGGAGACATATCAATACATAGGTTTTAAGATTCTTACTAGTCAGATATATACCTCTGCCGAAAATATGGGGTTTTGAGTCCCTTTCACTGAGGAAGTTGTAGGTCTTCTCTATTCCATAGTTGGTTTTTGGAACGGTAACTGTGCTTATATCAAACTCTGTATTATGCATCACCCCACCTCTCTTCCCCCTTAAGCAGGCATAAGAGTGTTTTCTAAATGTGAGACTCTGTTCTCTTTTCTAACTCAGTTCATGTGTAGCTATGTTTACAGGATCTTCATAAGTGATATCTTATGATAAGTTTCTTTTTCTGTGTGACTTATTTCACTTAGAATCATCGTACCTGAATCCACTCATTTTGCTGCTACTGGTCTTATGACATTGATTTCATGGCTGAGGGATATTCCATCATACGTAAGTACCACAATTTTTTGAACCATTTTTATATTTCCTGGGATATTTAAGGTGTACCCAAGTTGAGGTTCTTGTAAGCAGTGGAGGCCTAAATTTTGGGGTGGCACTGTCTTATTGATTTTCAGATTTCCCAAGGTATATTCCCTAGACTTGAAGTGCCCTTAGCTCTGTAGCTCTGTTGTTTACTTGTTTTAGGGAACACAATGCACTCCTCCAGGGAGGCAGTTGGCAATTTACATCCCGCCCGTCAGCATAGCAAGGCTCCCAGTTCTCCAGGGCCTGTCTTGCATTTCTGTTTTTTAAACATTTTGCGTATATCCCTTTTGACTCGTGGGAAGTGTTACTTCTTTGTAGTGCAGTTTTGCATTGCCCGCATGCTTGCTTGGCCAAAAAGGGTGTATGCGTTTTATCCTGAATATATTCAGGAGAAAACTCATACGCCCTTTTTGGCCAAGTGCATCATTGTCGAAGTTGTGCCCCTATTCCTGTGATTCAAATGTGATTTAAAAGTACCTCGTGAAATGTGTTTCCTGCTATTCTGCCTCCCTTTAAAGTTCGCCTCGATGCCTTCCCTCAACAGATTTTTGGATGATAGTTGCCCTTAATTACTCTGCCAGTTTGTGAATTGCTGTGTCCCTTTTCTCCATTTTGTAACTAGTTTTTTGTGAGCTGAATGAAAGTCCAATATTTTGGTTCAGGACCTACACTGGTTCCCGGTGGTTGGCTGAGACTTTGGTTAATTCTTCTTCCTCCGGGGAAATAAGAGTGACATGTGCCCATCCAAAACCCTAACAGCTACTCTCTCATTGGTTCTCCCTCTTCCCTTTCATCCTATGCCAAATTGGCAACCTGTGCAAACCAGGAGGTTAAAGGTGCTGTCTCTCCAAGTTGGGAGATTGATAGTAAAGCAGTTGGAAAGTCAAATTGGACCACCAGGAGAGGGACTATTCATTGAGTTTTAGAAACATTTTGTATTCACAGTGTGTCCATTCTCTAGGTTTCCCATACATGTTATAGCTGTAGTAATATACCCTTCAACCTGGAGAGTAGGGACCCATGGAATGGGTGCCATGCATTATTGCTTTAAAGAGTCTGCATTTGCTCACCCAATCTCACCAATCCTCTCAGTCCCATGCGTCCAGCCTTATGCCACATGCAGCTGTCATTGTAGATAGTGTCATTCCATGTTTCATCAGAGACCCTGAAGGAATAGTAAAGAATTTCCCTGTTTTTTTTGGTTTGTTTTTGAAATTCCTTTTTATAGTGGGTTTGAGCTGATTCTCGCTGCCATGATTATGCCAGTCTAGACACACTTGATTGCCTTATGGAGACATGTCAATACACAGGTTTTAAGATTCTTAATAGTCAGATATATTCCTCTGCGGGAGATATGGGGTTTTGAGTCCCTTTCACTGAGGAAGGTGTACTTCTTGTCTATTCCGTAGTTGGTTTTTGGAACGGTACCTGTGCTTATATCAAACTCTGGTTTTATGCATCACCCCACGTCTCCTTCCCCCTTAAGAAGGCATAAGAGTGTTTTCTAAATGTGAGACTCTGTTCTCTTTCCTAACTCAGTTCATGTGTAGCCATGTTTACAGGATCTTCATGAATGATATCTTATGATAAGTTTCTTTTTCTGTGTGACATATATTACTTAGAATCATCGTACCTGAATCTACGCATTTTGCTGCTACTGGTTTTATGACATTGATTTCATGTCTGATGGATATTCCATCGTACGTAAGTACCACAATTTTTTGAACCATTTTTATATTTCCAGGGATATGTAAGGTGTACCCAAGTTGAGGTTCTTTTAAGCAGTGGAGGCCTGAATATTGGGGTGGCTCTGTCTTATTGATTTTCAGTTTTCCTAATGTATATTCCCTAGACTCAAAGTGCCCTTGGCTCTGTAGTTCTATTGTTTATTTGTTTTAGGGAACGCAATGCACTCCTCCAGAGAGGCAGTTGGCAATTTACATCCCGTCCATCAGCATAACAAGGCTCCCTGTTCTCCAGGGCCTGTCTTGCCTTTCTGGTTTTTACCCATTTTGTGGATGCCCCTAATGACCGGTGGGAAGTGATACTTCATTGTAGTGCAGATTTGCATTGCCCGCTTGCTTGCTTGGCCAAAAAGGGCATATGCGTTTTCTCCTGAATATATTCAGGAGAAAAGGCATACGCCCTTTTTGGCCAAGTGCATCATTGTCGAAGTTGTGCCCCTATTCCTGTGCGTTAAAGGTGATTCCAACGTACCTCTTGAAATCTGTTTCCTGCTATTCTGCCTCGCTTATAAGTCCGCCTCGTTGCCTTCCCTCAACAGATTTTTGGACGATATTTGCCCTTTATTTCTCTGCCAGTTTGTGAATTGCTGTGCCCCTGAGCTCCATTTTGTAACTCGTTTTTTGTGAGCTGAACGCAAGTTCAATATTCTTTTTTCAGAACCTATACTGGTTTTCGGTGGGTGGCTGAGACTTGGTTAATTCTTCTTCCTCACGGGAAATAAGAGTGACATGTGCCCGTCCAAATGCCTGACAGCTACTCTCTCATTGGTTCTCCCTCTTCCCTTTCATTCTTTGCCAAATTGGCAACCTGTGCGAACCAGGAGGTTAAAGGTTCTGTCTCTCCAAGTTGGGAGATTTATAGTAAAGCAGTTGGAAAGTCAACCTGGAGCACAAGGAGAGGGACTATTCGTTGAGTTTTAGAAACCTTTCATATTAACAGTGTGTCCATTCTCTAGGTTTCCCATACATGTTATAGCTATACTAATATTCCCTTCAACCTGGAGAGTTGGGAGCCATGGAATGTGTGCCATGCATTACTGCTATAAAGGGTATGCTTTTGCTCACCCAATCTCACCAATCCTCTCAGTCCCATGTGTCCAGCCTTATGCCACATCCAGCTGTCATTGTAGATAGGGTCATTCCAGGTTTCATCAGAGACCCTGAAGGAATTGTATAGAATTTCCCTTTTTTTTTGTTTTTCAAATTCCTTTTCATAGTGGGTTTGAGCTGATTCTCACTGCCATTGTTATGCCAGTCTAGACAAACTTGATTCCCTTATGGAGACATATCAATACATAGGTTTTAAGATTCTTACTAGTCAGATATATACCTCTGCGGAAAATATGGGGTTTTGAGTCCCTTTCACTGAGGAAGTTGTAGGTCTTCTCTATTCCATAGTTGGTTTTTGGAACGGTAACTGTGCTTATATCAAACTCTGTATTATGCATCACCCCACGTCTCTTTCCCCCTTAAGAAGGCATAAGAGTGTTTTCTAAATGTGAGACTCTGTTCTCTTTCCTAACTCAGTTCTTGTGTAGCCATGTTTACAGGATCTTCATAAGTGATATCTTATGATAAGTTTCTTTTTCTGTGTGACTTATTTCACTTAGAATCATCGTACCTGAATCCACTCATTTTGCTGCTACTGGTCTTATGACATTGATTTCATGGCTGAGGGATATTCCATCATACGTAAGTACCACAATTTTTTGAACCATTTTTATATTTCCTGGGATATTTAAGGTGTACCCAAGTTGAGGTTCTTGTAAGCAGTCGAGGCCTAAATTTTGGGGTGGCTCTGTCTTATTGATTTTCAGATTTCCCAAGGTATATTCCCTAGACTTGAAGTGCTCTTGGCTCTGTAGCTCTGTTGTTTACTTGTTTTAGGGAACACAATGCACTCCTCCAGGGAGGCAGTTGGCAATTTACATCCCGCCCGTCAGCATAGCAAGGCTCCCAGTTCTCCAGGGCCTGTCTTGCATTTCTGTTTTTTAAACATTTTGTGTATATCCCTTTTGACTCGTGGGAAGTGGTATCTCTTTGTAGTGCAGTTTTGCATTGCCCGCTTGCTTGCTTGGCCAAAAAGGGTGTATGCGTTTTATCCTGAATATATTCAGGAGAAAACTCATACGCCCTTTTTGGCCAAGTGCATCATTGTCGAAGTTGTGCCCCTATTCCTGTGATTCAAATGTGATTCGAAAGTACCTCGTGAAATGTGTTTCCTGCTATTCTGCCTCCCTTTAAAGTTCGCCTCGATGCCTTCCCTCAACAGATTTTTGGATGATAGTTGCCGTTTATTACTCTGCCAGTTTGTGAATTGCTGTGCCCCTTTGCTCCATTTTGTAACTAGTTTTTTGTGAGCTGAACGAAAGTCCAATATTTTGGTTCAGGACCTATACTGGTTCCCGGTGGTTGGCTGAGTCTTTGGTTAATTCTTCTTCCTCCGGGGAAACTAGAGTGACATGTGCCCATCTAAAAGCCTAACAGCTACTCTCTCATTGGTTCTCCCTCTTCCCTTTCATCCTATGCCAAATTGGCAACCTGTGCAAACCAGGAGGTTAAAGGTGCTGTCTCTCCAATTTGGGAGATTGATAGTAAAGCAGTTGGAAAGTCAAATTGGACCACCAGGAGAGGGACTATTCATTGAGTTTTAGAAACATTTTGTATTCACAGTGTGTCCATTCTCTAGGTTTCACATACATGTTATAGCTGTAGTAATATTCCCTTCAACCTGGAGAGTTGGGACCCATGGAATGGGTGCCATGCATTATTGCTTTAAAGAGTCTGCATTTGCTCACCCAATCTCACCAATCCTCTCAGTCCCATGCGTCCAGACTTATGCCATATGCAGCTGTCGTTGTAGATAGTGTTATTCCAGGTTTCATCAGAGACCCTGAAGGAATTGTAAAGAATTTCCCTGTTTTTTTTGGTTTGTTTTTGAAATTCCTTTTTATAGTGGGTTTGAGCTGATTCTCGCTGCCATGATTATGCCAGTCTAGACACACTTGATTGCCTTATGGAGACATGTCAATACACAGGTTTTAAGATTCTTAATAGTCAGATATATTTCTCTGCGGGAGATATTGGGTTTTGAGTCCCTTTCACTGAGGAAGGTGTAGGTCTTGTCTATTCCATAGTTGGTTTTGGGAAAGGAACCTGTGCTTATATCAAACTCTGGTTTTATGCATCACCCCACCTCTCCTTCCCCGTTAAGAAGGCATAAGAGATTTTTTTCTAAATATGAGACTCTCTTCTCTTTCCTAACTCAGATCATGTGTAGCCACGTTTACAGGATCTTCATAAGTGATATCTTATGATACGTTTCTTTTTCTGTGTGACTTATTTCACTTAGAATCATCGTACCTGAATCCACTCATTTTGCTGCTACTGGTCTTATGACATTGATTTCATGGCTGAGGGATATTCCATCATACGTAAGTACCACAATTTTTTGAACCATTTTTATCTTTCCTGGGATACTTAAGGTGTACCCAAGTTGAGGTTCTTGTAAGCAGTGCAGCCCTAAATTGTGGACTGGCTCTGTCTTATTGATTTTCAGTTTGCCCCAGGTATATTCCCCAGACTGGAAGTGCCCTTGGCTCTGTAGCTCTGTTCTTTACTTGTTTTAGGGAACACAATGCACTCCTCCAGAGAGGCAGTTGACAACGTACATCCCGCCCATCAGCATAAAAAGGCTCCCTGTTCTCCAAGGCCTGTCTTGCCTTTCTGTTTTTTACCCATTTTGCGGATGTCCCTTTTGAGCGGTGCTAAGTGATACTTCTTTGTAGTGCAGATTTGCATTGACCGCTTGCTTGCTTGGCCAAAAAGGGCATATGCGTTTTCTCCTGCATATATTCAGGAGAAAATGCATACGCCCTTTTTGGCCAAGTGCATCATTGTCGAAGTTGTGCCCCTCTTCCTCTGCTTTAAAGGCGATTCCAACATACCTCTTGAAATCTGATTCCTTCTATTCTGCCTCCCATTCAAGTCCGCTTCGTTGCCTTCCCTCAACAGATTTTTGGATGATAGTTGTCCTTTATTACTCTGCCAGTTTGTGAATTGCTGTGCCCCGGAGCTCCATTTTTTAACTCGTTTTTTGTGACCTGAACGCAAGTCCAATATTTTGGTTGAGGGCCTACACTGGTTCCCGGTGGGTGGCTGAGACTTTGGTTAATTCTTCTTCCTCCCAGGAAATAAGAGTGACATGTGCCTGTCCAAATGCCTAACAGCTACTCTCTCACTGGTTCTCCCTCTTGCCTTTCATCCTTTGTCAAATTGGCAACCTGTGCCAACAAGGAGAGTAAAGGTGCTGTCTTCTGCAAGTTGGGAGATTGATAGTAAAGCAGTTGGAAAGTCCAACTGGAGCACCAGGAGAGGGACTATTCGTTGAGATTTAGAAACCTTTCGTATTCACAGTGTGTCCATTCTCTAGGTTTCCCATACATGTTATAGCTGTAGTAATATTCCCTTCAACCCGGAGAGTTGGGACCCATGGAATGTGTGCCATGCATTATTGCTTTAAAGGGTCTGCATTTGCTCACCCAGTCTCACCAATCCTCTCAGGCCTATGTGTCCAGCCTTATGCCACATGCAGCTGTCGTTGTAGATAGGGTCATTACAGGTTTCATCAGAGACCCTGAAGGAATTGTAAAGAATTTCCCTTTTTTTTGTTTTTTAAATTCATTTTTATAGTGGGTTTGAGCTGATTCTCGCTGCCAAGTTTATGCCTGTCTAGACGCACTTGATTCCCTAAAAGAGACCTATCAATACATAGGTTTTAAGATTATTACTAGTCAGATATATTCCTCTGTGGGAAATATGGGGTTCTGAGTCCCTTTCACTGAGGAAGGTGTAGGTCTTCTCTATTCCATAGTTGGTTTTTGGAACGGTACTTGTGCTTATATCAAACTCTGGTTTTATGCATCACTCAACATCTCCTTCCACCTTAAGCAGGCATAAGAGTGTTTTCTAAATGTGAGACTCTCTTCTCTTTCCTAACTCAGTTCATGTGTAGCCATGTTTACAGGATCTACATAAGTATTATTTTATGATAAGTTTCTTTTTCTGTGTGACTTATTTCACTTAGAATCATCGTACCTGAATCCACTCATTTTGCTGCTACTGGTATTATGACATTGATTTCATGGCTGAGGGATATTCCATCATACGTAATTACCAAAATTTTTTGAACAATTTTTATCTTTCCTGGGATACTTAAGGTGAACCCAAGTTGAGGTTCTTGTAATCAGTGCAGCCCTGAATTTTGGGATGGCTCTGTCTTATTGATTTTCAGTTTTCCCAAGGTATATTCCCTATACTGGAAGTGCCCTTGGCTCTGTAGCTCTGTTGTTTACTTGTTTTAGGGAACACAATGCACTCCTCCAGAGAGGCAGTGGGCAGTTTACATCCCGCCCATCAGCATAACAAGGCTCCCTGTTCTCCAGGGCCTGTCTTGCCTTTCCGGTTTTTACCCATTTTGTGGATGTCCCTTTTGACTGGTGGGAAGTGATACTTCTTTGTAGTGCAGATTTGCATTGCCCGCTTGCTTGCTTGGCCAAAAAGGGCGTATGCGTTTTCTCCTGAATATATTCAGGACAAAACGCATACACCCTTTTTGGCCAAGTGCATCATTATTGAAATTGTGCCCCTCTTCCTGTGCTTTAAAGGGGATTCCAACGTACCTCTTGAAATCTGTTTCCTGCTATTCGGCCTCACTTTCATGTCCGCTTCGTTGCCTTCCCTCAACAGATTTCTGGACTATACTAGGCCTTTATTACTCTGCCAGTTTGTGAATTGCTCTGCCACTGAGCTCCATTTTTCAACTCGTTTTTTGTGAGCTGAATGCAGTCCAATATTTTGGTTCAGGACCTATACTGGTTCCCTGTGGGTGCTTGCAACTTTGGTTAATTCTACTTCCTGCCGGGAAATTAGAGTGACATATGCCCGTCCAAATGCCTAACAGCTACTCTCTCATTGGTTCTCCCTCTTCCTTTTCATCCTCTGCCAAATTGGCAACCTGTGAGAACGAGGAGCTTAAAGGGGCTGTCTCTCCAAGTTGGGAGATTGATAATAAAACAGTTGGAAAGTCAAACTGGAGCACCAGGAGAGGGACTATTCGTTGAGTTTTAGAAACCTTTCATGTTCAAAGTGTGTCCATTCTCTAGGTTTCCCGTACATGTTATAGCTGTAGTAATATTCCCTTCAACCTGGAGAGTTGGGACCCATGGAATGGGTGCCATGCATTATTGCTTTAAAGGGTCTTCATTTGCTTACCCAATCTCACCAATCCTCTCAGTCCCAAGTGTCCAGACTTATGACACATCCAGCTGTCGTTGTAGACAGGGTCATTACAGGTTTCATCAGAGACCATGAAGGAATTGTAAAGAATTTCCCTGATTTTTTTGGTTTGTTTTTGTAATTCCTTTTTATAGTGGGTTTGAGCTGATTCTCGCTTCCAGGTTTATGCCTGTCTAGACTCACTTGATTCCCTTACGGAGACATATCAATACATAGGTTTTAAGATTCTTACTAGTCAGATATATTCCTCTGCGGGAAATATGGGGTTTTGAGTCCCTTTTACTGAGGAAGGTATAGGTAGGTCTTGTCTATTCCATAGTTGGTTTTTGGAACGGTTCCTGTGCTCATATCAAACTCTGATTTTATGCATCACCCACCTCTCCTTCCCCCTTAAGCAGGCATAAGAGTGTTTTCTAAATGTGAGACTCTGTTCTCTTTCCTAACTCAGTTCATGTGTAACCATGTTTACAGGATCTTCACAAGTGATATCTTATGATAAGCTTCTTTTTCTGTGTGACTTATTTCACGTAGAATCATCGTACCTGAATCCAGTCATTTTGCTGCTACTGGTCTTATGACATTGTTTTCACGGCTGAGGGATATTCCATCGAACGTAATACCACTATGTTTTGAACCATTTTTATATTTCCTGTGATATTTAAGGTGTACCCAAGTTGAGGTTCTTGTAAGCAGTACAGCCCTAAATTGGAGGGTGGCTCTGTCTTATTGATTTTCAGTTTTCCCAAGGTATATTCCCTATACTGGAAGTGCCCTTGGCTCTGTAGCTCTGTTGATTACTTCTTTTAGGGAACTCAATGCACTCCTCCAGTGAGGCAGTTGGCAATTTACATCCCGCCCATCAGCATTACAAGGCTCCATGTTCTCCAGGGCCTGTCTTGCATTTCTGGATTTTACATATTTTGTGGATGTCTCTTTTGACCGGTGGGAAGTGATACTTCTTTGTAGTGCAGATTTGCATTGCCCGCTTGCTTGCTTGGCCAAAAAGGGTGTATGCGTTGTCTCCTGCATATATTCAGGAGAAAATGAACACGCCCTTTTTGCCTAAGTGCCTCATTGTCGAAGATGTGCCCCTCTTCCTGTGCTTTACAGGTGATTCCAACGTACCTCTTGAAATATGTTTCCTGCTATTCTGCTTCGCTTTCAAGTCTGCCTCGTTGCCTTCCCTCAACAGATTTTTGCATGATAGTTGTCCTTTATTACTTTGCCAGTTTTTGAATTGCTGTGCCCTTGATCTCCATTTTTCAACTCGTTTTCTGTGAGCTGAACACATGTGCAAAATTTTGTTACAGGACCGATACTGGTTCCCTTAGGGTGGTTGCAACTTTGGTTAATTCTTCTTCCGGCCGGGAAATTAGAGTGACATATGCCCATCCAAATGCCTAACAGCTACTATCTCATTGGTTCTCCCTCTTCCCTTACATCCTCTGCCAAATTGGCAACGTGTGAGAACCAGAAGGTTAAAGGGGCTGTCTCTCCAAGTTGGGAGATTGATAGTAAAGCAGATGGAAAATCAAACTGGAGCACCAGGAGTGGGACTATCCGTTGAATTTTAGAAACCTTTCGTATTCACAGTGTGTCCATTCTCTAGGTTTCCCGTACATGTTATAGCTGTAGTAATATTCCCTTCAACCTGGAGAGTTGGGACCCATGGAATGGGTGCCATGCATTATTGCTTTAAAGGGTCTGCATTTGCTCACCCAATCTCACCAATCCTCTCAGTCCCAAGTGTCCAGACTTATGACACATCCAGCTGTCATTGTAGAGAGTGTCATTCCACGTTTCATTAGAGACCCTGAAGGAATTGTAAAGAATTTCCCGGTTTTTTTTGTTTGTTTGTTTTTGAAATTCCTTTTTATAGTGGGCTTGAACTGATTCTCGCTGCCCCGGTTATGCCAGTCTAGACTCACTTGATTCCCTTACAGAGACATATCAATACATAGGTTTGAAGATTCTTACTAGTGACCTATATTCCTCTGCGGGAAATATGGGGTTTTGAGTCCCTTTCACTGAGGAATGTATAGGTAGGTCTTGTCTATTCCATAGTTGGTTTTTGGTGCGGTACCTGTCCTCATATCAAACTCTGGTTTTATGCATCACCCCACCTCTCCTTCCCCCTTAAGCAGGCATAAGAGTGTTTTCTAAATGTGAGACTCTGTTCTCCTTCTAACTCAGTTCATGTGCAGCCATGTTTACAGGATCTTCATAAGTGATATCTTATGATAAGCTTCTTTTTCTGTGTGACTTATTTCACTTAGAATCATCGTACCTGAATCCACTCATTTTGCTGCTACTGGTCTTATGACATTGATTTCATGGCTGAGGGATATTCCATCGTACGTATGTACCATAAATTTTTGAACCATTTTTATATTTCCTGGGATATTGCAGGTGTAACCAAGTTGAGGTTCTTGTAAGCAGTGCAGCCCTAAATTTGAGGGTGGCCCTGTCTTATTGATTTTCAGTTTTCCCAAGGTATATTCCCTATACTGGATGTGCCCTTGGCTCTGTAGCTCTGTTGTTTACTTGTTTTAGGGAACTCAATGCACTCCTCCAGTGAGGCAGTTGGCAATTTACATCCCGCCCATCAGCATTACAAGGCTCCCTGTTCTCCAGGGCCTGTCTTGCCTTTCTGGTTTTTACACATTTTGTGGATGTCCCTTTTGACCGGTGGGAAGTGATACTTCTTTGTAGTGCAGATTTGCATTGCCCACTTGCTTGCTTGGCCAAAAAGGGCATATGCGTTTTCTCCTGCATATATTCAGGAGAATATGCATACGCCCTTTTTGGTCAAGTGCATCATTGTCGAAGTTGTGCCCCTCTTCCTGTGCTTTACAGACGATTCCAACGTACCTCTTGAAAATTGTTTCCTGCTATTCGGCATCACATTCATGTCCTCTTTGTTGCCTTCCCTCAACAGATTTTTGGATGAGAGTTGTCCTTTATTACTCTGCCAGTTTGTGAATTGCTGTGCCCCTAAGCTTCATTTTTCAACTCTTTTTTTTGTGAGCTCAACGCAAGTCCACAATTTTGATTCAGGACGTAATCTGGATCCCGGGGTGTGGCTGAGACTTTGGTTAATCCTTCTTCTTGCCGGGAAATTAGAGTGACATATGCCCGTCCAAATGCCTAACAGCTACTCTCTCATTGGTTCTCCCTCTTCCCTTTCATCCTCTGCCAAATTGGCAACCTGTGCGAACCAGGAGGTTAAACGGGCTGTCTCTCCAAGTTGGGAGATTGATAGTAAAGCAGTTGGAAAGTAAAACTGGAGCACCAGGAGAGGGACTATTAGTTGAGTTTTAGAAGCCTTTCGTATTTACAGTGTGTCCATTCTCTAGGTTTCCCGTACATGTTATAGCTGTAGTAATATTGACTTCAACCTGGAGAGTTGGGACAAATGGAATGGGTGCCACACATTATTTCTTTAAACGGTGTGCATTTGCTCAACCAATCTCACCAATCCTCTCAGTCCCAAGTGTCCAGCCTTATGCCATATCCAGCTGTCATTGTAGATAGGCTCATTCCAGGTTTCATTAGAGCCCCTAAAGTAATTGTAAAGAATTTCCATGTTTTTTTTTAATTCCTTTTTATAGTGGGTTTGAGCTGATTCTCACTGCAATGATTATGCCAGTCTAGACACACTTGATTCCATTACGGAAACATATCAATACATAGGTTTTAATATTCTTACTCTTCAGATATATTCCTCTGTGGGAAATATCGTGTTTTGAGTTCCTTTCACTGAGGAAGGTGTAGGTCTTGTATATTCCATAGATGGTTTTTGAAATGGTACATGTGGTTATATCAAACGCTCGTTTTCTGTAGCACCCCACCTCATCTTCCCCCTTAAGCAGGCATCAGAGTGTTTTCTAAATGTGAGACTCTGTTCGCTTTCCTAACTCTGTTCATGTGTAGCCATGTTTAGAGGACCTTCATAAGTGATATCTTATGATAAGTTTCTTTATCTGTGTGACTTATTTCAGTTAGAATCATCGTACCTGAATCCACTAATTTTGCTGCTACTGGTCTTATGACATTGATTTCATGGCTGAGGGATATTGCATCGTACGTAAGTACCAAAATATTTTAAACCATATTTATATTTCCTGGGATATTTAAGCTGTACGCAATTTGAAGTTCTTGTAAGCAGTGCAGCCCTAAATTTTGGGGTGGCTCTGTCTTATTGATTTTCTGCTTTCCCAAGGTATATTCCCCAGACTGGAAGTGCCCTTGGCTCTGTAGCTCTGTTGTTTACTTGTTTCAGGGAACACAGTGCACTCCTCCAGAGAGGTAGTTGGCAATTTACATCCTGCCCATCAGCATAACAAGGCTCCCTGTTCTCCAGGGCCTGTCTTGCCTTTCTGGTTTTTACCCATTTTTTGGATGTACCTTTTGACAAGTGGGAATTGATACTTTGTAGTGCAGATTTGCATTGCCAGCATGCTTGCTAGGCCAAAAAGGGCGTATGCGTTTTCTCCTGAATATATTCAGGAGAAAACGCATAGGCCCTTTTTGGCCAAGTGCATCATTGTCGATGTTGTGCCCCTCTTCCTTTGCCTTAAAAGCGAATTCAACGTACCTCTTGAAGTCTGTTTCCTGCTATTCTGCCTCACTTTCAAGTCTGCCTCGTTGCCTTCCCTCAACAGATTTTTGGACGATAGTTGTCCTTTATTACTCTGCCTGTTTGTGAATTGTTGTGCACTGAGCTACATTATATAACTCGTTTTTTTGTGAGCTGAACGCAAGTCCAATATTTTGGTTCAGGACCTATACTGGTTCCCGGTGGGTGGCTGAGGCTTTGGTTATTTCTTCTTCTTCCTGCGAAGTAAGATGACATGTGCCCGTACAAATGTCTAACAGCTACTCTCTCACTGGTTCTGCCTCTTCCCTTTCATCCTCTGCCAAATTGGCAACCTGTGCGAACCAGGAGGTTAAAGGTGCTGTCTCTCCAAGTTGGGAGATTGATAGTAAAGCAGTTGGATAGTCAAATTGGAGCACGAGGAGTGGGACTATTCGTTGAGTTTTAGAAACCTTTCGTATTCACACTGTGTCCATTCTCTAGGGTTCCCGTTCATATTATAGCTGTAGTAATATGCCCTTAAACCTGGCCTGTTGGGACCCATGGAATGGGTGCCACACATTATTGCTTTAAAGAGTCTACATTTGCTCACCCAATCTCACCAATCCTCTCAGTCCCAAGTGTCCAGCCTTTTGCCACATCCAGCTGTCGTTGTAGATAGGGTCATTCCAGGTTTCATCAGCGACCCTGAAGGTATTGTGTAAGAATTGTTCTGTTTTTATATTTTGTTTTGAAATTCATTTTTATATTGGGTTTGAGCTGATTCTCCCTGCCATGTTTATGTTATTCTAGACACACTTAGTTACCTTACGGAGACATATCAATACATAGGTTTTAAAATTCTTACTAGTCAGATATATTTCTCTGTGGGGAATTGGGATGTTGAGTTCCGTTCACTGAGGAAGGAGTAGGGCTTGTCTCTTTTGTTTTTGGATTATGGAACGGTACCTGTGCTAATATCAATCTTTTGTTTTGTGCATCTCCCCACCTGTCTTTCCCCTTAAGCAAGCGTTAGAGTGTTTTCTAAATCTGAGACTCTGTTCTCTTCCCTAAATCAGTTCATATGTAGCCATGTTTACATTTCCTTCATAAGTGATATCTTATGTCAGAATGCACCATGGCCCTTGTCATAATAATGCTTCATGACCCCTGTCATCTCAGTGATCCATGCCCTAGTTATCAAAATGCTCCATGTCCCTTGTCATCAAAATTCTCCACGTACTTGTCATCACAGTGCTACATGACAATTCTCATCAAAATGTTACACGTTCTTGTCATCACAATTCTCCATTCTCTTGACATTGCAGTGCTCCATGCCCTTGTCATCACAGTGCTCCATGCTTTTGTCATCACAAAGCTCCATGACCCCTGTCATCACATTGCTCCCTGACAACTGTCATCACAATGCTTCATGCCCACTGTCATTACAGTGCTCCATGATGCTCGACATCACAATTAACCAAGGTCTTCTCATCACAATGTTCCACGGTTTTGCCAACACCATGCTCCATGCTTTGTCATCTCAAAGCTCAATGTCCCTTGTCCTCACAATTCTCCACGTCCTTGTCATTACAGTGCTCCATGGCACTTCACATCACAATGTTATATGCTCTTGTCATCACAATATTCCATGCACTTGTCATTGCAATGCTCCATGACCCCTGTCATAGGAAGCTCCATGTGCTTTTCATCAAAATGTTTCACGACCAGGACATTAAAATTCTCAATGGCCCTTGATATCACAATGCTCCATGCCCTTGTCATCACAATGCTCCTTTACTTTGTCACAACAATCCTCCATAACAATTGGCATCACAATGCTCCATGATATTGTCATCAAACTGGAACATGACATATTTCATCACAATGCTCCCTGACACCTTTCTTCACAATAATCCATGACCTTGTCATCACAATGTGCCATGCCCATTCTTATCACAATAATCCAAGAAACTTGTCAGACAAATGCTCCATGCCACTTTTCATCACAATGCCCCATGAACGCTGTCATCAAAATGCACCATGCCCATCATCATAATGCTTCATGCTATTGTCATCACAATGAAATCAAAAAGCTCCATGACATCTGTCATCACAATGCAGCAAACCCTTGTGATCACAATGTCCCATAACACTTGTCATCACAATGCCCCATGACGCTGGTCACCACAGTTATCCATGGGCTTCTCATCACAATGCACCATGACTTTTGTCAACACAATGCTCAATACCCTTGTCCACACAATGCTCTCTGATTATTGACCTCAGTATGCACCGTGAACTCTTTCATGACAAGGCTCCATGCCTTTTTCATCACAATGATCCATGCCTTTCTCATCAAAATGTTCCAAGACAACTGTGATCACATTGCTCCTTGCACTTGTCATCACAAAGCTCCATGACGAATGTCATCAGAATGCTCCATGGTCTTCTCATCATAATGTTCCATTCCCTTGTCATCACAATGCTCCATGACCCCTGTAATCAAAATGATCCCTGCGCATTTTCATCAGAATGCTCCATGAGACTTGTCATCACAAGGTTCCATGGTCTTCACATCACAGTGCTCCAGGACCTTGTCATCACAGTGCTCCATTCCCTTGTCATCACAATGCAACATGACCACAGTCATCACAATAATCCATGAACATTTTCAGCCCAATGCTCCACGAAATTCTCATCACAATGCTCCATAGCCCATATCACCACAATGATCCATGACCACTCTCATCAAAACACTCCATGACACCTGACAACACAATGATCCGGGACACTTGTCATCACAGTGCTCCATTCCCTAGTCATCACAATGCTCCATGACCCCTGTCATCACAATACTCCATGAACATTTTCAGCCCAGTGCTCCATGACACCTGTCATCACAATGCTCCATGCCTTTGTCAGCAAAATGTTACATGACCTTGTCATTACAATACTCTGTGCGCTTGTCATCACAATACTCCATTTCCATTGTCATCACAATCTTCCATGAACTTTGGGATCACATTGCTTCATGCCATTTTCATCACAGTGCTCCATGTTCCTTGAAATCAAAATGATCCATGACCTCTGTCATCACAATGCTCCAAAACCTTGTGATCACAATGTTCCATAACACTTGTCATCACAACGCTCCATGATGCCTGTCATCACAATAATCCATGCCCTTTTCATCACAATGCTCCAGGACCTTTGTCATCACAATTCTCAATACACTTGTCATCAAAATGCTCCCTGACACTTGTCATCAGAATGCTCCTTGAACCCTGTCACGAAAAGGCTCCATACCGTTTTCATCACAATGCACCATGCCGTTTTCATCAGAATGCTCCAGGCCATTTTCATCAAAATCCTCCACAAGCTTGTCATCAGAATGCTCCATGACCCTTCTCATCACAATTCTCCATGCACTTGTCAGCACAATGCTCCCTGACCCTTGTCATCACAATGTTCCAAGCCATTGTCATCACAGTGCTCCATTACATTTGTCATCAGAATTCTCCTTGTCACGTGGCATCACAATGTTCCATGACATTGTCATCACAATGGGCCATTCCAAATGTCATTGCAATAATCCATGAAACATATTAGACCAATGTTCCATGCCCTTTTCATCACAATACTCCATGACCTTGTTATCACAATGCTCCATGACCCCTGTCATCACAATGCTCCGTGACTCCCGTCATCACAATGCTTCATGACCTTTGTCATCACAATGGTCCATGCCGTCGTCATGAACAGTCTCTGACCTTTTTAAACACAATGCTCCATGAACTTTTCATCACAATGCTCTTTGACCCTTGTCATCACAATGCTCCATGCGCTTGTCAGCACAATACTGCATGACATGTCATCACAGTGCACCATGCGCTTGTCATCACAGTGCTCCACAATCTTGTCATCACAATGCTCCTTAAAATTTGTCATCACAATGCTCCATGCACTTCTCATCAAAATGCTCTCTCACCACTGATATCACAATGCTACATCACTGTTTGTCACAATACTCCCTCAACCCTGTCATCGCAATGTTCCATGACTCCTGTCATCCCAATGCTGCATGCACTTATCATCACAATGTTCGTTGACCCCTGACATCACAATGTTCCATAACACCTGTCATCAAAATGTTCCATGACAATTTTCATCAAAGTGCTCCATGTCCCTGTCATCAGAATGCTCCAAGCCATTCTCATCACAATGCACAACGACCTTGCCATCAATATGTTCCATGACCTTTGTCATCACAAGGATCCATGACCCCTGTCTTCACAATACTCCATGACTCCAGTCGTCACAATGTTTCATAACGTTTGTCATCACAGTGGTCCATGCCCGTGTCATCACAAGGCTCTGTGACCTTTGTAACCACAATGCTCCCTGAAACTTTCATCACAATTCTCTGTGACCCTTGTCATCATAATGCTCCATGTCTTTTTCAGAACAATGCTCCATGACCATTGTTATCACAACGTGCCACGTGATTTTCATCACAACTGTCCACAACCTTGTCATAGAAATGCACCATAAACTTGTAATCACAATGCTCCATGCACTTCTCATCAAACTGCTCTCTCACACGAGATATCACAATGTTCCATCACTAGTCATCAAAATGCTCCCTCACCCCTGTAATCACAATGTTCCATGAACCTGTCATCACAATGCTACATCCCCTTGTCATCACAATGATCCATGACCCCTGACATCACAATGTTCCATAACCCCTGTCATCAAAATGCTCCATGACGCTTTTCATCCCAAAGCTCCAAGACCCCTGACATCACAATGTTCCATAACCCCTGTCATCAAAATGCTCCATGACGCTTTTCATCCCAAAGCTCCAAGACCCCTGACATCACAATGTTCTATAACACCTGCCATCAAAATGTTCCATTACACTTTTCATCAAATTGCTGCATGACCCGGTCATCAAAATGCTCCCTGCCCTTCTCATCACAATGCACCATGCCCTTGTCATCAAAATGCTCCATGACTTGTCATCACAAAGCTCCATGACCCTTGGCATCACAATGCTCCATGTCATTGTCATCACAATGCTCCATAAACCCTCATCACATTGCTCCATGCCCTTGTCATCACAAAGATCCCTGATACTTGTCATCACAATGCTCGATGCCCTTCTCATCATAATGCTCCATGCCCTTGTCATTACCATCCTGAATGACACAAGTATCACAGTGCTCCGTGCCCTTGTCATCACAATGTTCCATGCCCACTCTCATCACAATAATCCATGAAATATTTCAGACCAATGTTCCATGCCCTTCTCATCAAAATGCTCCATTACCCCTGTCATAACAATGCACCATGACACTTGCCATCAAAATGTTCCTCGGCCTAGTCATCACAAGGTTCCATGACACTTGTAATCACAATGCTTAAGACCCCTGAAATCACAATGCTCCATGACCTTGTCATCAAAAAGCTCCATGACGCATGTCATCAAAGGGTTTCATGGCCTTTTCATCACAATGCCCCATGCCCTTGTCATCACAATGCTCCATGACCCTTGTAATCACAATGCTCCATGCCCCTTTTCATCTCAATGCTCCATGAACCCTGTCATCACAATGCACCATTCCCATCATCATAATGCTTCAGGCTATTGTCATCACAGTGAAATCAATATTCTCCATGACCTCTGTCATAATAATGCTCCAAACCCTTGTGATCACAATGTTCCATAACACTTATCATCACAACAACCCATGACGCTCATCATCACAATTATCCATGGTCTTCTCATCACAAAGCTCCATGATCTTTGTCATCACAATGCTCAATACACTTGTCGTCACAATGCTCCCTGACACTTGTCGTCAGTATTCTCCTTGAACCCTGTCATGACAAGGCTCCATGCCTTTTTCATAACAATGATCCATGCCCTTTTCATCACAATGCTCCAAGATCCCTGTCATCACAATGCTCCATGCACATCTCATCAAAATGCTCTCTCACCAGAGATATCACAATGTTCCATCACTAGTCATCACAATGCACCCTCACCCCAGTAATCACAATGTACCATGACACTGTCATCACAATGCTACATCCCCTTATCATCACAATGTTCCATGACACCTGACATCACAATGTTCCATAACCCCTGTCATCAGAATGCTCCATGACCCTTTTCTTCCCAAAGTTCCAAGACCCCTGACATCACAATGTTTTATAACCCCTGCATCAAAATGCTCCTTTACACTTTTCATCAAATTGCTGCATGAACCGGCCATCAAAATGCTCCCTGACTTTCTCATCACAATGCACCATGCCCTTGTCATCAAAATGCTCCATGACTTGTCATCACAAACTCCATGAACCTTGGCTTCACAATGCTCCATGTCATTGTCATCACAATGCTCCATGAACCCTCTTATCACATTGCTCCATGCCCTTGTCATCACAAAGCTCCCTGATACTTGTCATCACAATGCTCGATGTCCTTCTCATCACAATGCTCCATGCCCTTGTAATTACAATCCTGCATGACCCATGTATCACAGTGCTCCGTGCCCTTGTCATCACAATGCTCCAAGCCCACTCTCATCACAATATTCCATGAAATATTTCAGACCAATGTTCCATGACCTTCTCATCAAAATCTTGCATTACCCCTGTCATAACAATGCACCATGACCTTTGCCATCAAAATGTTCCACGTCCTAGTCATCACAAGGTTCCATGACACTTGTCATCACAATGCTTAAGACCACTGAATTCACAATGCTCCATGCCCTTGTCATCACAAAGCTCCATGACGCAGGTCATCAGAATGTTCCATGGCCTTTTCATCACAATGCTCCATGCCCTTGTCATCACAATGTTACAAGACCCTTGTAATCACAATGCTCCATGCCACTTTTCATCTCAATGCTCCATGAACCCTGTCATCACAATGCACCATGCCCATCATCATAACGCTTCAGGCTATTGTCATCACAATGAAATCAATATGATCCATGACCTCTGTCATCACAATGTTCCATAACACTTGTCATCACAACGCTCCATGATGCCTGTCATCACAATACTCCATGTACTTTCCAACACAATGATCCATGCCCTTTTCATCACAATGCTCCAAGACCCCTGTAATCACATTGTTCTATGCCCTTGTCATCACAAAGCTCCATGACGCATGACATCAGAATGCTCCATGGACTTCTCCTCATAATGCTCCATGCCCTTGCAATCATAATGCTCCAAGACCACTGTAATCACAATGCTCCATGCCCCTTTTCATCAGAATACTCCATGAGACTTGTCATCACAAGTCTCTATGGTCTTCTCAACACAATGTTCCAGGACCTTGTCATCACCATGCTCCATTCCCTTGTCATCAAAATGCTCCATTACCACTGTCATCCCAACACTCCATGACACCTGACAACACAATGATCTGGGACTCTTGTCATCACAATGATCTATACCCTACTCATCACAATGCTCCGTGACCCCTGTCATCACAATTCTCCATGAACATTTTGCGCCCAATGCTCCATGCCTTTGTCAGAAAAATTTTCCATGACCCTTGTCATTACAATGTGCCATGCACTTTTCATCACAACGGTCCAAAATTTGTCATGGCAATGCTCCATAAATCTTGTAATCACAATGCTCCATGCCCTTCTCATCACAATGCTCCATTACCCCTGTCATAACAATGCTCCATGAACCCTGCCATCACAATGTTCCAAGGCCTTGTCATCACAAGGCTCCATGACACTTGTCATCACAATGCTCCAAGACCCCTGTGATCACAATGCTCCATGCCCTTGTCATCACAAAGCTCCATGACACATGTCATCAGAATGTTCCATGTCCTCCTCATCAAAATGCTCCATGCCCTTGTCATCACAGTGCTCCAAGACCCCTGTAATCACAATGCTCCATGTCCCTTTTCATCTCAATGCTCCATGAAGCCTGTCATCACAATGCATCATGCCCATCATCATAATGCTTCCGGCTATTGTCAGCACAATGAAATCAAATTTCTCCATGACCTCTGTCATCACAATGCTCCAAAACCTTGTGATCACAATGTTCCATAACACGTATCATCACAACACCCCATGACGCTCATCATCACAATTATTCATGGTCTTCTCATCACAATGCTCCATGAACTTTGTCATCACAATGCTCAATACACTTGTCATCACAAGGCTCCCTGACACTTGTCGTCAGTATGCTCCTTGAACCCTGTCATGACAAGGCTCCGTGCCTTTTTCATAACAATGATCCATGCCCTTTTTATCACAATGCTCCAAGATGCCAGTAATCACAATGCTCCATGCCATTGTCATCACAAAACTCTATGACGCATGTCATCAGAATGCTCCATGGCCTTCTCATCACAATGCTCCATGCCCTACTCATCACAATGCTCCATGGCCAATATCATCACAATGCTCCATGACCACTGTCATCACAACACTCCATGACACCTGACAACACAATGATCTGGGACTCTTGTCATCACAATGCTCCATTCCCTAGACATCACAATGCTTCATGACCCCTGTCATCACAACACTCCATGAATATTTTCAGCCCAGTGCTCCATGACCCTTGTCATCACAATGCTCTATGACCCCTGTATTCACAATGCTCCGTGACGCTTGTCATCACTGTGCTCCATGACACATGTCATCACAATGCTCCATGTCTTTGTCAGCAAAATGCTACATGACCTTGTCATTACCATGCTCTCTGCGCTTGTCATCACAATCCTCCATGAACCTTGGGATCACATTGCTTCATACCCCTGTCATCACAATGCTCCATGCTCCTTGAAATCAAAATGATCCATGACGACTGTCATCACAATGCTCCAAACCCTTGTGATCACAATGTTCCATAACACTTGTCATCACAGTGTTCCATGATGCCTGTCATCACAATACTCCATGCCCTTTTCATCCCAATACTCCATGACCTTTGTCATCACAATTCTCAATACACTTGTCATCACAAAGCTCCCTGACACTTGTCATCAGAATGCTCCTTCAAACCTGTCACGAAAAGGCACCATGCCTCTTTCATCACAATGCCCCATGCCATTTTCATCTCAATGCTCCATGCCATTCTCATTAAAATACTCCCCAAGCTTGTCATCAGAATGCTCCATGACCCTTGTCATCACAGTTCTACATGCACTTGTCAGCACAATGTTCCCTGACCCTTGTCATCACAATGCTCCAAGCCATTGTCATCACAATGCTCCATTACCTTTGTCATCAGAATCCTCCATGACACTTGGCATCACAATGCTCCATGCCATTGTCATCACATTGGGCCATTACATATGTCATCACAATGCTTCCTGACACCTGTCTTCACAATACTGCATGACCTGGTCATCACATTGCTCCATGCCCTTGTCATCACAATGTGCCATTCCAACTGTCATCACAATAATCCATGAAACTTATTAGACCAATGTTCCATGCCCTTGTCATCACAATGCTCCATGCCCTTGTCATCACAAAACTCCATGACGCATGTCATCAGAATGCTCCATGGCCTTCTCATCACATTACTCCATGCCCTAGTCATCACAATGCTCCAAGAACCCTGTAATCACAATGCTCCATGCCCATTTTCATCACAATGCTCCATGAGATTTGTCATCACAATTCTCCGTGGTCTTCTCATCACAATGCTCCAGGACCTTGTCATCACCATGCTCCAATCCCTTGTCATCATAATGCTCCATGACCACTGTCATCACAACACTCCATGACACCTGACAACACAATGATCCTTGACTCTTGTCATCACAATTCTCCATTCCCTAGTCATCACAATGCTGCATGACCCGTGTCATCACAACACTCCATGAACATTTTCAGCCCAGGGCTCCATGACCCTTGTCATCACAATATTCCATGCCCTTGTCATCCCATGACCCCTATATTCACAAAGCTCCGTGACGCTTGTCATCACAGTGCTCCATGACACATGTCATCACAATGTTCCATGCCATTGTCAGCAAAATGCTACATGACCTTGTCATTACAATGCTCTATGCTCTTGTCATCACAATACTCCATTTCCATTGTCATCACAATCGTCCATGAACTTTGGGATCACATTGCATCATGCCCTTGTCATTACAATGCTCCATGCTCGTTGAAATAAAAATGATCCATGACCTCTCTCATCACAATGCTCCAAACCCTTGTGATCACAGTGTTCCATAACATTTGTCATCACAACGCTCCATGATGACTGTCATCAATATACAACATGCCCTTTTCATCACAATGTTCCATGCCATTGTCATCAAAATACTCCACAAGCTTGTCATCAGAATGCTCCATGATCCTTGTCATCACAATTCCCATGAACTTTTCAGCACAATGCTCCCTGTCCCTTGTCATCACAATGCTCCAAGCCATTGTCATCACAATGCTCCATTACCTTTGTCATCAGAATCCTCCATGACACTTGGCCTCACAATGCTCCATGCCATTGTCATGACAATGGGCCATTACATATGTCATCACAATGCTCCCTGACACCTGTCTTCACAATACTGCATGACCTGGTCATCACAATGCTCCATGCCCTTGTCATCACAATGCACCATTCCAAGAGTCATCGCAATAATACATGAAACATATTAGACCAATGATCCATGCCCTTGCCATCACAATGCTCCATTACCCCAGTCATAACAGTGCTCCATGACCCCTGCCATCACGATGATCCATGGCCTTGTCATCACAAGGCTCCATGACCCTTCTCATCACAATGCTCCAAGACCACTGTAATCACAATGCTCCACAACCTTCTCATCACAATGCTCCATGGCCAATATCATCACAATGCTCCATGACCACTGTCATCACAACACTCCATGACACCTGACAACCCAATGATCCGGGACTCTTGTCATCACAGTGCTCCATTCCCTAGTCATCACAATGCTCCATGACCCCTGTCATCACAACACTCCATGAACATTTTCAGCCCATTGCTCCATGACTCTTGTCATCACAATGATCCATTCCCTTGTCTTCCCAATGCTCCATGACCACTGTATTCACAATGATCCGTGACGGTTGTCATCACAGTGCTCCATGACACCTGTCATCACAATGCTCCATGCTTTTGTCAGCAAAATGCTGCATGACCTTGTCATTACAATGCTCTATGCGCTTGTCATCACAATACTCCATTTCCATTGTCATCACAATCCTCCATGAAACTTGGGATCACATTGCTTCATGCCTTTTTCATCACAATGCTCCATGCTCCTTGAAATCAAAATGATCCATGACCTCCGTCATCACAATGATCCAACCCTTGTGATCACAGTGTTCCATAACACTTGTCATCACAACACTCCATGATGCCTGTCATCACAATACTCCATGCACTTTTCATCACAATGCTACATGACCTTGGTCATCACAATGCTCAATACACTTGTCATCAAAATGCTCCCTGACACTTGTTGTCTGTATGCTCCTTGAACCCTCTCATGACAAGGCTCCATTCCTTTTTCATCACAATAATCCATGTCCTTTTCATCACAATGCTCCAAGACCAATGCAATCTCAATGCTCCATGCCATTGTCATCACAAAGCTCAATGACGCATGTCATCAGAATGCTACATGGCCTTCTCATCATATTGATCCATGCCCTAGTCATCACAATGCTCCAAGACCCCTGTAATCACAATGCTCCATGCACCTTTTCATCAGAATGTTCCATGAGACTTGTCATCACAAGTCTTCATGGCCTTCTCATCACAATGCTCCAGGACCTTGTAATCCCCATGCTCCATTCCCTGGTCTTCAAAATGCTCCATGACCACTGTCATCAAAACACTCCATGACACCTGACAACACAATGATCCGGGACTCTTGTCATCACAATGCTCCATGACCCTTGTCATCACAATACTCCATGAACATTTTCAGCCAAGTGCTCCATGACCCTTGTCATCCCAATGATCCATGCCCTTGTCATCCCAATGCTCCATGACCGGTGTATTCACAATGCTCCGTGACGTTTGTCATCACAGTGCTCCATGACACATGTCATCACAATGGTCCATGCTTTTGTCAGCAAAATGCTCCACGACGTTGTCATTATAATGCTCTATGCGCTTGTCATCTCAATACTCCATCTCCATTGTCATCACAATCCTCCATGAACCCTGTAATCACATTGCTTCATGCCCTTGTCATCACAATGCTCCATGCTCCTTGAAATCAAAATGATCCATGACCTCTGTCATCACAATGCTCCAAACCCTTGTGATCACAATGTTCCATAACACTTGTCATCACAACGCTCCATGATGCCTGTCATCAAAATATTCCATGCCCTTTTCATCACAATGCTCCATGACCATTGTCATCACAATTCCAACTACAATTGTCATTACAATGCTTCCTGAAACTTGTCGTCAGAATGCTCCTTGGAACCTGTCACGAAAAGGCTCCATGCCTTTTTCAACACAATGTCCCATGCCGTTTTCTTCACAATGCTCCATGCCATTGTCATCAAAATACTCCACAAGCATGTCATCAGAATGTTCCATGACCCTTGTCATCACAATTCTCCATGCACTTGTCAGCACAATGCTCCCTGACCCTTGTCATCACAATGCTCCAAGCCATTGTCATCAAAATGCTCCATTACCTTTGTCATCAGAATCCTCGATGAAACTTAGCATCACAATGCTCCATGCCATTGTCATCACAATGGGCCATTACATATCTCATCACAATGCTCCCGGACACCTGTCTTCACAATAATGCATGACCTGGTCATCACAATGCTCCATGCCCTTGTCATCACAATGCGCCATTCCAACTGTCATCACAATAATCCATGAAACATATGAGACCAATGTTCCATGCCTTGTCATCACAATGCTCCATGCCCTTGTTATCACAATGGGCCATTACATATGTCATCAAATTGCTCCCTGACACCTGTCTTCACAGTATTGCACGACCTGTTCATCACAATGCTCCATGCCCTTGTCATCACAGTGCGCCATTCCAACTGTCATCACAATAATCCATGAAACTTACTAGACCAATGTTCCATGCCCTGGTCATCACAATGCTCCATGTCCTTGTTATCACAATGCTCCATGACCCCTCTCATCACAATGCTCCGTGACTCCAGTCATCACAATGCTTCATGACCTTTTTCATCACAATGCTCCATGCCCTCGTCATGAACAGTCTCTGTGACCTTTTTAACCACAATGCTCCATGAACTTTTCATCACAATGCTCTTTGACCCTTGTCATCACAATGCTCAATGCGCTTGTCAGCACAGTGCTCCATGACACATGTCATCACAATGAACAATGTGCTTGTCATCACAGTGCTCCACAATCTTGTCATCACAATGCTCCATAAAATTTGTCATCACAATGCTCCATGCACTTCTCATCAAAATGCTCTCTCAACACTGATATCACTATGCTACATCACTATTTGTCACAATACTCCCTCACCCCTGTCATCACAATGTTCCATGACTCCTGTCATCACAATGCTACATGCACTTATCATCACAATGTTCGTTGACCCATGACATCACTATGTTCCATAACACCTGTCATCAAAATGTTCCATGACACTTTACATCAAATTGCTCCATGACGCTGTCATCACAATTCTCCCTGCCCTCCTCATCACAATGCACAAGGCCCTTGCCATCAAATTGCTCCATAACATTTGTCATCACAAAGATCCATGACCCTTGGCATCACAATGCTCCATGTCATTGTCATCACAATGCTCCATGAACGCTCTCATCACATTGCTCCATGCCCTTGTCTTCACATAGCTCCATGACACATGTCATCAGAATGTTTCATGGCCTTCTCATCACAATGCTCCATGCCCTTGCCATCACAATGCTCCATTACCCCTGTCATAACAATGCTCCATGACCCCTGCCATCACGATGTTCCATGGCCTTGTCATCACAAGGCTCCATGACCTTCTCATCACAATGCTCCAAGAACACTGTAATCACAATGCTCTATGCCACTTTTCATCTCAATGATCCATGAACCCTGTCATCACAATGCACCATGCCCATCATCATAATGCTTCATGCTATTGCCATCACAATGAAATCAAAATGCTCCATGACCTCAGTCATAACAATGCTCAAAACCCTTGTGATCACAATATTCCATAACACTTGTCATATCAATGCCCCAGGACGCTCGTCATAACAATTATCCATGGTCTTCTCATCACAATGCTCCATGACTTTCGTCATCACAATGCTCAATACACTTTTCATCAAAATGCTCCCTGACACTTGTTGTCTGTATGCTCCTTGAACCCTGTCATGACAAGTCTCCATGCTTTTTTCATCACAATTATCCATGCCATTTTCATCACAATGATCGAAGACCCATGTAATCACAATGCTCCATGATCTTGTCATCACAAAGCTCAATGACGCATGCCATCAGAATGCTCCTTGGTCTTCTCCTCACAGTGCTCCATGCCCTTGTCATCACAATGTTCCAAGACCCATGTAATCACAATGCTCCATGCCCCTTTTCATCAGAATGCTCCATGAGAGTTGTCATTACAAGTGTCCATGGTCTTCTCATCACAATGCTCCAGGACATTGTCATCACCATGCTCCATTCCCTTGTCATCACAATGCTCCATGACACCTGTCATCACAGTAATCCATGACCATTTTCAGCCCAATGCTCCACGACCTACTCATTCCAATGCTCCATGGCCAATATCATCACAATGCTCCATGACCACTGTCATCACAACACTCCATGATACCTGACAACACAATGATCCAGGACGCTTGTCATCACATTGCTCCATTCCCTAGTCATCACAATGCACCATGACACTTGTCATCACAAAGCTCCAAGACCCCTTACATCACAATGTTCTATAACCCCTGCCATCAAAATGTTCCATTACACTTTTTATCAAATTGCTGCATTACCCGCTCATGAAACTGCTCCCTGCACTTCTCATCACAATGCACCCTGACCCTTGGCATCACAATGCTCCATGTCATTGTCATCACAATGCTCCATGAACCCTCTCATCACATTGCTCAATGCCCTTGTCATCACAAAGCTCCATGACACATGTCATCACAATGCTCGATGCGTTCTCATCACAATGCTCTATGCCCCTGTCATTACAATCCTCCATGACCCATGTATCACAGTCTTCCGTGACCTTGTCATCACAGTGCTCCATGCCCACTCTCATCACAATAATCCATGAAATATTTCAGACCAATGCTCAATGCCCTTCTCATCAAAATGCTCCATTACTTCTGTCATAACAATTATCCATGACCACTGCCATCACAATGTTCCACGGCCTAGTCATCACAAGGCTCCATGACCCTTGTCATCACAATGCTCCAAGAACCCTGTAATCACACTGCTCCATGCCCTTGTCATCACAATGCTCCAAGATCCCTGTAATCACAATGCTCCATGCCTCTTTTCATCTCAATGCTCCATGAACCCTGTCATCACAATGCACCATGCCCATCATCATAATGCTTCATGCTATGGTCATCACCATGAAATCAAAATTCTCCATGACCTCTAAAATTGTAATGCTCCAAAACCTTGTGATCACAATGTTCCATAACACTTATCATCACAACACCCCATGACGATCATCATCACAATTATCCATGGCCTTCTCATCACAATTCTCCATGACTTTTGTCATCACAATTCTCAATACATTTGTCATCACAATGCTCCCTGACACTTGTCATCAGAATGCTCCTTGAAACCTGTCACGAAAAGGCTCCATGCATTTTTCATCACAATGCTCCATGCAGTTTTCATCACAATGCTCCATGCAGTTGTCATCAAAATACTCCAAAAGCTTGTCATCAGAGTGTTCCTCGACCCTTGTCATCACAATTCTCCATGCACTTGTCAGCACAATGCACCTTGACCCTTGTCATCGCAATGCTCCAAGCCATTGTCATCACAATGCTCCATTACCTTTGTCATCAGAATCCTCCATGACACTTGGCATCACAATGCTCCATGCCATCGTCATCACAATGGGCCGTTACATATATTATCACAATGCTCCCTGACACCTGTCTTCACCATACTGCATGACTTCGTCATCACAATGCTCCATGACCTTGTCATCACAATGTTCCATGTCCTTTTTATCACAATGCTCCATGACACCTGTCAGCACAATGCTCCGTGACTCCAGTCATCACAGTGCTTCATGACCTTGGTCCTCACGATGGTCCATGCCCTCGTCATCAACAGTCTCTGTGACATTTTTAACCACAATGCTCCATGAACTATTCATCACAATGCTCTTTGACCCTTGTCATCACAATGCTCTATGCCTTTCTCAGCACAGTGCTCCATGACCCTTGTCATTACAATGCTCCATGCGCTTGTCAGCACAATGCTCCGTGACACATGTCATCACAATGCATCATGCGCTTATCATCACAGTGCTCAACAATCTTGTCAACACATTGCTCCATAAAATTTGTCATCACAATGCTCCATTCATTTCTCATCAAAATGCTCTCTCAACACTGATATCACAATGCTACATCACTATTTGTCACAATACTCCCTCACCCCTGTCATCACAATGTACCATGACTCTTGTCATCACAATGCTACATGCACATATCATCACAATGTTCGATGACCCATGACATCACAATGTTCCATAACACCTGTCATCAAAATGTTCCATGACACTTTTCATCAAATTGCTCCATGACCCTGTCATCACAATGCTCCCTGCCCTTCTCATCACAATGCGCAACGCCCTTGCCATCAAAAGGCTCCATGACTTTTGTCATCACAAAGATCCATGACACTTGGCATCACAATCTTCCATGTCATTGCCATCACAATGCTCCATGAACGCTCTCATCACATTGCTCCATGCCCTTGTCTTCACATAGCTACATGACACATGTCATCAGAATGCTCCATGACCTTCTCATCACAATGCTCCATGCCCTTGCCATCACAATGCTCCATTAACACTGTCATAACAATGCTCCATGACCCCTGTCATCACGATGTTCCATGGCCTTGTCATCACAAGGCTCCATGACCCTTCTCATCACAAGGCTCCAAGAACACTGTAATCACAATGTTCTATGCCCCTTTTCATCTCAATGATCCATGAACCTTGTCATCACAATGCACCATGCCCATCATCATAATGCTTCCTGCTATTTTCATAACAATGAAATCAAAATGCTCCATGAACTCTGTCATAACAATGCTCCAAACCCTTGTGATCACAGTATTCCATAACACTTGTCATCACAATGCCCAATGACGCTCGTCATCACAGTTATCCATGGTCTTCTCATCAAAATGCTCCATGACCTTCATCATCACAATGCTCAATACACCTGTCATCAAAATGCTCCCTGACACTTGCTGTCTGTATGCTCCTTTTACCCTGTCATGACAAGGCTCCATGCCTTTTTCATCACAATGATCCATGCCCTTTTCTTCACAATGCTGCAAGGCCCATGTAATCACGAAGCTCCTTGCCCTTGTCATCACAAAGCTCAATGACGCATGCCATCAGAATGCTTCTTGGTCTTCTCCTCACAATGCTCCATGTCCTTGTCATCACAAAGTTCCAAGACCCCTGTAATCACAATGCTCCATGCCCTTTTTCATCAGTATGCCCCATGACCCCTGTCATCACAATGCTCCGTGACTCCAGTCATCACAATGCTTCATCACGTTTGTCATCACAACGGTCCATGCCCGCGTCATCACAAGGCTCTGTGTCCTTTGTAACCACAATGTTCCATGAACATTTCATCACAATGCTCCGTGACACTTGTCATCACAATGCTCCATGCCTTTGTCAGAACAATGCTCCATGACACTTGTCATCACAGTGTGACACGCACTTTTCATCACAATGATCCACAACCTTGTCATCGCTATGCTCCATAAACCTTGTAATCACAATGCTCTATGCACTTCTCATCCAAATGCTCTCTCACCTGAGATATCACTATGATCCATCACTAGTTATCACAATCCTTCCTCACCCCTGTAATCACAGTGTTCCATGACCGCTGTCATCACAATGCTACATCCCCTTATCAACACAATGTTCCATGACCACTGACATCACAATGTTCCATAACCCCTGTCATCAAAATGCTCCATGACCATTTTCATCCCAAAGCTCCATGACCCATGTCATCACAATGTTCTATAACCCCTGTCATCTAAATGTTCAATTACACTTTTCATCAAATTGCTCGATGACCCTGTCATCAAAATGCTCCCTGCCCTTCTCATCACAATACACCACACCCTTGACATCAAAATGCTCCATGACATTTGTCATCACAAATCTCCATGACCCTTGGCATCACAAAGCTCCATGACACTTGTCATCACAATGCAAGATGCCCTTGTCATCACAATGCTCCATGCCCACTCTCATCACAATAATCCATGAAACATTTAAGCCGAATGCTCAATGCCCTTCTCATCACAATGCTCCATTACCTCTGTCATAACAATTCTCCATGACACCTGCCATCACAATGTTCCACGGCCTTGTCATCACAAGGCTCCATGACCCTTGTCATCACAATGCTCCAAGTACCCTGTAATCACAATGCTCCAAGCCCTTGTCATCACAAAAATCCATGACGCATGTCATCAGAATGTTCCATGGCCTTCTCCTCACAATGCTCAAAGCCCTTGTCATCACAATGCTCCAAGACCCCTGTAATCACAATTCTCCATGCCCCTTTTCATCAGAATGCTCCATAAGATTTGTCATCACAAGTCTCCATGGTCATCTCATCAAAATGCTCCTGGACCTTGTTATCACCATGCTCCATTCCCTTGTCATCACAATGCTCCATGACCCATGTCATCACAATATTCCATGAACATTTTCAGCCCAATGCTCCATGACCTTGTCATCATAATGCTCCATGTCCACTCTCATCACAATGCGCCATTTCATCTGTCATCACAATAATCCATGAAACTTATTAGAACAATGCTCCATGCCATTGTCATCACAATGCTACATCCCCTTGCTATCACAATGTTCCAAGAACCCTGTAATCAGAATGCTCCATGCCCGTTTTCATCAGTATGCTCCATGAGACCTGCCATCACAAGGCTCCATGGTTTTCTCATCACAGTGCTCCACGACCTTGTCATCACAATGCTTCACGACATTTTCATGAAAATACTCAATGGCCCTTGTCATCATAATGCTCCAAGCCCTAGTCATCACAATGCTCCATCATATTTGTCATCACAATCCTCCATTACATTTGGCATCACAATGCACCATGCCATTGACATCGAAATGGACCATGATATATGTCATCACAATGCTCCCTGACACCTGTCTTCACAATAAACCATGACATTCTCATCACAATGCTCCATGCCCTTGTCATCACAATGCTCCATGAACCCTGTCAACACAATGCTTCGTGACTCCAGTCATCACAATGCTTCAAAACTTTTGTCCTCACAACGGTCCATGCCCGTGTCATCACAAGGCTCTGTGACCTTTTTAACCAGAATGCTCCATGAACATTTCATCACAATGCTCCATGACACTTGTCATCACAATGCTCCATGCCTTTGTCAGAACAATGCTCCATGAACCTTGTCATCAAAATGTGCCACGGGCTTTCCATCACAATGATCCACAACCTTGGCTTCGCTATGCTCCATATAACTTGTAATCACAAAGCTCCATGCTCTTCTCATCCAAATGCTCTCTCCTTAGATATCACCATGTTCCCTCACTAGTATTCACAATCCTCCCTCTCCCCTGTAATCAAAATGTTCCATGACCCCTGTCATCAACATGTTCCATTCCATTGTCATTACAATGCTCCATTCCCTAGTCATCACAATGCTCCATGACCCCTGTCATCACAATACTCCATGAACATTTTCAGCCCACTGCTCCATGACCTTCTCATCACAATGCTCCATGAACAGTATCATCACAATGCTCCATGACCACTGTCATCACAACACTCCATGACAGCTGACAACCCAATGATCCGGGACCTCTGTCATCATAATGCTCCAAGACCCCTGTAATCACAATGCCCCATGACACCTGTCATCACAATACTCCAGGAACATTTTCATCCCAATTCTCCATGACCCTTGTCATCACAATGATCCATGACCTTGTCATCCTAATGCTCCATGACCCCTGTGTTTTCAATGGTCTGTGACGCTTGTCATCACAGTGCTCCATGACACATGTCATCACAATGCTCTATGCCTTTCTCAGCACAATGTTCCATGCCCTTTTCATCACAATGCTCCATGACCCCTGTCATCACAATGCTCCATGACTCCAGTCATCACAATTCTTCATAACATTTGTCATCACGATGGGCGATACCCACGTCATCACAAGGCTCTGTTACCTTTGTAACCACAATGCTCCATGAACATTTCAACACAATGCTCCGTGACCCTTGTCATCACAATGCTCCATGTCTTTGTCAAAAAAATGCGCCATGACCCTTGTCATCACAATGTGCCACGTACTTTTCATCCCAACGGTCCACAAATTTGTCATTGCAATCCTCCATGAACCTTGTAATCACAATGCTCCATGCCCTTCTCATCACAATGCTGCATTACCCCTGTCATAACAATACTCCATGACCCCTGCCATCACAAATTTCTATGCCCTTGTCATCACAAAGCTCCATGACACGTCATCAGAATGTTCCATGTATTTCTCATCAAAATGCTCAATGCCCTTGTCATCACAATGCTCAAAGACCCCTGTAATCACAATGCTCCATGACGCTCTTCATCTCAATGCTCCAAGAACCCTGTAATCAAAATGCATCATGCCAATCATCATAATGTTTCTGGCTATTGTCAGCACAATGAAATCAAAATTCTACATGATCCCTGTCATCACAGTACTCCATGAACATTTTCAGCCCAATGCTCCATGACACTTGTCATCACAATGATCCATGCCCTTGTCATCCCAATGCTCCATGGCCCCTGTATTCACAATGCTCCGTAACGCTTGTCATCACAGTGCTCCATGAAACTTGTCATCACAATGTTCCATGCATTTGTCAGCAAAATGCTACATGACCTTGTCATTACAATGCTCTTTGCGCTTGTCATCACAATACTCCTTTACCATTGTCATCACAATCCTCCATGAACCTTGGGATCACTTTTCTTCATGCCCTTGTCATCACAATGCTCCATGCTCCTTGAAATCAAAATGATCCATGACTTCTGTCATCACAAAGCTCCAAACCCTTGTGATAACAATGTTCCGTAACACTTGTCATCACAAAGCTCCATGATGCCTGTCATCACAGTTCTCCATGCCCTTTTCATCACAATGCTCCATGACCTTTGTCATCACAATTCTCAATACACTTGTCATCACAATGCTCCCTGACATTGTCGTCAGAGTGCTCCTTGAACCCTGTCACCAAAAGGCTCCATTCCTTTTTCATCACAAAGCCCCATGCCATTTTCATCACAATGCTCCATGCAATTGTCATCAAAATACTCCACAAGCTTGTCATCAGAATGCTCCATGTCTCTTGTCATCACAATTATCCATGCACTTGTCAGCACAATGCTCCCTGACCCTTGTTATCACAATGCTCCAAACCCTTGTCATCACAATGCTCCATTACCTTTGTCATTAGAATCCTCCATGACCCTTGGCATCACAATGCTCCATGCCATTGTCATCACAATGGGCCATTACATATGTCATCACAATGCTCCCTGACACCTGTCTACACAATACTGCATGCCCTTGTCATCACAATGCTCCATGCCCTTGTATCACAATGTTCCAAGTTCCCTGTAATCAAAATTCTCCAGGCCCCTTTTCATCAATATGCTCCTTGAGATTTGTCATCACAAGCCTCCATGGATTTCTCATCACAATGCTCCAGGACCTTGTCATCACAATGCTTCACGACATTGTCATGAAAATTCTCAATGGCCCTTGTCAACATAATGCTCCAAGCCCTAGTCATCACAATGCTCCATTATATTTGTCATCACATCCTCCATTACATTTGGCATCACAATGCTCCATGCTATTGTCATCGCAATGGACCATGACATAGGTCATCACAATGCTCCCTGACACCTGTCTTCATAACACTCCATGCCCTTGTCTTCACAATGCCCCATGCCCTAGTCATCACAATGCACCATGTCCACTGTCATCACAATAATCGCTGAAACTAGTCAGACCAATGCTCCATGCCCCTGTCATCACAATGCTCCATGCCATTGTCATCACAATGCTCCATGACCCCTGTCATCACAATACTCCATGAATAGTTTCAGCCCAATGCTCCGTGACCTTCTCATCACAATGCTCCAAGACCAATATCATCACAATGCTCCATGACCACTGTCATCACAACACTCCATGACACCTGACAACACAATGATCTGGGACTCTTGTCATCACAATGCTCCATTCCCTAGTCATCACAATGCTCCATGACCACTGTCATCACAATACTCCATGAATATTTTCAGCCCAATACTCCATAACGCTTGTCATCACAATGATCCATGCCCTTGTCATCCCAATGCTACATGACCGGTGTATTCACAATGCTCCGTGACGCTTGTCATCACAGTGCTCCATGACACCTGTCATCACAATGCTCCATGCCTTTGTCAGCAAAATGCTACATGACCTTCTCATTACAATACTCTATGCACTTGTCATCACAATACTCCATTACCATTGTCATCACTATCCTCCATGAACCTTGGGATCACATTGCTTCATGCCCTTGTCATAACAATGCTACATGCTCTTTGAAATCAAAATGATCCATGATCTCTGTCATCGCAATGCTCCAAACACTTGTGATCACAATGTTCCATAACGCTTGTCATCACAATGCTCCATGATGCCTGTCATCACAATACTCCATGCCCTTTTCATCACAATGCTCTATGACCTTTGTCATAACAATTCTCAATACACATGTCATCACAATGCTCCATGACACTTGTCGTCTGAATGCTCCTTGAACCCTGTCACGAAAAGGCTGCATGCATTTTTCATCACAAAGCCCCATGCCGTTTTCATCACAATGCTCCATGCCATTGTCATCAAAATACTCCACAAGCTTTTCATCAGAATGCTCCATGACCCTTGTCATCACAATTCTCCATGCACTTGTCAGCACAATGCTCCCTGAACCTTGTCATCACTATGCTCCAAGCCATTGTGATCACAATGCTCCATTACCTTTGTCATCAGAATCCTCCATGACACTTGTCATCACAATGCTCCATGCCATTGTCATCACAATGGGCCAATACATATGTCATCACAATGCTCCGTGACAACTCTTTTCACAATACTGCATGACCTGGTCATCACAATGCTCCATGCCCTTGTCATCACAATGCGCCATTCCAACTGTCATCACAATAATCCATGAAACTTATTAGACCAATGCTCCATGACCTTGTCATCACAATGCTCCATGCCCTTGTTATCACAATGTTCAAAGACCCCTGTAATCAGAATGCTTCATGCCCCTTTTCATCAGTATGCTCCATGAGACTTGTCATCACAAGGCTCCATGGTTTTGTCATCACAATGCTCCAGGACCTTGTTATCACAATGTTCCAAGACCCCTGTAATCAGAATGCTTCATGCCCCTTTTCATCAGTATGCTCCATGAGACTTGTCATCAAAGGCTCCATGGTTTTGTCATCACAATGCTCCAGGACCTTGTCATCACAATGCTTCACCACCTTTTCATGAAAATTCTCATTGGCCCTTGTCATCATAATGCTCCAAGCCGTAGTCATCACAATGCTACATTATATTTGTCATTACAATCCTCCATTACATTTGGAATCACAATGCTCCATGCTATTGTCATCGCAATGGACCATGACATATGTCATCACAATGCTCCCTGACACCTATCTTCACAATACACCATGCCCTTGTCATCACAAAGCTCCATGCCCTTGTCATCACAATGCACCATGTCCCCTGTCATCACAATCATCTATGAAACTTGTCAGACCAATGCTCCATGCCCCTGTCATCACAGTGCTCCATGCCCTTGTCATCACAATGCTCCATGACCCCTGTCATCACAATGCCCCCTGACTCCAGTCATCACAATGCTTCATAACGTTTGTCATCACAACGGTCCATGCCCGCGTCATCAAAAGGCTCTGTGACCATTTTAATCACAATGCTCCATGAACTTTTCATCACAATGCTCCGTGACCCTTGTCATCACAATGCTCCATGCCTTTGTCAGAACAATGCTCCATGACATTTGTCATCACAATGTGCCATGCACTTTTCATCACAATGATCCACAACCTTGTCATCGCTATGGTCCATAAACCTTGTAATCACAATGCTCCATGAACTTCTCATCAAAATGCTCTCTCACCAGAGATATCACAATGTTCCACCACTAGTCATCACAATCCTCCCTCACCCCAGTTATCACAATGTTCCATGAACCCTGTCATCACAATGCTACATCCCCTTATCTGAACAATGTTCCATGACCCCTGACATCACAATGTTCCATAACCCCTGTCATCAAAATGCTGAATGACCCTTTTCATCCCAAAGATCTATTAACCCTGGCATCACAATGTTGTATAACCACTGTCATCAAAATGTTCCATTACATTTTTCATCAAGTTGCTGCATGAACCTGTCATCAAAATGCTCCCTGCCCTTCTCATCACAATGCACTACACCCTTGTCATCAAAATGCTCCATGACCATTGTCATCACAAAGCTCCAAGGCCCTTGGCATCACAATGCTACATGTCATTGTCATCACAATGCTCCATGAACCCTCTCATCACATGGCTCCATGCCCTTGTCAATACAAAGGACCATGACACTTGTCATCACAATGCTCGATGCCCATCCCATCACAATGCTCCATGCCTTTGTCATTACAATAGTCCATGACCCATGTATCACAGTGTTCCGGGCCCTTGTCATCACAATGCTCCATGCCCACTCTCATCACAATAATCCATGAAACATTTCAGACCAATGCTCAATGCCCTTCTCATCACAATGCTCCATTATCTCTGTCATAACAATGCTTCATGACCCCTACCATCACAATGTTCCACGGCCTTGTCATCACAAGGCTCCATGACCCTTGTCATCACAATGCTCCAAAACCCCTGTAATCACAATGCTCCATGCCCTTGTCATCACAAAGCTCCATGACTTATGTCATCAGAATGTTCCATGGCCTTCTCCTCAAAATGCTCCATGCCCTTGTCATCACAATGCTCCAAGACCCCTGTAATCACAATGCTCCATGCCCTTTATCATCAGAAAGCTCCATGAGACTTGTCATCACAAGTCTCCATGGTCATCTCATCACAATGCTCCAGGAACTTGTCATCACCATGCTCCATTCCGTTGTCATCACAATGCTCCATGTCCCCCGTCATCACAATACTCCATGAACATTTTCAGCTCACTACTCCATGACCTTCTCATGACAATGCTCCATGAACAGTATCATCACAATGCTCCATGACCACTGTCATCACAACACTCCATGACAGCTGACAACCCAATGATCCGGGACCTCTGTCATCATAATGCTCCAAGACCCCTGTAATCACAATGCCCCATGACACTTGTCATCACAATACTCCAGGAACATTTTCATCCCAATTCTCCATGACCCTTGTCATCACAATGATCCATGACCTTGTCATCCTAATGCTCCATGACCCCTGTATTTTCAATGGTCCGTGACGCTTGTCATCACAGTGCTCCATGACACATGTCATCACAATGCTCTATGCCTTTCTCAGCACAATGTTCCATGCCCTTTTCATCACAATGCTCCATGACCCCTGTCATCACAATGCTCCATGACTCCAGTCATCACAATTCTTCATAACATTTGTCATCACGATGGGCGATACCCACGTCATCACAAGGCTCTGTTACCTTTGTAACCACAATGCTCCATGAACATTTCAACACAATGCTCCGTGACCCTTGTCATCACAATGCTCCATGTCTTTGTCAAAAAAATGCTCCAAGACCCTTGTCATCACAATGTGCCACGTACTTTTCATCCCAACGGTCCACAAATTTGTCATCGCAATCCTCCATGAACCTTGTAATCACAATGCTCCATGCCCTTCTCATCACAATGCTGCATTACCCCTGTCATAACAATACTCCATGACCCCTGCCATCACAAATTTCTATGCCCTTGTCATCACAAAGCTCCATGACACGTCATCAGAATGTTCCATGTACTTCTCATCAAAATGCTCAATGCCCTGGTCATCACAATGCTCAAAGACCCCTGTAATCACAATGCTCCATGCCGCTCTTCATCTCAATGCTCCATGAACCCTGTAATCACAATGCATCATGCCAATCATCATAATATTTCTGGCTATTGTCAGCACAATGAAATCAAAATTCTACATGAGCCCTGTCATCACAGTACTCCATGAACATTTTCAGCCCAATGCTCCATGACACTTGTCATCACAATGATCCATGGCTTTGTCATCCCAATGCTCCATGACCCCTGTATTCACAATTCTCCGTGATGCTTGTCATCACAGTGCTCCATGAAACTTGTCATCACAATGCTCCATGCATTTGTCAGCAAAATGCTACATGACCTTGTCATTACAATGCTCTTTGCGCTTGTCATCACAATACTCCTTTACCATTGTCATCACTATCCTCCATGAAACTTGGGATCACATTGCTTCATGCCTTTGTCATCACAATGCTCCCTGCTCCTTGAAATCAAAATGATCCATGAACTCTGTCATCACAATGCTCCAAACCCTTGTGATCACAATGTTCCGTAACACTTGTCATCACAAAGCTCCATGATGCCTGTCATCACAATACTCCATACCCTTTTCATCACAATGCTCCATGACCTTTGTCATCACAATTCTCAATACACTTGTCATCACAATGCTCCCTGACATTGTCGTCAGAGTGCTCCTTGAACCCTGTCACCAAAAGGCTCCATTCCTTTTTCATCACAATGCCCCATGCCATTTTCATCACAATGCTCCATGCAATTGTCATCAAAATACTCCACAAGCTTGTCATCAGAATGCTCCATGTCTCTTGTCATCACAATTATCCATGCACTTGTCAGCACAATGCTCCCTGACCCTTGTTATCACAATGCTCCAAACCCTTGTCATCACAAAGCTCCATTACCTTTGTCATTAGAATCCTCCATGACCCTTGGCATCACAATGCTCCATGCCATTGTCATCCCAATGGGCCATTACATATGTCATCACAATGCTCCCTGACACCTCTCTTCACAATACTGCATGCCCTGGTCATCACAATGCTCCATGCCCTTGTATCACAATGTTCCAAGTCCGCTGTAATCAGAATGCTCCAGGCCCCTTTTCATCAGTATGCTCCTTGAGATTTGTCATCACAAGCCTCCATGGTTTTCTCATCACAATGCTCCAGGACCTTGTCATCACAATGCTTCACGACATTGTCATGAAAATTCTCAATGGCACTTGTCAACATAATGCTCCAAGCCCTAGTCATCACAATGCTCCATTATATTTGTCATCACATCCTCCATTACATTTGGCATCACAATGCTCCATGCTATTATCATCGCAATGGACCATGACATAGGTCATCACAATGCTCCCTGACACCTGTCTTCACAATACTCCATGCCCTTGTCTTCACAATGCTCCATGCCCTAGTCATCACAATGCACCATGTCCACTGTCATCACAATAATCTCTGAAGCTTGTCAGACCAATGATCCATGCCACTGTCATCACAATGCTCCATGCCCTTGTCATCACAATGCTCCATGACCCCTGTCATCACAATGCTCCGTGACTCCAGTCATCACTATGCTTCATAACGTTTGTCATCACAACGGTCCATGCCCGCGTCATCACAAGGCTCTGTGACCATTTTAACCACAATGCTCCATGAACTTTTCATCACAATGCTCCGTGACCCTTGTCATCACAATGCTCCATGCCTTTGTCAGAACAATGCTCCATGACCTTTGTCATCACAATGTGCCATGCACTTTTCATCACAGTGATCCACAACCTTGTCATCGCTATGCTCTATAAACCTTGTAATCACAATGCTCCATGCACTTCTCATCCAAATGCTCTCTCACATGAGATATCACAATGTTCCATCACTAGTCATCACAATCCTCGCTCAACCCTGTTATCACAATGTTCCATGACCCCTGTCATCACAATGCTACATCCCCTTATCAGCACAATGTTCCTTGACCCCTGACATCACAATGTTCCATAACCCCTGTCAACAAAATGCTCCATGACCCTTTTCATCCCAAAGCTCCATGATCCCTGGCAACACAATGTTCTATAACCCATGTCATCAAAATGTTCCATTACACTTTTCATCAAATTGCTGCATGACCCTGTCATCAAAATGCTCCCTGCCCTTCTCATCACAATGCTCAACACACTTGTCATCAAAATGCTCCATGACTTTTGTCATCACAAAGCTCCATGACCCTTGGCATCACAATGCTCCATGTCATTGTCATCACTATGATCCATGAACCATCTCATCACATTGCTCCATGCCCTTTTCATCAAAAGCTCCATGACACTTGTCATCACAATGCTCGATGCCGTTCTCATCACAATGCTCCATGCCCTTGTCATTACAATCCTCCATGACCCATGTATCACAGTGTACCGTGCCCTTGTCATCACAATGCTCCATGCCCACTCTCATCACAATAATCCATGAAACATTTCAGACCATTGCTCAATGCCCTTCTCATCACAATGCTCCATTACCTATGTCATGAAAATGCTCCATGACCCCTGCCATCAAAAGTTTCCACGGCCTTGTCATCATAAGGCTCCATGCCCCTTGTCATCACAATGCTCCAAAACCCCTGTAATCACAATGCTCCATGCCCTTGTCATCATAGTGCTCCATGACCTTTGTCATCACAATTCTCAATACACTTGTCATCACAATGCTCCCTGACACTTGTCGTCAGAATGCTCCTTGAACCCTGTCACGAAAAGGCTGCATGCCTTTTTCATCACAAAGCCCCATGCCATTTTCATGACAAAGCTCCATGCCATTGTCATCAAAATACTCCACAAGCTTGTCATCAGAATGCTCCATGACTCTTGCCATCACATTTCTCCATGCACTTGTCAGCACAATGCTCCCTGAACATTGTCATCACTATGCTCCAAGCCATTGTCATCAAAATGCTCCATTACCTTTGTCATCAGAATCATCCATGACAATTTACATCACAATGCTCCATGCCATTGTCATCACAATGGGCCAATACATATGTCATCACAATGCTCCGTGACACCACATTTCACAATACTGCATGACCTGGTCATCACAATGCTCCATGCCCTTCTCATAACAATGCTCCATTACCTCTGTCATCACAATGCTCCAAGAACCCTGTTATCACAAAGCTCCATGCCCTTGTCATCACAAAGCTCCATGACGCATGTCATCAGAACGTTCCATGGCCTTCTCCACTCAACGCTCCATGCCCTTGTCATCACAACGCTCCAAGACCCATGTAATCACAATGCTCCATGCCCCTTTTCATCAGAATGCTCCATGAGACTTGTCATCACAAGTCTCCATTGTCATCTCATCACAATGCTCCAGGACCTTGTTATCACCATGCTCCATTCCCTAGTGATCACAATGCTCCATGACCCCTGTCATCACAATACTCCATGAATATTTTCAGCCCAATGCCCCATGACCTTCTCATCACAATGCTCCAAGACCAATATCATCACAATGCTCCATGATCACTGTCATCACAACACTCAATGACACCTGACAACACAATGATCCGGGACTCTTGTCATAACAATGCTCCATTCCCTAGTCATCACAATGTTCCATGACCCCTGTCATCACAGTACTCCAGGAACATTTTCAGCACAATTCTCCATGACCACTGTCATCACAATGATCCATGCCCTTGTCAACCTTATGCTCCATGACCCCTGTATTCACAATGCTCCGTGTCGATTTTCATCACAGTGCTCCATGACAGATGTCATCACAATGCTGTATGCCATTCTCAGCACAATGCTCCATGCCCTTTTCATCACAATGCTCCATGACCCCTGTCATCACAATGCTCCGTGAATCCAGTCATCATAATTCTTCATAACATTTGTCATCACAATGGTCGATACCCATGTCATCACAAGGCTCTGTGACTTTTGTAAACACAATGCTCCATGAACATTTCATCACAATGCTCCGTGACACTTGTCATCACAATGCTCCATGCCTTTTTCAGAAAAATGCTCCATGACCCTTGTCATCACAATGTGCGACACGCATTTCATCCCAACGGTCCACAAATTTGTCATCGCAATGCTCCATAAACCTTAAAATCACAATGCTCCATTCCCTTCTCATCACAATGCTCCATTACCCCGGTCATAACAATGCTCCATTACCACTACCATCACAATGTTCCACGGCCTTGTCTTCACAAGGCTCCATGACACTTGTCATCACAATGCTCCATGCCCTTGTCATCACAAAGCTCCATGACACATGTCATCAGAATGTTCCATGTCCTTCTGCACACAATGCTCCATGCCCTTGTCATCAAAATGCTCCAAGACCCCTGTAATCACAATGCTCCATGCCCCTTTTCATCTCAATGCTCCATGAACCCTCTCATCACAATGCATCATGCCCATCATCATAAAGCTTCCGGCTATTGTCAGCACAATGAAATCAAAATTCTCCATGACCTCTGTCATCACAATGCTCCATGACCCCTGTAATCACAATATTCCATGAACATTTTCAGCCCAATGCTCCATGAGCCTTGTCATCACAATGATCTTTGCCCTTGTCATCCCAATGCTACATGACCCCTGTATTCACAATGCTCCGTGATGCTTGTTATCACAGTGTGCCATGACACTTGTCATCACAATGCTCCATGCCTTTGTCAGCAAAATGCTACATGACCTTGTCATTATAATGCTCTATGTGCTTGTCATCACAATACTCCATTACCGTTGTCATCACAATCCTCTATGAACCTTGGGATCACATTGCTTCATGCCCTTGTCATCACAATGCTCCATGATCCTTGAAATCAAAATGATCCATGACCTCTCTCATCACAATGCTCCAAACCCTTGTGATCACAATGTTCCATAACACTTGTCATCACAACGCTCCATGATGCCTGTCATCACAATACTCCAAGCCCTTTTCATCACAATGCTCCATGACCTTTGTCATCACAATTCTCAATAGACTTGTCATCACAATGCTCCCTGACACTTGTCATCAGAATGCTCCTTGAACCCTGTCACGAAAAGGCTCCATGCCTTTTTCATCAGTATGCCCCATGCCGTTTTCATCACAATGCTCCATGCCATTGCCATCAAAATACTCCATAAGATTGTCATCAGAATTCTCCCTGACCCTTGTCATCACAGTGCTCCAAGCCATTGTCATCACAATGCTCCATTACCTTTGTCATCCTCCATGACACTTGGCATCACAATGCTCCATGCCATTGTCATCACAATGGGCCATTACATATGTCATCACAATGCTCCCTGACACCTGTCTTCCCAATACTTCATGACCTGGTCATCACAATGCTCCATGCCGTTGTGATCACAATGCGCCATTCCGACTGTCATCGTGATAATCCATGAAACTTATTAGACCAATAATCCATGCCCTTGTCATCACAATACTCCATGCCCTTGTTATCACAATGCTCCATGAACATTTTCATCACAATGCTCCATGGACTTCTCACCAAAATGCTCTCTCACCACTGATGTCACAATGTTACATCAATATTCGTCACAATATTCCCTCACCCCTGTCATCAAAATTTGCCATGACTCCTGTCATCACAATGCTACATGCACTTATCATCACAATGTTCGATGACCCCTGGTATCACAATGTTCCTTAACCACTGTCATCAAAATGATCCTTGACACTTTTCATCAAATTGCTCCATGACCATGTCATCACAATGCTCCCTACCCTTCTCATCACAATGCACAACGCCCTTGTCATCAAAATGCTCCATGACCTTTGTCATCACAAAGATCCATAACCCTTGTCATCACAATGCTCCATGTCATTGTCATCACAATGCTCCATTAAGGTTCTCATCACATTGCTTCATGTCCTTGTCATCAGAAACCTCCATGACACATATCATCAGAAGGCTCCATGGCCTTCTCATCACAATGCTCCTTGCCCTGCCATCACAATGCTCCATTATCCCTGTCATACCCATGATCCATGACCCCTGCCATCACGATGTTCCATGGCCTTTTCATCACAAGGCTCCATGACCCTTCTCATCACAATGCTCCAAGAACCCTGTAACCACAATGATCCATGCCCATTTTCATCTCAATGTTTCATGAACCCTGTCATCACAATGCACCATGACCATCATCATAATGCTTCATGCTATTGTCATCACAATGAAATCAAAATGCTCCATGATCTCTATCATAACAATGCTCCAAACGCTTGTGATCACAATATTCCAAAACACTTGTCATCACAATGCACCATGACGCTCGTCATCACAGTTATCCATGGTCTTCTCATCACAATGCTCCATGACCTTTTTCATCACGATGCTCAATACACTTGTCATCAAAATGCTCCCTGACACTTGTTGTCTGTATGCTCCTTGAACCCTGTCATGACAAGGCTCCATGCTTTTTCATCACAATGCTCCAAGACCCATGTAATCACAATGCTCCATGCCCTTGTCATCACAAAGCTAAAGGACGCATGTCTTCAGACCGCTCTTGGCCTTGTCCTCACAATGCTCCATGCAAATATCATCACAGTGTTCCAAGACGCCTGTAATCACAATGGTCCATGTCCATTTTCATCAGTATGCTCCATGAGATTTGTCATCACAAGGCTCCATGTTTTTCTCATCACAATGCTCCAGGACATTGTCATCACAATGCTTCACGACCTTGTCCTGAAAATTCTCAATGGCCCTTGTCATCATAATGCTCCAAGCCCTAGTCATCACAGTGCTCCATTATATTTGTCAACACAATCCTCCATTACATTTGGCATCACAAGGCTCCCTGCTATTGTCATCACAATGGACCATGACATATGTCATCACAATGCTCCCTGACAACTGTCTTCACAGTACTCCATGACCTTCTCATCACAATGCTCCATGCCCTTGTCATCACAATGCACCATGTCCACTGTCCTCACAATAATCTATGAAAGTTGTCAGACGAATGCTCCATGCTCCTGTCATCACAATGCTGCATGCCCTTGTCATCACAATGCACCATGACCCCTGTCATCACAATTCTCCGTGACTCCAGTCATTACAATGCTTCATAACATTTGTCATCACAATGCTCCCTGCCCGCGTCATCACAAGGCTCTCTGTTGTTTGTAACCACAATGCTCCATGAACATTTCATCACAATACTCCGTGACACTTGTCATCACAGTGTTCCATGCCTTTGTCAAAAAAATGCTCCATGACCCTTTTCATCACAATTTGCCACGAACTTTTCAACACAACGGTCCACAATTTTCTCATTGCAATGCTCCATAAAACTTGTAATCACAATGTTCCATGCCCTTCTCATCACAATGCTCCATTACCCCTGTCATAACAGTGCTCCATGACGCCATCCATCACGATGTTCCATGGCCTTGTAATCACAAGGCTCCATGACACTTGTCATCACAATGCTCCAAGACCCCTGTAATCACAATGCTCCATGCCCTGGTCATCACAAAGCACCATGACACATGTCATGAGAAAGTTCCATGGCCTTCTCATTAAATGCTCCATGCCCTTGTCATCACAGTGCTCCAAGACCCCTGTAATCACAATGCTCCATGCCCCTTTTCATCTCCATGCTCCATGATCCCTGTCATCACAATGCATCATGCCCATCATCATATTGCTTCCGGCTATTGTCAGCACAATGAAATCAAAATTCTTCTTGACCTCTGTCATCACAATGCTCCATGACCCCTGTCATCACAATACTCCATGAACATTTTCAGCCCACTGCTCCATGACACTTGTCATCACAATGATCCATGCCGTTGTCATCCCAATGCTCCATGACCCCTGTATTCACAATGCTCCGTGACGCTTTTCATCACAGTGCTCCATGACACCTGTCATCACAATGTTCCATGACTTTGTCAGCAAAATGCTACATGACCTTGACATTACAATGCTCTATGTGCTTGTCATCAAAATACTCCATTTCCATTGTCATCACAATCCTCCATGATCCTTGGGATCACTTTGCTTCATGCCCTTGTCATCACAATGCTCCATGCTCCTTGAAATCAAAATGATCCATGACCTCTGTCATCACAATGCTCCAAACCATTGTGATCCCAAAGTTCTATAACACTTGTCATCACAATGCTCCATGATGACTCTCATCACAAAATTCCATGCCCTTTTCATCACAATGCTCCATGACCTTTGTCATCACAATGCTCAGTACACTTGTCATCAAAATGCTCCCTGACACTTGTCATCAGAATGCTCCTAGAACCCTGTCACGAAAAGGCTCCATGTCATTTTCATCACAATGCCCCATGCCGTTTTCATCACAATGCTCCGTGACAATTGTCATCAAAATGCTCCATGCCTTTGTTTGAAAAATATTCCATGACCCTTCTTATCACAATGTGCCATTCACTTTTCATCACAACGGTCCAGAAACTTGTCATTGCAATGCTCCATAAACCTTGTAATCACAATGATCCATACACTTCTCATCAAAATGCTCTCTCACCAGAGATATCACAGTGTTTCATCACTAGTCGTCACAATACTCCCTCACCCCTGTAATCACAATGTCCCATGACCCCGTCATCACAATGCTACATCCCCTTATCATCACAATGTTCCATGACACCTGACATCACAATGTTCTATAACCCCTGTCATCAAAATGTTCCAATACATTTTTCTTCAAATTGCTGCATGACCCTGGTATCAAAATACTCCCTGCCATTCTCATCACAATGCACCATGCACTTGTCATCAAAATGCTCCATGACCTTTGTCATCACAAAGCTCCATGACCCCTGGCATCACAATGCTCGAGGTCAATGTCATCACAATGCTCCATGAACCCTCTCATCACATTTCTCCATGCCCTTGTCATCACAAAGCTCCATGACACTTGTCATCACAATGCTCGATGCCCTTCTCATCACAATGCCCCATGCCCTTGTCATTAGAATCCTCCATGACCCATGTATCACAGTGTTCCATGCCCTTATCATCACAATGCTCTATGCCCACTCTCATCACAATAATCCAAGAAACATTTCAGACCAATGCCCAATACCCTTCTCATCACAATGCTCCTTTACCTCTGTCATAACTATGCTCCATTACACCTGCCATCACAATGTTCCACGGCCTTGTCATCACAAGGCTCCACGACACTTGTCATCACAATGCTCCACGACCCATCTAAACAAAATGCTCCATGCCCTTGTCATCAAAAAGCTACATGACGCATGTCATCATAATGTTCTATGGCCCTGTCATCAAAATTCTCCATGCACTTGTCATCACAATGCTCCCTGCTCCTTGAAATCAAAATGATCCATGACCTCTGTCATCACAATGCTCCAAACACTTGTGATCACAATGTTCTGTAACACTTGTCATCACAAAGCTCCATGATGCCCGTCATCACAATACTCCATGCCCTTTTCATCACAAAGCTCCATGACCTTTGTCATCACAATTCTCAATACACTTGTCATCACAATGCTCCCTGACATTGTCGTCAGAGTGCTCCTTGAACCGTCACCAAAAGGCTCCATTCCTTTTTCATCACAATGGCCCATGCCATTTTCATCACAATGCTCCATGCAATTGTCATCAAAATACTCCACAAGCTTGTCATCAGAATGCTCCATGTCTCTTGTCATCACAATTATCCATGCACTTGTCAGCACAATGCTCCCTGACCCTTGTCATCACAATGCTCCAAACCCTTGTCATCACAATGCTCCATTACCTTTGTCATTAGAATCCTCCATGAAACTTGGCATCACAATGCTCCATGCCATTTTCATCACAATGGGCCATTACATATGTCATCACAATGCTCCCTGACACCTCTCTTCACAATACTGCATGCACTTGTCATCACAATGCTCCATGCCCTTGTATCACAATGTTCCAAGTCCCCTGTAATCAGAATGCTCCAGGCCCCTTTTCATCAGTATGCTCCTTGAGATTTGTCATCACAAGCCTCCATGGTTTTCTCATCACAATGCTCCAGGACATTGTCATCACAATGCTTCACGACATTGTCATGAAAATTCTCAATGGCCCTTGTCAACATAATGCTCCAAGCCCTAGTCATCACAAAGCTCCATTATATTTGTCATCACATCCTCCATTACATTTGGCATCAAAATGCTCCATGCTATTGTCATCGCAATGGATCATGACAAAGGTCATCACAATGCTCCCTGACACCTGTCTTCACAATACTCCATGCCCTTGTCTTCACAATGCTCCATGCCCTAGTCATCACAATGCACCATGTCCACTGTCATCACAATAATCTATGAAACTTGTCAGACCAATGCTCCATGTCCCTGTCATCACAATGCTCCATGCCCTTGTCATCACAATGCTCCATGACCCCTGTCATCACAGTGCTCCGTGACTCCAGTCATCACTATGCTTCATAACGTTTGTCATCACAACGGTCCATGCCCGTGTCATCCCAAGGCTCTGTGACCATTTTAACCACAATGCTCCACGAACTTTTCATCACAATGCTCCATGACCCTTGTCATCACAATGCTCCATGCCTTTGTCAGAACAATGCTCCATGACCTTTGTCATCACAATGTGCCATGCACTTTTCATCACAATGATCCACAACCTTGTCATCGCTATGCTCCATAAACCTTGTAATCATAATGTTCCATGCACTTCTCATCCAAATGCTCTCTCACATGAGATATCACAATGTTCCATCTCTAGTCATCACAATCCTCGCTCAACCCTGTTATCACAATGTTCCATGACCCCTGTTATCACAATGCTACATCCCCTTATCAGCACAATGTTCCTTGACCCCTGACATCACAATGTTCCATAACCCCTGTCATCAAAATGCTCCATGACCCTTTTCATCCCAAAGCTCCCTGATCCCTGGCAACACAATGTTCTATAACGAATGTCATCAAAATGTTCCATTACACTTTTCATCAAAATGCTGCATGACCCTGTCATCAAAATGCTCCCTGGAGAAATACAGCTACACGTGGAACAACTCCTACAGAACACCTACTGAACGCTGGCAGAAGACCCCAGACCTCCCAAAAGGCAAGAAACCCCCCACATACCTGGGTAGGGCAAAGCGGAGAGATCCCCACACAGAGGATCAGTGCCGAGCGACACTCACCAGCCCGAGAGGCTTGTCTGCTCGCCCGCCGGGGCACGCAGCGCTGGAAGCTGAGGCTCGGGCTTCGGTCAGAGTGCAGGGAGAGGACTGGGGCTGGCGGCGAGAACTCAGCCTGAAGGGGGCTAATGTGCCACAGCTAGCTGGGAGTGAGTCCGGGAAGACTCTGGAGCTGCCGAAGAGGCAAGAGAATTTTTCTTCCCTCTTGGTTTCCTGGTGCGCGAGGAGAGGGGAGTAACTGCGCTGCTTAAAGGGGCTCCACAGACGGGCACGAGTCGCGACTGAAAGCGCGGAGCCCAGAGACAGGCGTGGGACGCTGGGGCTGCTGCTGCCGCCGCCAAGAAGCCTGTGTGCGAGCGCAGGTCACTGCCCACACCGCCCTTCCGGGAGCCTGTGCAGCCCGCCACTGCCGGGGTCCCGGGATCCAGGGGCGGCTTCCCTGGGAGAACGCACGGCGCGCCTCCGACTAGTGCAACGTCATGCCGACCTTTGCTGCTGCAGGCTCGCCCCGCACTCCGTGCCCCTCCCTCCCGCCCGGTCTGAGTGAGCCAGTGTCCCCGAAGAGGCTGCTCCTTTAACCCTGTCCTGTCTGAGCAAAGAACAGACGCCCTCCGGCGACCTACACTCAGAGGCGGGGCCAAATCCAAAGCTGAGACCCAGGAGCTGTGAGAACAAAGAAGAGAAAGGGAAACCTCTCCCAGCAGCCTCAGAAGCAGCGGATTAAAGCTCCAAAATCAACTTGATGTACTCTGCATCTGTGGAATACATGAATAGACAACACATCATCCCAAATTGAGGAGCCAGGAGTCAGTGCTGTGCCTCTGAGGTGGGAGAGCCAACTTCAGGACACTGGTCCACAAGAGACCTCCCAGCTCCACATAATATCAAATGGCAAAAATCTTCCAGAGATCTCCATCTCAACACCAGCACCCAGCTTCACTCAACGACCAGCAAGCTACAGTGCTGGACACCCTATGCCAAACAACTAGCAAGACAGGAACACAACGCCACCCATTAGCAGAGAGGTGGCCTAAACTCATAAAAAGTCTGCAGACACCCCAAAACACACCACCAGACGTGGACCTGCCCACCAGAAAGACAAGATCCAGCCTCATCCACCAGAACACAGGCACTAGTACCCTCCACCAGGAAGCCTACACAACCCACTAAACCAACCTTAGCCACTGGGGACAGACACCAAAAACAACAGGAACTACGAACCTGCAGCCTGCAAAAAGGAGACCCCAAACACAGTAACATAAGCAAAATGAGAAGACAGAAAAACACACAGCAGGAGAAGGAGCAAGATAAAAACCCACCAGATCTAACAAATGAAGAGGTAATAGGCAGTCTACCTGAAAAAGAATTCAGAATAATGATGGTAAAGATGATCCAAGATTCTATTTCCCAGATCCAAAATCTAGGAAATAGAATAGACAAAATGTAAGAAACAGTTAACAAGGACCTAGAAGAACTAAAGATGAATCAAGCATCGATTAAAAACACAATACATGAAATAAAAAATACTCTAGATGGGATCAATAGCAGAATAACTGAGGCAGAAGAACGGATAAGTGAGGTGGAAGATAAAATAGTGGAAATAACTGCTGCAGAGCAAAATAAAGAAAAAAAGAATGAAAAGAACAGAGGACAGTCTCAGAGACCTCTGGGACAACATTAAACGCACCAACATTCGAATTATAGGGGTTCCAGAAGAAGAAGAGAAAAAGAAAGGGACTGAGAAAATATTTGAAGAGATTATAGTTGAAAACTTCCCTAATATGGGAAAGGAAATAGTTAATCAAGTCCAGGAGGCACAGAGAGTCCCATACAGAATAAATCCAAGGAGAAATACGCCAAGACACATATTAATCAAACTGTCAAAAATTAAACACCAAGAAATCATATTAAAAGCAGCAAGGCAAAAACAACAAATAACACACAAGGGAATCCCCATCAGGATAACAGCTGATCTCTCAGCAGAAACTCTACAAGCCAGAAGGGAGTGGCAGGACATACTTAAAGTGATGAAGGAGAAAAACCTGCAACCAAGATTACTCTACCCAGCAAGGATCTCATTCAGATTTGATGGAGAAATTAAAATGTTTACAGACAAGCAAAAGCTGAGAGAGTTCAGCACCACCAAACCAGCTTTACAACAAATGCTAAAGGAACTTCTCTAGGCAAGAAACACAACAGAAGTACAAGACCTACAATAACGAACCCAAAACAATTAAGAAAATGGGAATAGGAACATACATATCAATAATTACCTTAAATGTAAATGGACTAAATGCTCCCACCAAAAGACACAGATTGGCTGAATGGATACAAAAACAAGACCCATATATATGCTGTCTACAAGAGACCCACTTCAGACCTAGAGACACATACAGACTGAAAGTAAGGGGATGGAAAAAGATATTCCATGCAAATGGAAACCAAAAGAAAGCTGGAGTATCAATTCTCATATCAGACAAAATAGACTTTAAAATAAAGACTACTAGAAGAGACAAAGAAGGACACTACATAATGATCAAGGGATCAATCCAAGAAGAAGATATAACAATTGTAAATATTTATGCACCCAACATAGGAGCACCTCAATACATAAGGCAAATACTAACAGCCATAAAAGGAGAAATCGACAGTAACACAATCATAGTAGGGGACTTTAACACCCCACTTTCACCAATGGACAGATCATCCAAAATGAAAATAAAGAAGGAAACACAAGCTTTAAATGATACATCAAAGAAGATGGACTTAATTGATATTTATAGGACATTCCATCCAAAAACAATAGAACACACATTTTTCTCAAGTGCTCATGGAACATTCTCCAGGATAGGTCATATCTTGGGTCACAAATCAAGCCTTGGTAAATTTAAGAAAATTGAAATTGTATCAAGTATCTTTTCCGACCACAATGCTATGAGACTAGATATCAATTACAGGAAAAGATCTGTAAAAAATACAAACACATGGAGGCTAAACAATACACTACTTAATAACGAAGTGATCACTGAAGAAATCAAAGAGGAAATTAAAAAATACCTAGAAACAAATGACAATGGAGACACGACGACCCAAAATCTATGGGATGCAGCAAAAGCAGTTCTAAGAGGGAAGTTTATAGCAATACAATCCCACCTTAAGAAACAGGAAACATCTCGAATAAACAACCTAACCTTGCACCTAAAGCAATTAGAGAAAGAAGAACAAAAACATCCCAAAGTTAGCAGAAGGAAAGAAATCATAAAAATCAGATCAGAAATAACTGAAAAAGAAATGAAGGAAATGATAGCAAAGATCAATAAAACTAAAAGCTGGTTCTTTGAGAAGATAAACAAAATTGATAAACCATTAGCGAGACTCATCAAGAAAAAAAGGGAGAAGACTCAAATCAATACAATTAGAAATGAAAAAGGAGAAGTAACAACTGACACTACAGAAATACAAAAGATCATGAGAGATTACTACAAGCAACTCTATGCCAATAAAATGGACAACCTGGAAGAAATGGACAAATTCTTAGAAATGCACAACCTGCCAAGACTGAATCAGGAAGAAATAGAAAATATGAACAGACCAATCACAAGCACTGAAATTGAAACTGTGATAAAAAATCTTCCAACAAACAAAAGCCCAGGACCAGATGGCTTCACAGGCGAATTCTATCAAGCATTTAGTGAAGAGCTAACACCTATCCTTCTCAAACTCTTCCAAAATATAGCAGAGGGAGGAACACTCCCAAACTCATTCTACGAGGCCACCATCACCTTGATACCCAAACCAGACAAGGATGTCACAAAGAAAGAAAACTACAGGCCAATATCACTGATGAACATAGATGCAAAAATCCTCAACAAAATACTAGCAAACAGAATCCAACAGCACATTAAAAGGATCATACAACATGATCAAGTGGGGTTTATTCCAGGAATGCAAGGATTCTTCAATATACGCAAATCAATCAACGTGATACACCATATTACCAAATTGAAGGAGAAAAAACATATGATCATATCAATAGATGCAGAGAAAGCTTTCGACAAAATTCAACACCCATTTATGATAAAAACCCTGCAGAAAGTAGGCATAGAGGGAACTTTCCTCAACATAATAAAGGCCATATATGACAAACCCACAGCCAGCATCGTCCTCAATGGTGAAAAACTGAAACCATTTCCACTAAGATCAGGAACAAGACAAGGTTGCCCACTCTCACCACTCTTATTCAACCTAGTTTTGGAAGTTTTAGCCACAGCAATCAGAGAAGAAAAGGAAATAAAAGGAATCCAAATCAGAAAAGAAGAAGTAAAGCTGTCACTGTTTGCAGATGACATGATACTATACATAGAGAATCCTAAAGATGCTACCAGAAAACTACTAGAGCTAATCAATGAATTTGGTAAAGTTGCAGGATACAAAATTAATGCACAGAAATCTCTGGCATTCCTATATACTAATGATGAAAAATCTGAAAGTGAAATCAAGGAAACACTCCCATTTACCATTGCAACAAAAAGAATAAAATATCTAGGAATAAACCTACCTAAGGAGACAAAAGACCTGTATGCAGAAAATTATAAGACACTGATGAAAGAAATTAAAGATGATACAAATAGATGGAGAGATGTACCATGTTCTTGGATTGGAAGAATCAACATTGTGAAAATGACTCTACTACCCAAAGCAATCTACAGATTCAATGCAATACCTATCAAACTACCACTGGCATTTTTCACAGAACTAGAACAAAAAATTTCACAATTTGTATGGAAACACAAAAGACCCCGAATAGCCAAAGCAGTCTTGAGAACAAAAAATGGAGCTGGAGGAATCAGGCTCCCTGACTTCAGACTATACTACAAAGCTACAGTAATCAAGACAGTATGGTACTGGCACAAAAACAGAAAGATAGATCAATGGAACAGGATAGAAAGCCCAGAGTTAAACGCACGGACATATGGTCACCTTATCTTTGATAAAGGAGGCAGGAATGTACAGTGGAGAAAGGACAGTCTCTTCCATAAGTGGTGCTGGGAAAACTGGATAGGGACATGTAAAAGTATGAGATTAGATCACTCCCTAACACCATACACAAAAATAAGCTCAAAATGGATTAAAGACCTAAATGTAAGGCCAGACACTCTCAAACTCTTAGAGGAAAACATAGGCAGAACACTCTATGACATAAATCACAGCAAGATCCTTTTGGACCCACCTCCTAGAGAAATGGAAATAAAGACAAAAATAAACACATGGGACCTAATGAAACTTCAAAGCTTTTGCACAGCAAAGGAAACCATAAACAAGACCAAAAGACAACCCTCAGAATGGGAGAAAATATTTGCAAATGAAGCAACTGACAAAGGATTAATCTCCAAAATTTATAAGCAGCTCATGCAGCTCAATAACAAAAAAACAAACAACCCAATCCAAAAATGGGCAGAAGACCTAAATAGACATTTCTCCACAGAAGATATACAGACTGCCAACAAACACATGAAAGGATGCTCAACATCTTTACTCATTAGAGAAATGCAAATCAGAACTACAATGAGATATCATCTCACACCAGTCAGAATGGCCATCATCAAGAAATCTAGAAACAATAAATGCTGGAGAGGGTGTGGAAAAAAGGGAACACTCTTGCACTGCTGGTGGGAATGTGAATTGGTACAGCCACTATGGAGAACGGTATGGAGGTTCCTTAAAAATCTACGAATAGAACTACCATATGACCCAGCAATCCCACTACTGGGCATATACCCTGAGAAAACCATAATTCAAAAAGAGACATGTACCAAAATGTTCATAGCAGCCCTATTTACAATAGCCCGGAGATGGAAACAACCTAAGTGTCCATCATCGGATGAATGGATAAAGAAGATGTGGCACATATATACAATGGAATATTACTCAGCCATAAAAAGAAATGAAATTGAGCTATTTGTAATGAGGTGGATAGACCTAGAGTCTGTCATACAGAGTGAAGTAAGTCAGAAAGAGAAAGACAAATACTGTATGCTAACACATATATATGGAATTTAAGAAAAAAATGTCATGAAGAACATAGGGGTAAGACAGGAATAAAGACACAGACCTACTAGAGAATGGACTTGAGGATATGGGGAGGGGGAAGGGTAAGCTGTGACAAAGTGAAAGAGCGGCATGGACATATATACACTACCAAACGTAAGGTAGATAGCTAGTGGGAAGCAGCCGCATAGCACAGGGAGATCAGCTCGGTGCTTTGTGACCGCCTGGAGGGGTGGGATAGGGAGGGTGGGAGGGAGACGCAAAAGGGAGGGGATATGGAAACATATGTATATGTATAACTGATTAAATTTGTTATAAGGCAAAAAATTAAAAAAAAACAAAAAACAAAAACAAAACAAACAAAAAAAAACAAGGGTAAGCTGAGGTGAAGTGAGAGAGTGACATTGACAAATAGACACTACCAAATGTAAAATAGATAGCTAGTGGGAAGCAGCCGCATAGCACAGGGAGATCAGTTCAGTGCTTTGTGACCACCTAGAGGGGTGGGATAAGGAGAGTGGAGGGAGATGTAAGAGGGAGAAGATATGGGGATATATGTATATGTGTAGCTGATTCATTTTGTTACACAGCAGCAACTAACGCAACAATGTAAAGCTGTTATATTCCAATAAAGATGTTAAAAAAAATACTCCCTGCCCTTCTCATCACAATGCACAACACACTTGTCATCAAAATCCTCCATGACTTTTGTCATCACAAAGCTCCATGACCGTTGGCATCACATTGCTCCATGTCATTGTCATCACAATGATCCATGAACCATCTCATCACAAAGCTCCATGCCCTTGTCATCTAAAGCTCCATGAAACTTGTCATCACAATGCTTGATGCCATTCTCATCACAATGCTCCATGCCCTTGTCATTACAATCCTCCATCACCCATGTATAACAGTGTACTGTGCCCTTGTCATCACAATGCTCCATGCCCACTCTCATCACAATAATCCATGAAACATATCAGAACAATGCTCAATGCCCTTCTCATCACAATGCTCTATTACCTATGTCATAAAAATGCTCCATGAACCCTGCCAACACAATGTTCCACGGCCTTGTCATCACAAGGCTCCATGACCCTTGTCATCACAATGCTCCAAGACCCCTGTAATCACAATGCTCCATGCCCTTTTCATCACAAAGCTCCAAGACGCATGTAATCAGAATGTTCCATGGCCTTCTCCTCACAATGCTCCATGCCCTTGTCATCACAATGCTCCAAGACCCCTGTACTCACAATGCTCCATGCCCCTTTTCATCAGGATGCTCCATGAAACTTGTCATCACAAGTCTCCCTGGTCATCTCATCACAATGCTCCAGGACCTTGTCATCACCATGCTCCATTCCATTGTCATCACAATGCTCCATGACCCCCGTCATCACAATACTCCAGGAATATTTTCAGCCCAATTCTCCATGACCCTTGTCATCACAATGATCCATGCCCTTGTCATCCTAATGCTCCATGACCCCTGTATTCACAATGCTCCGTGACGCTTGTCATAACAATGCTCCATGACACATGTCATCACAATGCCCCATGCCATTCTCAGCACAATGCTCCATGCCCTTTTCATCACAATGCTCCATGACACCTGTCATCACAATGCTCCGTGACTCCAGTCATCACAATTCTTCATAACATTTGTCATCACAGTGGTCGATACCCGTGTTATCACAAGGCACTGTTACCTTTGTAACCACAATGCTCCATGAAATTTTCATCACAATGCTCCGTGACACTTGTCATCACAATGCTCCATGCCTTTGTTAGAAAAATGCTCCATGACACTTGTCATCACAATGTGCGACACGCTTTTCATCCCAACGGTCCAGAAATTTGTCATCACAATGCTCCAGAAACCTTGTAATCACAATGCTCCATTCCCTTCTCATCACAATTCTCCATTACCTCTGTCATCACAATGCACCAAGACCCCTGTAATCACAAAGCTCCATGCCCTTGTCTTCACAAAGCTCCATGACGCATGTCATCAGAATGTTCCATGGCCTTCTCCACACAATGCTCAATGTCCTTGTCATCACAATGCTCCAAAACCCATGTAATCACAATGCTCCATGCCCCTTTTCATCAGAATGCTCCATGAGACTTGTCATCACATGTCTCCATGGTCATCTCATCACAATGCTCCAGGACCTTGTCATCACCATGCTCCATTCCCTTGTCATCACAATGCTCCATGAAGACTGTCATCACAATGCTCCATGAACATTTTCAGCCCAATGCCCCATGACCTTCTCATCACAATGCTCCAAGACTAATATCATCACAATGCTCCATGATCACTGTCATCACAACACTCAATGACACCTGAAAACACAATGATCCGGGACACTTGTCATCACAATGCTCCATTCCCTAGTCATCACAATGCTCCATGACCCCTGTCATCACAATACTCCATGAACATTTTCAGCCCAATGCTCCATGACACTTGTCATCACAATGATCCATGCCCTTGTCATCCCAATGCTCCATGACCCCTGAATTCACAATGCTCCGTGACGCTTGTCATCACAGTGCTCCAGGACACCTGTCATCACAATGCTCCATGCATTTGTCAGCAAAATGCTACATGACCTTGTCATTACAATTCTCTATGTGCTTGTCATCACAATACTGCATTACCATTGTCATCACAATCCTCCATGAAACTTGGGATCCCATTGCTTCATGCCCTTGTCATCACAATGCTCCATGCTCCTTGAAATCTAAATGATCCAAGACCTCTGTCATCGCAATGCTCCAAAGCCTTGTGATCACAATGTTCCATAACACTTGTCATCACAACGCTCCATGATGCCTGTCATCACAATACTCCATGCCCTTTTCATCACAATGCTCCATGACCTTTGTCATCACAATTCTCAATACACTTGCCATCACAATGCTCCCAGACACTTGTCGACAGAATGCTCCTTGAATCCTGTCACGAAAAGGCTCCTTGCCTTTTTCATCACAAAGCCCCATGCCGTTTTCATCACAATGTTCCATGCCATTGTCATCAAAATACTCCACAAGCTTGTCATCAGAATGTTCCATGACCCTTGTCATCACAATTCTCCATGCACTTGTGAGCACATTGCTCCTTGAACCTTGTCATCACTATGCTCCAAGCCATTGTCATCACAATGCTCCTTTACCTTTCTCATCAGAATCCTCGATGAAACTTGGCATCACAATGCTCTATGCCATTGTCATCACAATGGGCTAATACATATGTCATCACAATGCTCCGTGACACCTCTTCTCACAATACTGCATGACCTGGTCATCACAATGTTCCATGCCCTTGTCATCACAATGCGCCATTCCAACTGTCACCACAATAATCCATGAAACTTATTAGACCAATGCCCCATGCCCTTGTCATCACAATGCTCCATGCCCTTGTTATCACAATGATCCAAGACCCCTGTAATCAGAATGCTCCATGCCCCGTTTCATCAGTATGCTCCATGAGACTTGTCATCACAAGGCTCCATGGTTTTCTCATCACAGTGCTCCAGGACCTTGTCATCACAATGCTTCATGACATTGTCATGAAAATTCTCAATGGCCCTTGTCATCATAATGCTACAAGCCGTAGTCATAACAATGCTCCATTATATTTGTCATTACAATCCTCCATTACATTTGGCATCACAATGCTCCATGCCATTGTCATCGCAATGGACCATAACATATGTCATCACAATGCTCCCTGAAACCTGTCTTCACAATAATCCATGACCTTGTCATCATAATGCTCCATGCCCTTGTCATCACAATGCACCATGTCCACTGTCATCACAATCATCTATGAAACTTGTCAGACCAATGCTCCATGCCCCTATCATCACAGTGCTCCATGCCCTTGTCATCACAATGCTCCATGACCTCTGTCATCACAATGCCCCGTGACTCCAGTCATCAAAATGCTTCATAACGTTTGTCATCACAACGGTCCATGCCCGCGTCATCACAAGGCTCTGTGACCATTTTAACCACAATGCTCCACGAACTTTTCATCACAATGCTCCATGACACTTGTCATCAAATGCTCCATGCCTTTTTCAGAACAATGCTCCATGACACTTGTCATCACAATGTGCCATGCGCTATTCATCACAATGATCCACAAACTTGTCATCGCTATGCTCCATAAAACTTGTAATCACAATGCTCCATGATCTTCTCATCCAAATGCTCTCTCACATGAGATATCACAATGTTCCATCACTAGTCATCACAATCCTCCCTCACCCCTGTTATCACAATGTTCCATGAACCCTGTCATCCCAATGCTACATCCCCTTATCATCACAATGTTCCATGACCCATGACATCACAATATTCCATAACCACTGTCATCAAAATGCTCCATGACACTTTTCATCACAAAGTTCCATGACCCCTGTCATCACAGTGTTCTATAACCCCTGTCATCAAAATGTTCCATTACACTTTTCATCAAATTGCTGCATGACCCTGTCATCAAAATGCTCCCTGCACTTCTCATCACAATGCACCACACCCTTGTCATCAAAATGCTCCATGACTTTGTCATCACAAAGCTCCATGACCCTTGGCATCACAATGCTCCATGTCATTGTCATCACAATGCTCCATGAACCCTCTCATAATATGGCTCCATGCACTTGTCATCACAAAGCACCATGACACTTGTCATCACAATGCTCGATGCCCTTCTCATCACAATGCTCCATGCCCTTGTCATTACAATCCTCCATGACCCATGTATCACAGTGCTCCGTGCCCTTGTCATCACAATGCTCCATGCCCACTCTCATCACAACAATCCATGAAATATTTCAGACCAATGCTCAATGCTCTTCTCATCACAATGCTCCATTACCTCTGTCATAACAATGCTCTATGACACCTGCCATCACAATGTTCCACGGCCTTGTCATCACAAGGCTCCATGACCCTTGTCATCACAATGCTCCAAGACCCCTGTAATCACAATGCTCCGTGCCCTTTTCATCACAAAGCTCCATGACGCATGTAATCAGAATGTTCCATGGCCTTCTCCTCACAATGCTCCATGCCCTTGTCATCACAATGCTCCAAGACCCCTGTAATCACAATGCTCCATGCCCCTTTTCATCAGGATGCTCCATGAAACTTGTCATCACAAGTCTCCCTGGTCATCTCATCACAATGCTCCAGGACCTTGTCATCACCATGCTCCATTCCATTGTCATCACAATGCTCCATGACCCCCGTCATCACAATACTCCAGGAATATTTTCAGCCCAATTCTCCATGACCCTTGTCATCACAATGATCCATGCCCTTGTCATCCTAATGCTCCATGACCCCTGTATTCACAATTCTCCGTGATGCTTGTCATCACAATGCTCCATGACACATGTCATCACAATGTTCTATGCCATTCTCAGCACAATGCTCCATGCCCTTTTCATCACAATGCTCCATGAACCCTGTCATCACAATGCTCCATGACTCCAGTCATCACAATTCTTCATAACATTTGTCATCACAGTGGTCGATACCCGTGTTATCACAAGGCACTGTTACCTTTGTAACCACAATGCTCCATGAAATTTTCATCACAATGCTCCGTGACACTTGTCATCACAATGCTCCATGCCTTTGTTAGAAAAATGCTCCATGACACTTGTCATCACAATGTGCGACACGCTTTTCATCCCAACGGTCCAGAAATTTGTCATCGCAATGCTCTAGAAACCTTGTAATCACAATGCTCCATTCCCTTCTCATCACAATTCTCCATTACCTCTGTCATCACAATGCACCAAGACCCCTGTAATCACAAAGCTCCATGCCCTTGTCATCACAAAGCTCCATGACGCATGTCATCAGAATGTTCCATGGCCTTCTCCACACAATGCTCAATGTCCTTGTCATCACAATGCTCCAAGACCTCTGTAATCATAATGCTCCATGCCCCTTTTCATCAGAATGCTCCATGAGACTTATCATCACAAGTCTCCATGGTCATCTCATCACAATGCTCCAGGACCTTGTCATCACCATGCTCCATTCCCTTGTCATCACAATGCTACATGAAGACTGTCATCACAATACTCCATGAACATTTTCAGCCCAATGCCCCATGACCTTCTCATCACAATGCTCCAAGACCAATATCATCACAATGCTCCATGATAACTGTCATCACAACACTCAATGACACCTGACAACACAATGATCCGGGACTCTTGTCATCACAATGCTCCTTTCCCTAGTCATCACAATGCGCCATGACCGCTTTCATCACAATACTCCATGAACATTTTCAGCCCAATGCTCCATGACACTTGTCATCATAATGATCCATGCCCTTGTCATCCCAATGCTCCATGACCCCTGTATTCACAATGCTCTGTGACGCTTGTCATCACAGTGCTCCATGACACCTGTCATCACAATGCTCTATGCCTTTGTCAGCAAAATGCTACATGACCTTGTCATTACAATGCTCTATGTGCTTGTCATCACAATACTGCATTACCATTGTCATCACTATCCTCCATGAACATTGGGATCCCATTGCTTCATGCCCTTGTCATCACAATGCTCCATGCTCCTTGAAATCAAAATGATCCATGACCTCTGTCATCGCAATGCTCCAAACCCTTGTGATCACAATGTTCCATAACACTTTTCATCACAATGCTCCATGATGCCTGTCATCACAATACTCCAGGCCCTTTTCCTCACAATGCTCCATGACCTTTGTGATCACAATTCTCAATACGCTTGTCATCACAATGCTCCCTGACACTTGTCGTCAGAATGCTCCTTGAACCCTGTCACGAAAAGGCTCCTTGCCTTTTTCTTCACAAAGCCCCATGCCGTTTTCATCACAATGCTCCATGCCATTGCCATCAAAATACTCCACAAGCTTGTCATCAGAATGCTCCATGACCCTTGTCATCACAATTATCCATGCACTTGTCAGCACAATGCTCCCTGAACCTTGTCATCAGTATGCTCCAAGCCATTGTCATCACAATGCTCCTTTACCTTTGTCATCAGAATCCTCCATGACACTTGTCATCAAAATGCTCCATGCCATTGTCATCACAATGGGCTAAAACATATGTCATCACAATGCTCCGTGACACCTCTTTTCACAATACTGCCTGACCTGGTCATCACAATGCTTCATGCCCTTGTCATCACAATGCACCATTCCAACTGTCATCACAATAATCCATGAAACTTATTAGACCAATGCTCCATGCCCTTGTCATCACAATGCTCCATGCCCTTGTTATCACAATGTTCCAAGACCCCTGTAATCAGAATGCTCCATGCCCCTTTTCATCAGTATGCTCCATGAGGATTGTCATCTCAAGGCTCCAAGGATTTCTCATCACAATGCTCCAGGACCTTGTCATCACAATGCTTCACGACATTGTCATGAAAATTCTCAATGGCCCTTGTCATCATAATGCTCCAAGCCGTAGTCATCACAATGCTCCATTATATTTGTCATTACAATCCTCCATTACATTTTGCATCACAATGCTCCATGCCCTTGTCATCACAGTGCTCCATGACCCCTGTCATCACACTGCCCCGTGTCTCCTGTCATCACAATGCTTCATGACGTTTGTCATCACAACGGTCCATGCCCGCAATATCACAAGGCTCTGTGACCATTTTAACCACAATGCTCCATGAACTTTTCATCACAATGCTCCGTGACCCTTGTCATCACAATGCTCCATGCCTTTGTCAGAACAATGCTCCATTCCCCTTGTCCTCACAATGTGCCATGTGCTTTTCATCACAATGATCCATAAACTTATCATCGCTATGCTCCATAAACCTTGTAATCACAATGCTCCATGAACTTCTCATCCAAATGCTCTCTCACATGAGATATCACAATGTTCCATCACTAGTCATCACTATCCTCCCTCATCCCTGTTATCACAATGTTCCATGACCCCTGTCATCACAATGCTACATCCCCTTATCTGCACAATGTTCCATGACCCCTGACATCACAATGTTCCATAACCCCTGTCATCAAAATGTTCCATGACCCTTTTCATCCCAAAGCTCCATGACCCCTGGCATCACAAAGTTCTATAACCCCTGTCACCAAAATGTTCCATTACACTTTTCATCAGATTGCTGCATGACCCTGTCATCAAAATGCTCCCTGCCCTTCTCATCACAATGCACCACACCCTTGTCATCAAAATGCTCCATGACCTTTGTCATCACAATGCTCCATGTCATTGTCATCACAATGCTCCATGAACCCTCTCATCACATGGCTCCATGCCCTTGTCATCACAAAGCACCATGACACTTGTCATCACATTGCTCGATGCCCTTCCCATCACAATGCTCCATGCCCTTGTCATTACAATCCTCCATGACCCATGTATCACAGTGTTCCGTGCCCTTGTCATCACAATGCTCCATGCCCACTCTCATCACAATAATCCATGAAACTTTTCAGACCAATGCTCAATGCCCTTCTCATCACAATGCTCCATTACCTCTATCATAACAATGCTCCATGACACCTGCCATCACAATGTTCCACGGCCTTGTCATCACAAGGCTCCATGACTCTTGTCATCACAATGCTCCAAGACCCCTATAATCACAATGCTCCATGCTCTTTTCATCACAAAGCTCCATGACGCATGTAATCAGAATATTCCATGGCCTTCTCCTCACAATGCTCCATGCCCTTGTCATCACAATGCTCCAAGACCCCTGTAATCACAATGCTCCATGCCCCTTTTCATCAGAATGCTCCATGAAACTTGTCATCACAAGTCTCCCTGGTCATCTCATCACAATGCTCCAGGACCTTGTCATCACCACGCTGCATTCCATTGTCATCACAATGCTCCATGACCCCTGTCATCACAATACTCCAGGAACATTTTCAGCCCAGTGCTCCATGACCCTTGTCATCACAATGATCCATGCCCTTGTCATCCTAATGCTCCATGACCCCTGTATTCACAATGCTCCGTGACGATTTTCATCACAGTGCTCCATGACACATGTCATCACAATGCTGTATGCCATTCTCAGTACAATGCTCCATGCCCTTGTCATCACAATGCTCCAAGACCCCTGTAATCACAATGCTCCATGCCCCTTTTCATCAGAATGCTCTATGAGACTTGTCATCACAAGTCTCCATCGTCATCTCATTACCATGCTCCATTCCCTAGTCATCCCAAAGCTCCATGACCCCTGTCATCACAATATTCCATGAATATTTTCAACCCAATGCTCCATGACCTTCTCATCACAATGCTCCATGACCATTATCATCACAATGCTCCATGACCACTGTCTTCACAATGCGCCATTCCAACTGTCATCACAATAATCCATGAAACTTATTAGACCAGTGTTCCATGCACTTGTCATCACAATGCTCCATGCCCTTGCTATCACAATATTCCAAGACCCCTGTAATCAGAATGCTCCAGGCCCCTTTTCATCAGTATGCTCCATGAGACCTGTCATCACAAGGCTACATGGTTTTCTCAACACAGTGCTCGAGGACCTTGTCATCACAATGCTTCACGACATTGTCATGAAAATTCTCAATGACCCTTGTCATCATAATGCTCCAAGCCCTAGTCATCACAATGTTCCATTATATTTGTCATCACAATCCTCTATTACATTTGGCATCACAATAAACGATGCCATTGTCATCGAAATGGACAATGACATATGTCATCACAATGCTCCCTCACACCTGTCTTCACAATTCTCCATGATTTTCTCATCACAATGCTCCATGACCTTGTCATCACAATCCTCCATGAACCCTGTCAACACAATGCTCCATGACTCCAGTCATCACAATGCTTCATAACATTTGTCATCACAACGATCCATGCCCGCGTCATCACAAGGCTCTGTGACGTTTGTAACAACAATGCTCGATGAACATTTCATCAAATTGCTCCGTGACCCTTGTCATCACAATGCTCCATGCCTTTGTCAGAACAATGCTCCATGACCCTTGTCATGAAAATGTGCCACGGGCTTTCCATCACAATGATCCACCACCTTGTAATCGCTATGCTCCATAAACCTTGTAATCACAATGCGCCATTCTCTTCTCATCCAAATGCTCTCTCACCTGAGATATCACCATGTTCTCTCACTAGTCATCACAATCCTCGCTCACCCCTGTAATCAAAATATTCCATGACCCCTGTCATCACCATGTTCCATTCCCTTGTCATCACAATGCTCCATGACCACTGTCATCACAATACTCCATGAAAATTTTCACCCAAATACTCCATGACCTTCTCATCACAATGCTCCATGACAAATATCACCACAATGCTCCATGACCACTGTCATCACAACACTCCATGACACCTGACAACACAATGATCTGGGACTCTTGTCATTACAATGCTCCATTCCCTAGTCATCACAGTGCTCCATGAACCCTGTCATCACAAGACTCCATGAATATTTTCAGCCCAATGCACCATGACACTTGTCATCACAATGAACCATGCCCTTGTCATCCCAATGCTCCATGACCCCTGTATTCACAATGCTCCGTGACGCTTGTCATCACTGTGCTCCATGACCCCTGGCATCACAATGCTCCATGCCTTTGTAAGCAGAATGGTACATGACTTTGTCATTACAATGCTCTATGCGCTTGTCATCACAATACTCCATTACCATTGTCATCACAATCCTCCATGAAACTTGGGATCACATTGCTTCATGCCCTTGTCATCACAATGCTCCATGCTCCTTGAAATCAAAATGATCCATGACCACTGTCATCACAATGCTCCAAACCCTTGTGATCACAATGTTCCATAGCACTTGTCATCACAACGCTCCATGATGCCTGTCATCACAATACTCCATGCCCTTTTCATCACAATGCTCCATGACCTTTGTCATCACAATTCTCAGTACATTGACATCACAATGCTCCCTGATATTTGTCGTCAGAATGCTCCTTGAACCCTGTCACGAAAAGTCTCCATGCCATTTTCATCACAATGCCCCATGCCGTTTTCATCACAATGCTCCATGCCATTGTCATGAAAATACTCCAAAAGCTTGTCACCAGAATGCTCCATGACCCTGGTCATCACAATTCTCCATGCACTTGTTAGCACAATGCTCCCTGACCCTTGTCATCACAATGCTCCAAGCCATTGTCATCACAATGCTCCATTACCTTTGTCATCAGAATCCTCCATGACAATTAGCATCACAATGCTCCATGCCATTTTAATCACAATGGACCATTATATATGTCATCACAATGCTCCTGACACCTGTCTTCACAATACTGCATCATCTGGTCATCACAAGGCTCCATGCCCTTGTCAACACAATGCTCCATGTCCTTGTTATGACAATGCTCCATGACCCCTCTCATCACAATGCTCCGTGACTCCAGTCATCACAATTCTTCATGACCTTTGTCATCACAATTGTCCATGCCCTCATCATCAACAGTCTCTGTGACCTTTTTAACCACAATGCTCCATGAACTTTTCTTCACAATGCTCTTTAACCCCTGTCATCAGAATGCTCTATGCCTTTCTCAGCACAATGCTCCATGACGCATGTCATCAGAATGCTCCATGGCCTTCTCCTCACAATGCTCCATGCCCTTGTCATCACAGTGCTCCAAGACCCCTGTAATCACAATGCTCCATGTCCCTTTTCATCAGAATGCTCCATGAGACTTGTCATCACAAATTTCCATGTTCATCTCTTCACAGTGCTCCAGGACCTTGTCATCACAATGCTCCATGTCCAATGTCATCACAATGCTCTGTGACTCCAGTCATCACAGTGCTTCATAATATTTGTCATCACAATGGTCCATGCCCGCGTCATCACAATAATCCATGAATATTTTCAGCCCAATTCTCCATGAACTTCTCATCACAATGCTCCATGACCAATATCATCACAATGCTGAATGACCGCTGTCATCACAACACTCCATGACACTTGACAACACAATGATCCGGGACTCTTGTCATCACAGTGCTCCAAGACCCCAGTCATCACAATGCTCTGTGACTCCAGTCATCACAGTGCTTTATAATATTTGTCATCACAATGGTCCATGCCCACGTCATCACAAGGCTCTGTTACCTTTGTATCCAAAATGCTCCATGAACATTTCATCACAATGCTCCGTGACCATTGTCATCACAATGCTCCCTGACAATTCTCTTCACAATACTTCATGACCTGTTCATCACAATGCTCCATGCCCTTGTCATCACAATGCGCCATTCCAAATGTCATCACAATAATCCGTGAAAATTATTAGACCAATGCTCCATGCCATTGTCTTCTCAATGGACCATGACATATGTCATCACAATGCTCAAAGACCCCTGTAATCACAATGCTCCATGCCCTTGTCATCACAAAGCTCCATGACGCTTGTCATCAGAATGTTCCATGGCCTTCTCCTCACAATGCTCCATGCCCTTGTCATCACAATGCTCCAAGACCCCTGTAATCACAATGTTCCATGCCCCTTTTCATCAAAATGCTCCATGAGACTTGTCATCACCAGGCTCCATGGTCATCTCATCACAATGCTCCAGGACCTTGTCATCACCATGCTCCATTCCCTTCTCATCACAATGCTTCATGACTCCTGTCATCACAATAATCCATGAATATTTTCAGCCCAATGCTCCATGACCTTCTCATCACAATGCTCCATGACCAATATCATCACAATGCTGAATGATCGCTGTCATCACAACACTCCATGACACCTGACAACACAATGATTCGGGACTCTTGTCATCACAGTGCTCAAAGACCCCTGTAATCACGATGCTCCATGACCCATGTCATCACAATACTCCATGAACCATTTCAGCCCAATGCTCCATGACACTTTTCATCACAAGGATCCATGCCCTTGTCATCCCAATGCTCCATGACCCCTGTATTCACAATGTTCCGTGACGCTTGTCATCACAGTGCTCTATGATACCTGTCATCACAATGCTCCATGCCTTTGTCAGCAAAATGCTACATGACCTTGTCATTACAATGTTCTATGCGCTTGTCATCACAATACTCCATTACCGTTCTCATCACTATCCTCCATGAACCTTGGGATCACATTGCTTCATGCCCTTGTCAGCACAATGCTCCATGCTCCTTGAAATCAAAATGATCCATGACCACTGTCATAGCAATGCACCAATCATTTTTGAACACAATGTTCCATAACACTTGTCATAACAACGCTCCATGATGCCTGTCATCACAATACTCCATGCCCTTTTCATCACAATGCTCCATGACCTTTGTCATCACAATTCTCAATACACTTGTCATCACAATGCTCCCGGACACTTGTCGTCAGAATGCTCCTTGAACGCTGTCACGAAAAGGCTCCATGCCTTTTTCATCACAAAGCCCCATGCCATTTTAATCACAATGCTCCATGCCATTGTCATCAAAATACTCCACAAGCTTGTCATCAGAATGCTCCATGACCCTTGTCATCACAATTATCCATGCACTTGTCAGCACAATGCTCCCTGACCCTTGTCATCACAATGCTCCAAGCCATTGTCATCAGCATGCTCCATTACTTTTGTCATCAGAATCCTCCATGACACATGGCATCACAATGCTCCATGCCATTGTCATCACAATGGGCCATTACATATGTCATCACAATGCTCCCTGACACCTCTCTTCATAATACTGCATGACCTGGTCATCACAGTGCTCCATGCCTTTGTTATCACAATGCGCCATTCCAACTGTCATCACAATAATCCATGAAACTTATTAGACCAATGCTCCATGCCCTTGTCATCACAATACTCCATGCCCTTGTTATCACAATGTTCCAAGACCCCTGTAATCAGAATGTTCCATGCCCTTTTTCATCAGTATGCTCCATGAGACGTGTCATCACAAGGCTTCATGGTTTTCTCATCACAGTGCTCCAGGACCTTGTCATCACAATGCTTCACGACATTGTCATGAAAATTCTCAATGTTCCTTGTCATCATAATGCTCCAATCCATAATCATCACAATGCTCCATTATATTTGTCATCACAATCCTCCATTACATTTGGCATCACATTACTCCCTGCCATTGTCATCACAATGAACCATGACATGTGTCATCACAATGCTCCCTGACACCTGTCTTCACAATACACCATGACCTTCTCTACACAATGATCCATGCCCTTGTCATCACAATGCACCATGTCCACTGTCATCACAATAATCTATGAAACTTGTCAGACAAATGCTCCATGCTCCTGTCATCACAATGCTCCATGCCCTTGTCATCACAATGCTCCATGACTTGTCATCACAATCCTCCATGACCCATGACACATGTATCACAGTTTTCCATGCCCTAGTCATCACAATGCTCCAAGACCCCTGTAATCACAATGCCATGCACTTTTCATCAAAATGATCCACAAACTTGTCATCGCTATGCTCCATTAACCTTGTAATCACAATGCTGCATGCACTTCTCATCCAAATGCTCTCTCACATGAGATATCACAATGTTCCATCACTAGTCATCACAATCCTCCCTCAACCCTGTTATCACAATGTTCCATGACCCCTGTCATCACAATGCTACATCCCCTTATCAGCACAATGTTCCATGACCGCTGACATCACAATGTTCCATAACCACTGTCATCAAAATGCTCCATGACCCTTTTCATCCCAAAGCTCCATGACCCCTGGCATCACAATATTCTATAACCCCTGTCATCAAAATGTTCCATTACACTTTTCATCAAATTGCTGCATGACCCTGTCATCAAAATGCTCCCTGCCCTTCTCATCACAATGCACAACATCCTTGTCATCAAAATGGTCCATGACCTTTGTCATCACAAAGCTCCATGACCCTTGGCATCACAATGCTCCATGTCATTGTCATCACAATACTCCATGAACCGTCTCATCACATTGCTCCATGCTCTTGTCATCACAAAGCTCATGACACTTGTCATCACAATACTCGATGTCCTTCTCATCACAATGCTCCTTGCCCTTGTCATTACAATCCTCCATGACCAGTGTATCACAGTGTTCCGTGCCCTTGTCATCGCAATGCTCCATGCCCACTCTCATCACAATAATCGATGAAACATTTCAGACCAATGCTCAATGCCCTTCTCATCACAATGCTCCATTACCTCTGTCATAACAATGCTCCATGACCCCTGCCATCAAAATGTTCCACAGCATTGTCATCTAAATGCTCCATGACACTTCTCATCACAATGCTCCAAGACCCCTGTAATCACAATGTTCCACGCCCTTGTCATCACAAAGCTCCATGACGCATGCCATCAGAATGTTCCATGGCCTTCTCATCACAATGTTCCATGCCCTTGTCATGACAATGCTCCAAGACCCATGTAATCACAATGCTCCATGCCCATTTTCATCTCAATGCTCCATGAACCCTGTCATCAAAATGCACCATGCCCATCATCATAATGTTTCAGGCTCTTTTCATCACAATGAAATCAAATTTCTCCATGAACACTGTCATCCTAATGCTCCAAACCCTTGTGATCACAATGTTCCATAACACTTATCATCACAACATGCTATGACGCTCATCATCACAATTATCCATGTTTTCTCATCACAATGCTCCATGATTGTTGTCATCACATTTCTCAAATACACTTGTCATCACAATGCTACCGGTCACTTGTCGTCAGTATGCTCCTTGAACACTGTCATGACAAGGCTCCATGCCTTTTCATCACAATGATCCATGCCCGTTTCATCACAATGCTCCAAGACCCCTGTAATCACAATGCTCCATGCCCTTGTCATCACAAAGCTCCATGACGCATGCCATCAGAATGCTACATGGCCTTCTCCTCACAATGCTCCTAGCCCTTGTCATCACAATGCTCCAAGACCCCTGTAATAACAATGTTCCATGCCCCTTTTCATCAGAATGCTCCATGACACTTGTCATCCCAAGTCTCCATGGTCTTCTCATCACGGTGCTCCAGGACCTTGTCATCACCATGCTCCATTCCCGTGTCATCACAATGCTCCATGACCCCTGTCATCACAATACTCCATGAATATTTACAGCCCAATGCTCCATGACCTTCTCATCACAATGCTCCAAGACCAATATCATCACAATGCTCCATGACCACTGTCATCGCAACACTCCATGACACCTGACAACACAATGATCCGGGACTCTTGTCATCACAATGCTCCATTCCCTAGTCATCACAATGCTCCATGACCACTGTCACCACAATACTCCATGACTATTTTCAGCCCAATGCTCCATGACGCTTGTCCTCACAATGTTCCATGTCCTTGTCATCCCAATGCTCCATGACCCCTGTATTCACAATGCTCTGTGACGCTTGTCATCACAGTGCTCCATGACACCTGTCATCACAATGCTCCACGCCTTTGTTATCAAAATGCTACATGACATTCTCATTACAATACTCTATGCGCTTGTCATCACAATACTCCATTACCATTGTCATCACTATCCTCCATGAACCTTGGGATCACGTTGCTTCATGCCCTTTTCAACACAATGCTCCATGTTCTTTGAAATCAAAATGATCCATGACCCTTGACATCACAATTCTCCATGCACTTGTCAGCACAATGCTCCCTGAACCTTGTCATCACTATGCTCCAAGCCATTGTGATCACAATGCTCCATTACCTTTGTCATCAGAATCCTCCATGACACTTGTCATCACAATGCTCCATGCCATTGTCATCACAATGGGCCAATACATATGTCATCACAATGCTCCGTGACAACTCTTTTCACAATACTGCATGACCTGGTCATCACAATGCTCCATGCCCTTGTCATCCCAATGCGCCATTCCAAATGTCATCACAATAATCCATGAAACTTATTAGACCAATGCTCCATGCACCTGTCATCACAATGTTCCAAGACCCCTGTAATCAGAATGCTCCATGCCCCTTTTCATCAGTATGCTCCATGAGACTTGTCATCACAAGGCTCCATTGTTTTCTCATCACAATGCTCCAGGACCTTGTCATCACAATGCTTCACGACATTGTCATGAAAATTCTCATTGGCCCTTGTCATCATAATGCTCCAAGCTGTAGTCATCACAATGCTCCATTATATTTGTCATTACAATCCTCCATTACATTTGGCATCACAATGCTCCATGCCATTGTCATTGCAATGGACCATGACATATGTCATCACAATGCTCCCTGACACCTGACTTCACATTACTCCAGGCCCTTGTCATCACAATGCTCCATGCCCTTGTCATCACAATGCACCATGTCCAATGTCATCACAATCATCTATGAAACTTGTCAAACCAATGCTCCATGCCCCTGTCATCACAGTGCTCCATGCCCTTGTCATCACAATGCTCTATGCCTTTCTCAGCACAATGTTCCATGCCCTTTTCATCACAATGCTCCATGACCCCTGTATTCTCAGTGGTCCATGGCGCTTGTCATCCCAGTGCTCCATGACACATGTCATCACAATGATCTATGCCGTTCTCAGCACAATGTTCCATGCCCTTTTCATCACAATGCTCCATGACCCCTGTCATCACAATGCTCCATGACTCCAGTCATCACAATTCTTCATAACATTTGTCATCACAGTGGGCGATACCCGCATCATCACAAGTCTCTGTTACCTTTGTAACCACAATGCTCCATGAACTTTTCATCACAATGCTCCGTGACCCTTGTCATCACAATGCTCCATGTCTTTGTCAAAAAAATGCTCCATGACCCTTGTCATCACCATGTGCCACGTACTTTTCATCCCAACGGTCCACAAATTTGTCATCACAATGCTCCATGAACCTTGTAATCACAATGCTCCATGCACTTCTCAACACAATGCTCCATTACCCCTGTCATAACAATGCTCCATGACCCCTGCCATCACAATTTTCTATGCCCTTGTCATCACAATGCTCCAAGACCCCAGTAATCACAATGCTCCATGCCCCTCTTCATCTCAATGCTCCATGAACCCTGTCATCACAATGAATCATGCCAATCATCATAATGCTTCCGGCTATTGTCAGCACAATGAAATCAAAATTCTACATGACCCCTGTCATCACAGTACTCCATGAACATTTTCCGCCCAATGCTCCATGACCCTTGTCATCAAAATGATCCATGCCCTTGTCATCCCAATGCTCCATGACCCCTGAATTCACAATGCTCCGTGATGCATGTCATCACAGTGCTCCATGAAACTTGTCATCAGAATGCTCCATGCTTTTGTCAGCAAAATGCTACATGACCTTGTCATTACAATGCTCTTTGCACATGTCATCACAATACTCCTTTACCATTGTCATCACAATCCTCCATGAAAGTTGGGATCACACTGCTTCATGCCCTTTTCATCACAATGCTCCCTGCTCCTTGAAATCAAAATGATCCATGACCTCTGTCATCACAATGCTCCAAACCCTTGTGATCACAATGTTCCGTAACACTTGTCATCACAAAGCTCCATGATGACTGTCCTCACAATACTCCATGCCCTTTTCATCACAATGCTCCATGATATTTGTCATCACAATTCTCAATACACTTGTCATCACAATGCTCCCTGACATTGTCGTCAGAGTGCTCCTTGAACACTGTCACCAAAAGGCTCCATTCCTTTTTCATCACAAGGCCCCATGCCATTTTCATCACAATGATCCATGCAATTGTCATGAAAATACTCCACAAGCCTGTCATCAGTATGCTCCATGTCTCTTGTCATCACAATTATCCATGCATTTGTCAGCACAATGCTCCCTGACCCTTGTCATCACAAGGCTCCAAACACTTGTCATCACAATGCTCCATTACCTTTGTCATTAGAATCCTCCATGACACTTTGCATCACAATGCTCCATGCCATTGTCATCACAATGGGCCATTACATATGTCATCACAATGCTCGCTGACACCTCTCTTCACAATACTGCATGCCCTTGTCATCACAATGCTACATGCCCTTGTATCACAATGTTCCAAGTCCCCTGTAATCAGAATGCTCCACGCCCCTTTTCATCAGTATGCTCCTTGAGATTTGTCATCACAAGCCTCCATGGTTTTCTCAACACAATGCTCCAGGACGTTGTCATCACAATGCTTTACGACATTGTCATGAAAATTCTCAATGGCCCTTGTCAACATAATGCTCCAAGCCCTAGTCATCACAATGCTCCATTATATTTGTCATCACATCCTCCATTACATTTGGCATCACAATGCTCCATGCTATTGTCATCGCAATGGACCATGACATAGGTCATCAAAATGCTCCCTGACACCTGTCTTCACAATACTCCATGCCCTTGTCTTCACAATGCTCTATGCCCTAGTCATCACAATGCACCATGTCCACTGTCATCACAATCATCTATGAAACTTGTCAGACCAATGCTCAATGCCCCTGTCATCACAATGCTCCATGTCCTTGTCATCACAATGCTCCATGACCCCTGTCATCACAATGCTCCGTGACTCCAGTCATCACTATGCTTCATAACGTTTGTCATCACAACGGTCCATGCCCGCATCATCACAAGGCTCTGTTACCTTTGTAACCCCAATGCTCCACGAACTTTTCATCACAATGCTCCGTGACCCTTGTCATCACAATGCTCCATGCATTTGTCAAAACAATGCTCCATAACCTCTGTCATCACAATGTGTCATGCACTTTTCATCAAAATGATCCACATCCTTGTCATCGCTATGCTCTATAAACCTTGTAATCACAATGCTCCATGCACTTCTCATCCAAATGCTCTCTCACATGAGATATCACAATGTTCCATCATTAGTAATCACAATCCTCGCTCAACCCTGTTATCACAATGTTCCATGAACCCTGTCATCACAATGCTACATCCCATTGTCAGCACAATGTTCGTTGGCCCCTGACATCACAATGTTCCATAACCCCTGTAATCAAAATCCTCCATGACCCTTTTCATCCCAAAGCTCCATGATCCCTGGCAACACAATGTTCTATAACCCATGTCATCAAAATGTTCCATTACACTTTTCATCAAATTGCTGCATGACCCTGTCATCAAAATGCTCCCTGCCCTTCTCATCACAATGCACAACACACTTGTCATCAAAATGCTCCATGACTTTTGTCATCACAAAGCTCCATGACCCTTGGCATCACAACGTTCCATGTCATTTTCATCACAATGCTCCATGAAACATCTCATCACATTGCTCCATGCCCTTGTCATCAAAAGCTCCATGACACTTGTCATCACAATGCTCGATGCCCTTCTCATCACAATGCTCCATGCCCATGTCATTACAATCCTCCATGACCCATGTATCACAGTGTACCGTGCCCTTGTCATCACAATTCTCCATGCCCACTCTCATCACAATAATCCATGAAACATTTCAGACCAATGCTCAATGTCCTTCTCATCACAATGCTCCATTACCTATGTCATAAAAATGCTCCATGACCCATGCCATCAAAATGTTCCACGGCCTTGTCATCACAAGGCTCCATGCCCCTTGTCATCACAATGCTCCAAAACCCCTGTAATCACAATGCTCCATTCCCTTGTTATCAGAATGCTCCATGACTCTTGCCATCACAATTCTTCATGCACTTGTCAGCACAATGCTCCCTGAACCTTGTCATCACTATGCTCCAAGCCATTGTCATCACAATGGGCCAATACATATGTCATCAGAATCATCCATGACAATTTGCATCACAATGCTCCATGCCATTGTCATCACAATGGGCCAATACATATGTCATCACAATGCTCCGTGACACCACTTTTCACAATATTGCATGACCTGGTCATCACAATGCTCCATGCCCTTGTCATCACAAAGCTCCATGACGCAAGTCATCAGAATGTTCCATGGCCTTCTCCACACAATGCTCCATGCCCTTGTCATCACAATGCTCCAAGACCCCTGTAATCACAATGCTCCATGCCCCTTTTCATCAGAATGCTCCATGAGACTTGTTATCACAAGTCTCCATGGTCATCTCATCACAATGCTCCAGGATTTTGTCATCACCATGCTCCATTCCCTAGTGATCACAATGCTCCATGACCCCTGTCATCACAATACTCCATGAATATTTTCAGCCCAATGCCCCAAGACCTTGTCATCACAATGCTCCAAGACCAATATCATCACAATGCTCCATGATCACTGTCATCACAACACTCAATGACACCTGAAAACACAATGATCCGGGACACTTATCATCACAATGCTCCATTCCCTAGTCATCACAATGCTCCATTACCCCTGTCATCACAATACTACATGAACATTTTCAGCCCAATGCTCCATGACCCTTGTCATCACAATGATCCATGCCCTTGTCATCCCAATGCTCCATGACCCCTGTATTCACAATTCTCCGTGACGCTTGTCATCAGAGTGCTCCATGACACGTGTCATCACAATGCTCCATGCCTTTGTCAGCAAAATGCTACATGACATTGTCATTACAATTCTCTATGTGCTTGTCATCACAATACTGCATTACCATTGTCATCACTATCCTCCATGAAACTTGGGATCCCATTGCTTCATGCCCTTGTCATCACAATGCTCCATGCTCCTTGAAATCTATATGATCCATGACCTCTGTCATCGCAATGCTACAAACCCTTGTGATCACAATGTTCCATAACACTTTTCATCACAACGCTCCATGATGCCTGTCATCACAGTAATCCATGCCATTTTCATCACAATGCTCCATGACCTTTGTCATAACAATTCTCAATGCACTTGTCATCACAATGCTCCCAGACACTTGTTGACAGAATGCTCCTTGAACCCTGTCACGAAAAGGCTCCTTGCTTTTTTCATCACAAAGCGCCATGCCGTTTTCATCACAATGCTCCATGCCATTTTCATCAAAATACTCCACAAGCTTGTCATCAGAATGCTCCATGACCCTTGTCATCACAATTATCCATGCACTTGTCAGCACAATGCTCCCTGAACGTTGTCATCACTATGCTCCAAGCCATTGTCATCACAATGCTCCTTTAACTTTGTCATCAGAATCCTCCATGAAACTTGGCATCACAATGCTCCATGCCATTGTCATCACAATGGGCTAATACATATGTCATCACAATGCTCCGTGACACCTCTTCTCACAATACTGCATGACCTGGTCATCACAATGCTCCATGCCCTTGTTATCCCAATGTGCCATTCCAACTGTCATCACAATAATCCATGAAACTTATTAGACCAATGCCCCATGCCCTTGTCATCAAAATGCTCCAAGCCCTTGTTATCACAATGTTCCACGACCCCTGTAATCAGAATGCTCCATGCCCCTTTTCATCAGTATGCTCCATGAGACTTGTCATCAGAAGGCTCCATGGTTTTCTCATCATAGTGCTCCAGGACCTTGTCATCACAATGCTTCATGACATTGTCATGAAAATTCTCAATGGCCCTTGTCATCATAATGCTACAAGCCATAGTAATAACAATGCTCAATTTTATTTGTCATTACAATCCTCCATTACATTTGGCATCACAATGCTCCATGCCCTTGTCATCACAATGCACAATGTCCACTGTCATCACAATCATCTATGAAACTTGTCAGACCAAAGCTCCATGCCCCTGTCATCACAGTGCTCCATGCCCTTGTCATCACAATGCTCCATGACCCCTGTCGTCACAATGCCCCGTGACTCCAGTCATCACAATGCTTTATAACGTTTGTCATCACAACGGTCCATGCCCGCGTCATCACAAGGCTCTGTGACCATTTTAACCACAATGCTCCACGAACTTTTCATCACAATGCTCCATGACACTTGTCATCAAATGCTCCATGCCTTTTTCAGAACAATGCTCCATGACCCTTGTCATCACAATGTGCCATGCACTTTTCATCACAGTGATCCACAACCTTGTCATCTCTATGCTCCATAAACCTTGTAATCACAATGCTCCATGAACTTCTCATCCAAATGCTCTCTCACCAGAGATATCACAATGTTCCATCACTAGTCATCACAATCCTCCCTCACCCCTGTTATCACAATGTTCCATGACCCCTGTCATCACAATGCTACATCCCCTTATCATCACAATGTTCCAAGACCCATGACATCACAATGTTCCATAACCACTGTCATCTAAATGCTCCATAACTCTTTTCATCCCAAAGCTCCATGACCCCTGGCATCACAGTGTTGTATAACTCCTGTCATCAAAATGTTCCATTACACTTTTCATCAAATTGCTGCATGACCCTGTCATCAAAATGCTCCCTGCACTTCTCATCACAATGCACCACACCCTTGTCATCAAAATGCTCCGTGACCTTTGTCATCACAAAGCCCCTTGACCCTTGGCATCACAATGCTCCATGTCATTGTCATCACAATGCTCCATGAACCCTCTCATCATATGGCTCCATGCCCTTGTCATCACAAAGCACCATGACACTTGTCATCAGAGTGCTCGATGCCCTTCTCATCACAATGCTCCATGCCCTTGTCATTACAATCCTCCATGACCCATGTATCACAGTGCTCCGTGCCCTTGTCATCACAATGCTCCATGCCCACTCTCATCACAACAATCCATGAAATATTTCAGACCAATGCTCAATGCTCTTCTTATCACAATGCTCCATTACCTCTGTCATAAAAATGCTCTATGACACCTGCCATCACAATGTTCCACGGCCTTGTCATCACAAGGCTCCATGACCCTTGTCATCACAATGCTCCAAGACCCCTGTAATCACAATGCTCCATGCCCTTTTCATCACAAAGCTCCATGACGCATGTAATCAGAATGTTCCATGGCCTTCTCCTCACAATTCTCCATGCCCTTGTCATCAAAATGCTCCAAGACCCCTGTAATCACAATGCTCCATGCCCCTTTTCATCAGGATGGTCCATGAAACTTGTCATCACAAGTCTCCCTGGTCATCTCATCACAATGCTCCAGGACCTTGTCATCACCATGCTCCATTCCATTGTCATCACAATGTTCCATGAACCCTCTAATCACAATGCTCCATGCCCCTTTGCATCTCAATGCTTCATGAACCCTGTCATCAAAATGCACCATGCACATCATCATAATGCTTCAGGCTCTTGTCATCACTATGAAATAAAAATATTCGATCATCTGTCTCATCACAATGCTCCAAATCCTTGTGATCACACTGTTCTATAACACTTATCATCACAACGCCCCATGACGCTCATCATCACAATTATCCATGCTTTTCTCATCACAGTGCTCCATGACCTTTGTCATCACAATGCTCTATAAACTTGTCATCACAATGCTCCCTGACACTTGTCATCAGTATGCTCCTGGAACCCTGTCATGACAAGGCTCTATACCATTTTCATAACAATGATCCATGCCAATTTCATCACAATGCTCCAAGACACCAGTAATCACAGTGCTCCATGCCCTTGTCATCACAATGCTCCAAGACCCCTGTAATCACAATACTCCATGCCACTTTTCATCAGAATGCTCCATGAGATTGTTATTACAAGGCTCCATGGTCTTCTCATCACAATGCTCCAGGACCTTTTCATCACAGTGCTCCATTCCCTTGTCATCACAATGCTCCATGACCCCTGTCCTCACAATACTTCCTGAACATTTTCAGTCCAATTCTCCAGGAACTTCTCATCACAATGCTTCATGATCCCTATCATCACAATGCTCCATGACCACTGTCATCACAACGCTCCATGACCCCTGACAACAGTGATCCGGGACTCTTGTCATCACAATGCACCATTCCCTAGTCATCACAATGCTCCATGAACATTTTCAGCCCAATGCTCCATGACACTTGTCATCACAATGATCCATGGCCTTGCCATCCCTATGCTCCATGACCCCTGTAATCACAATGATCCGTGATGCTTCTCATCACAGTGCTCCATGACCCTTATCATCACAATGCTCCATGCCTGTGTCAGCAAAATGCTACATGACCTTGTCATCACAATGCTCCATTTGCTTGTCATCACAATACTCCATTACAATTGTCATCACAATCCTCCATGAACCTTGGGATCACATTGCTTCATGCCCTAGTCATCACAATGCTCCATGCTCCTTGAAAACAAAATTATCCATGACTTCTATCATCACAATGCTCCAAACACTTGTGATCACAATGTTCCATAACACTTGTCATCACAACGCTCCATGATGCCTGTCATCACAATACTCCATGCCCTTTTCGTCAAAATGCTCCATGATCTTTTTCATCACAATTCTCAATACACTTGTCATCACAATGTTCCCTGACACTTGTCGTCAGTATGCTCCTTGAAACCTGTCATGAAATGGCTTCATGCATTTTTTATCACAATGCTCCATGCCCTTTTCATCACAATGCTCCATGCCATTGTCATCACAATACTCCTCAAGCTTGTCATCAGAATGCTCCATGACACTTGTCATCACAATGCTCCATGGCCACTGTCATCACAATGCTCCATACCCCTTGTCATTACTGTGCTCCATGACGCTCGTCATCACAATTATCCATGGTCTTCTCATCACAATGCTCCACGCCCTTGTCATGAAAATGCTCCATGACCCTTGTCATCACAATGCTCCATGGCCACTCTCATCACAATGCTCCATTCCCCTTGTCATTGCAGTGCTCCATGACGCTCGTCAACACAATTATCCATGGTCTTCGCATCACAAAGATCCACGGTCTTGCCATCACAGTGCTCCATGCCCTGGCCATCACAATGCTCCATGTCCCCTGTCATCACAATTCTCCTCGTTCTTGGCATCACTATGCTCCACGACACTTCTCATCACCATGTTACATGATTTGTCATCACAATTCTGTATGCACTTTTCATCGCAATGCTCCATCATCCCTGTCATAGGAAGCTCCATGTGCTTCTCATCACAATGCTTCATGAACTTGTCATCAAAATTCTCAATGGCCCTTGTCATCACAATTCTCCATGCCCTTGTCATCACAATGCTCCATGTCCATTGTCATCACAATGCTCCAAGCCCTTGTCATCAAAATGCTCCATTACATTTGTCATCACAATCCTCCATGACACTTGGCATCACAATATTCCATTCCATTGTCATCGCAATGGACCATGACATATGTCATCATAATGCTCCCTGAGACCTGTCTTCAAAATACTCCATGACCTTCTCATCACAATGCTCCATGCCTTTGTCATCACATTGCACCATGCCCACTGTCATCACAATAATCCATGAAACATGTCAGGCCAATGCTCCATGCCCCTGTCATCACAATGCTCATTGCCTTTTCATCACAAAGCTCTATGATCCCTGTCATCACAATGCTCCGTGACTCCAGTCATCACAATGCTTCATGACCTTTGTCATCACAATGATCCATGCCCTCGTCATCACAAGGCTCTGTGACCTTTGTCACCAAAATGCTCCATGAAATTTTCATCACAATGCTCGGTGACCCTTGTCATCACATTGCTCTATGCCTTTGTCAGCACAGTGCTCCATGACCCATGTCATCACAATGCGCCATGTGCTTGTCATCACAGTGCTCCACAATCTTGTCATCACAGTGCTCCATAAAACTTGTCCTCACAATGCTCCATGCACTTCTTATCAAAATCCTCTCTCACGAATGATATCAAAATGTTCCCTCACTAGTCATCACAATACACGCACTCCCCTGTCATCACAATGGTCCACAACACCGTCATGAAAATGTTCCATGACTCCTGACATCACAATGTTCCATAACCCGTCATCAAAATGTTCCATGACACTTTTCATCACATTGCTCCATGACTCATTCATCACAATGCTCCCTGCCCATCACAAGAGAATGCTCCACACTCTTGTCATCAAAAGGCTCCATGACCTTTGTCATCACAAAACTCCATGACCCTTGGCATCACAATGCTCCATGCCATTGTCATCACAATGCTCCAAAAACCTCTCATCACATTGTTCCAAGCCCTTGTCATCACAGGATCCATGATGCTTTTCATCACAATGCTCGATGCCATTCTTCTCACAATGCTCCATGCGCTTCTCATTACAATCCTCCATGAACCATGTATCACAGTGTTCCGTGCCATTGTTATCACAATGCTCCTTGCCCCCTCTCATCACAATAATCCATGAAACATTTCAGACCGATGTTCCATGCCCTTTTCATCACAATGACCCAAGACTCCTGTAATCATAATGCTCCATGCCACTTTTCATCTCAATGCTCCATGAACGCTGTCATTACAATGCACCAATGCGCATCATCATAATGCTTCATGCTATTGTCATCACAATGAAATCAAAATGCTCTATGACCTCTGTCATCACAATGCTCCAAATCCTTGTGATCACAATATTCCATAACACCTATCATCACAACGCCCCATAACGCTCGTCATCACAAGTATCCATGGTCTTCTAATCACAATGCTCCATGACATTGGTCATCACAGTGCTCAATACCCTTGTCATCACCATAGTCCCTGACACTTGTCATCAGTATGCTCCTTGAACACTGTCATGACAAGGCTCCATGCCTTTTTCATCACAATGTTACATGCCCTTTCCCTCACAGTGCTCCAAGACCCCTGTAATCACAATGCTCCATGCCCTTGTCATCACAAAGCTCCATGATGCATGTCATCAGAACGCTCCATGACATTCTCATCCCATTGTTCACTGCCCTTGTCATCACAATGCTCCAAGACCCCTGTAATCACAATGCTCCATGCCCCTTTTCATCAGAATGCTCCATGAGACTTGTCATCACATGGCTCCATGGTCTTCTCATCACAATGCTCCAGTACCTTGTCATCACAATGCTCCTTGACCCCTGTCATCAAAATACTCCATGAACATTTTCAGCCCAATGCTCCATGACGTTCTCATCACAATGCTCCATGACCTCTGTCATCACAATGCTCCATGACCACTGTCATCACAACGCTCCATGAACCCTGACAACACAATGATCCGGGAATCTTGTCATCAAAATGCTCCATGCCGTTGTCATCCCAATGCTCCATGAAACCTGTAATCACAATGCTCCATGACGCTTGTCATCACAGTGCTCCATGAACCTTGTCATATCAATGCCTTTGACAGCAAAATGATACATAATCTTGTCATCACAATCCTCCATGCTCTTGTCATCACAATCCTCCATGACACTTGGGATCATATTGCTTTTTGCCCTTGTCATCTCTATCTTGCCTTTCTGGTTTTTACAGATTTTCAGAAGTCCTTTTTGACCGGTGGGAAGTGACAATTCTTTGTAGTGTGGATTTGCATTGTGCGCTTGCTTGATTGGCCAAAAAGGGCCTATGCCTTTTCTCCTGAATATATTCAGGAGAAAATTCATATGCTGTTTTTGGCCAAGTGCATCATTCTCGAAGTTGTGATGCCTTTCCTGTGCTTTAAAGGCGATTCCAATTTACTTCTTGATATATGTTTTGTGCAGTTCCGCCTCATTTTCAAGTCCGCTTTGTTTCCTTCCCTCAACAGATTTTTGGAAGAGAGTAGTCCTTTATAACTCTGCAGGTTTTTGATTTGCTTTGTCCCTGAGCTCCAATTTTCCAATCCCATTTTCGGGAGCTGACCGCAAATCCACAATTTTGCTTTAGGAACTATACTGGTTCCAGGGGTGGCTATACTGGTTCCCTGTGGGTGGCTGAGGCTTTGGTTAATTCTTCTTCCTGACGGGAATTTAGAGTGACATGTGTCCGTCCAAAGGCCTACATCTACTCTCTGATTGGTTCTCCCTCTTCCCTTTCATCCTCTGCACAATTAGCAAACTGTGCGAACCAGGAGGTTATAGGGGATGACTCTCCTAAGTTGGGAGATTGATAGTAAAGTAGTTGGAATGGCAAACTGTAGCACAAGGAGAGGAAAAAGTAGGAGACTTTCAGAAACCTTTCGCCATCACAGGGTGTCCATTCTCTAGGTTTCCCATACATGTTATAATTGTAGTGATATTCCCTTCTACCTGGAAATTTGGGACCCATGGAATGGTGGCATGCATTACTACTTTAAAGGGTCTGCATTTTCTCTCCCAATCTCACCAGTCCTCTCAGTCCCAAGTGTCCAGCCTTATGTCTCATCCAGCTGTCTTTGCAGATAGGGTCATTCTAGGTTTCATCAGAACCCCTGAAGGAATTGTGTAAGAATTTCGCTGTTTTTTGTTTTGTTTTTGAAATTCATTTTTATAATGGGGTTGAGCTGATTTTCCCTGACGTGTTTATGCCGGTCTAGAGACACTTGATTCCCTTACAGAGGCATATCAGTACATAGGTTTTAAGATTCTTACTAATCAGATATATTCCTCTGTGGGGAATAGGGTTTTTGAGTCCCGTTCATTGAGGAAGCTGTAGGTCTTGTCTATTCTGTATTTGGTTTATGGAATGGTACCTGTGCTAATATCAAACTCTGGTTTTATGCATCACCCCGCCTCTCCTTTCCCCTTAAGGAGGCATAAGAGTGTTTTCTAAATGTGAGACGCTGCTCTCTTTCCTAATTCAGTTCATGTGTTGTGATGTTGACATTCCCTCTGTAAGTGATATCTTATGATAAGATTCTTTTTCTGTGTGACTAATTTCCCTTAGAATCATCATACCTAAATCCTCTCATTATGCTGCTACTGGCCTTATGACATTGATTTCACGTCTGAGTGATATTCCATTGTACAAAATTACCACAAGTTCTTTATGCATTTCTCTTTTTCCTGGGATACTTTAGGTGTACCGAAGTTGAGGTTCTTGTATGCAGAGCAGCCCTAAACTTTGGGGTGCCTGTGTCTTGTTGATATTTAGTCTTCCCAAGTTATATGTCCATGAGTTGAAGTCCCCTTTGCTCGAGGGCTTTGTATTTTAGATGTTTTAGGAAACAGCATACACTTCTTCAGAGTAGCTCTTGGATATTTATACCCCACCCATCAGCGTGACTAGTCTCCCTGTTTTCCATGGCCTCTCCTGCATTTTTGATTTGTACACATTTTTTGGATGGACTTTCTGAGCAGTGGAAATTGAGACTTCTTTATTGTGCGGATTTGCATTTCCCTCTTGCTTGGTTGGCCAAAAACTCTGTATGTGTTTTTTTCCTGAAGATATTCACGAAAAAAACGCATACACCCTTTTGCCCAACTGCATCATTTTAGAAATTCTGCTGCTTTTCATATGCTTTAAATGTGAGTACAATCTACCTTTTGAAAAATGTTTCCTGCAATTCTGCCTCTCATTCAGAACCTCTTCGTTGCCTTACCTGAATATATTTTTGGACGTTGGTTATCATTTATATCTTTGCAGGTCTTTGAATTGTCTGCTCCTGAGCTCCATTTTGCAACTCACATTTTTGTGAGCTGGCCGCCAAACCATTGGATTGATTCCGGCCCTATTCTGGTTCTGGGGAGGCAGGCTGAGCCTTTGGTTAATTCTTCTTCCTAATGGGAAATTAGAGTGACATGTGCCTGTCAAAACTCCTACAGCTAATCTCTCACTGTTTCCTCCTCTTCCCATTTATCCTCTTCAAAAATTGCAAACTGTGTGAAACAAGAGGTTAAAGGTGCTGATTCTCCAAGTGGGGAGATTGTTAGTAATGTGGCTGGAATGGTGAACCCCAGCACCAGGAGATCAAAAATGAGGTGCATTTTAGACACCTCTCCTGAGCACACGGTGTACATTCATCTCGGTTTCCCAGGCATGTTTTTGCTGTCAGAAGATTCCCTTGAAACTGCCGATTTGGGACCCATGGAATGGGTACCAGGCAGTATTACTTTAAAAGGTCTGCATTTCCTCACCCAGCCTCTCTAACATCTCTTAGCGTGCATAGCTTCCAGCCTTATATATCATCCTGCTGTGGGTCTACATGTGTTCAATCCATGTTACATCGTAGCCCTTCAACAAAAGTTGTAAGAATTTTTGTCTGTCTCACTGTTTTTATAAATATTTTTAAATTTATTTTTATATTGGTTACAGCTGATTTTCAAAGCTCTGTTTTTTGCTGCTGTACATCCACTTGATTCATGTACTGTGTGACAACAATAAATTCTTTCTCAGATGCTTACGAGTCATATGTATTATTTTCCAGTGACTTGAGTGGACTGAGTGCAGTTCTTTGAGGTACCGTGTAGGCCTTGCCAGTTATTCAGTTCGGTACTTGGAATGGTATCTTTGCTAATTTCAACCTCCTCGATAATACCTCACCATTCCCCACCTTTCCCATTTAGCAGCCTTATGTCTCTTTTCTACATATTTGACTATGTTTCTGTTTTGTAGTTTATTTCATGTGTAGCCATTTTTGATTCCACCTTTAAGTGACATCTTATGATATGTGTCTTTTTCTTTCTGACATGTGTCACTTAGAATGATCGTATGTAACTCCTCCAGAGTTGTTCCAACTGGCCTTATTTCATTGATTTCTGGATGAGTAATATTCCACTCTACATAAGTACCCCATCTCTTTTATCCATTTTATCCTTCCAGGGACATTTAGGTTATATCCAAGTGGAGGCCCTTTTTAACAGAGAGGTGGTAAACGTTGGAGTGCCTGTTTTCTGTCATTTTTTGTTTTTCCCAAGGTATACGCCCATGAGTGCAAGTGCCCTATGCTCTGTAGCTCATCTTTTAGATGTTTTAGCAAACACAATACACTTCTCCAGAGTGGCCGTTGGCAAATTACATTTCCACTATCAGCCTCACAGGGCTCCCTTTTCTCCTCACCCTGTCCGACATTTCTGGTGTTTACACTTTATGTGCATGGCCCTTCTGACTGATGTGAAGTGATACATTTTGTAGTATTGATTTCCAGTGCCCACCTGTTTGGTTGGATAAAAAGTGTGTATGGCCTTTACTTGACTATATTCAGAAAAAATTGCATACGCCCTTTTGGGCCAACTGCATCATTGGCGATGTTCAGCCCCTTTTCTTGTGCTTTAATGGGGAGTCCTTTCTACCTCTTCAAATCTGTTTCCTGCCACTCTCACTTGCTTACAAGTCCTTTTCTGTGACTTACCTCAAGACATTTTTCGACAATAGATATTTTCAACTCTGCAGTTTCATGAATTTTATTGCCCCCGAGTTCCATTTTTCAAATTGTGTTTTTGGAAACTGGACACAAAACAGTGGGATTTCCTCTAGCCCTATTCTGTTTCCATGGGCAATTCTAGCCTTTGATGAATTTGTCTTCCAGATAGGAAATTAGAGTGGCATTTGCCTGTCTGAACAACTAAGACTTGTCTCTAAATTTTTCTCATCCTTCCGCTTCATCCTCTGGACAAATTCCAAACTGTGTGCAACAGGATGTTGACGGTGCTGATATCCCCAAGTAAGGAGATTGTCAGGAAAGATGCTGGAGGGTTGAACCCGTGCACCAGGCGATGAGGAGATGAGGTGCCTTTTCCAAAATCTTTCCGATCATACGGTGTACCATCGTCTAGGTGTGACAGGCATGTTTTAGCTGTAGTAAGGGTCCCGTGCATGGAAGGAGAACACCAGGGATTTTTCCAAATCAGTGCCTCCCCGAACCCCAAACTGGGGAATTTTTAAGCTACGGCTACACGTATGTCCATTAAGGGCCTTGGGAAATAGGCAGAGCCCAAATTTTAGATGATTGAAATCTTCAGGTTCAGAAGCGCTCACCATCGGCCTTGCTTAGGTTACATTTTATCTGTCATTGATAGATGATGTCAATAAAAATATCGATCCGTTTTCAGATTATTTACCCTTATAGGTTATTGCAAAATATTCAGTGTAGTTCCCTGGGCTATACAGTAGTTCCTTGTTGATGATCTATTTTATACATAGCAGTGTGTATGTGTTAATCCCAAACTGTTAATTTATCCCTTTTCCTACCTTTCCCCTTTGGTAATAATAAATTATAAGATTTTATACTTTTCAGGAATGGGGGAGCTGAAAGAGAGGTATCCTTTTCAATGGAAAAGCATTCAAAACAAGATTGAAGTTTCAGCCAAGAGTATTCGATGTACAACCATGGAAATAAATCACTTCATTTCTCTAATGTTGACCTGACAAATAAGACAGACGTCTTCACTGAACTTGCTTATAGTAAAGTGATGGAATTATCAAATGTAAGTCTTAGAAAAATCTTATTATACCCGAGCATTATACACTGCTCTATGTTAACTACAGTTGGCTCACACATCTGTTCATTGAAGTTACAATGTTCTCAATTTCTGTTACTGATCCTCCAGAGTGTACCGCAACAGGAGTCCCCGAGCCCAGTGTCATTAGAGCCAACAGATCAAGACTGAGTTTGGTTCAGAAGCAAAGGAAACATTATTTTGAAAACAGAATGGAGAGGTGAGAGCATGCACTCCCCCACAGGCTGTCAGCTGGGCTGCTGTGTAGGGATCCCAGCAGCGTCAGTGGGAGGGAGGGGATGGAGCTCTCGAGGGCTGGGTTGGCTGCAGCTCAGGCTGTAAGCCGTGGAGTCTGCATGGGACTCCGCTAGCTGAGGTGTCGACCCAGCCATTCTGCACTAGGAAATCAGGTCTGAAGTGCTGGGTGTGGGACCTCTGCATGCGGAACCCTAGGAGCACGTGAAATTAGACAAAGCACAAAGGAATAACAGGTTAGACTTTATTTTATTGCCCAGATTCTCTTTTTATCTCCCAGGAATTTTTAATGAACGTTGCCAGAGACGAACACCTCCTCTGCTTTTTGTTCCGTTCCTCATTCTTGGGGCGTTGAGGGTGCAGACCCCTCTTTTGTAACTGCTTCATGCTGTGGTGGCAGACCTGATACCTGGGGGGAGGGGCAAAACGTCTCCCCACCAGCCTCCAGGTGAGGTTGATTGTTCCAAAGAATCCTGCCTCACTTCTCGTCCGCCTGAGCACCAGCATTGGAAGTGTTATAGATTCTAATGACCTTTAAGGGTCCAGGAAAGAGATGCGCAATGATGCTGTGGTGGCAGGTTTCACCCCACCCCACATTTGTTTGGCGACCTTAGGCTGACGGTTTTTGCCAGCCTAGATGCTCTGACCAGTAGTCTGTGCTTTCTTTAATTAGGTCCCTGAATTAATGTACAAACAGCACCATGTGTCAGAGCCCTGCCTGTGCAAAACCCAGACAGTCCAGGGTCAGTGGTGATCCAGGACCATGACGTCCACTGAGTCAACGGCCTTTAGAAGTAGCCAGCAGTCCAGCCGGTCATATTGGCCACCATCACCGCGGTGTCTGTAGGGTTTTCTATGGTGAAAGCGTGATATACGTTTCCCCCACAAAGCTTATTAGCTCCCCTCTGGGTGCAGTAAGTCCTGCAAGCAGTAGTCTGCTCTTTCGGGACACAGTCTTGTTGTTTTCTGAGAGAAACTCCAGGTCAAGTGATGGTCACATGAGTCATCTTGGGGGCCCGTTGCCCCCAGTTGTCTCTCTGGAGGTTGGAGTTGGAGGGCCTCCTCACTCGAGGTCAGTGTGTCCACAGAGCGACCCCTGCAACTTCAGGGCATGATGGGTGGTTAGGATCACGACATGGGGTCCTTTTCCCTTAGGAGGGAGCTGGCCTTGTGGGCTGCTGATTTCTAGCTTTTTAGATACCCCAGTATCCTGGCCTGATGAGTCAGTGGGCAAAGCCCTTGGTGACCATAGTTTATCATACCTGAAGGGCATTCTTGTGTTGCTCCATTTCAAGTGGTCCCAGTTTTTGCACTAAGGCTACAAGGGCAATTAACCTTTGACCGGGTATGTAAAAGTCAAAGTGTTTAGCTAAATTAGCGAGTTCCTGGGCAAGGATCTGAATTGACTGCTCTTTCCATTCTTGAAAGTCTGCTTCTGGATTCTATTCAAAAGGATCATCATCTTTTCGTGTCAGTGTCTCATGTAGAGGCCCAGCTATTAGACTGTAGTTAGGGATCCAGATGCAGAAAACCTTGGCCTCCCCAGGAACCCCTAAGCTGTCTTCTAGTTTTAGAAGAGGTAAGGCTGCAAATGGCTTCTTCCCTATCCTGGGATGCGTTTCTCCAAATATCTGTGAGAATGAAGCCCAGGCATGTCACCTGAGCCTGTGATATTTGAGCCTTTTTCTTGGAAACCTTCTATCCTTTCTTGGCTAGGTAGTTCAGAGGCGTCTTTAGTAGGCCTGGCGATCAGAATGTCATCTGCATATTGAAGGAGGGTTCCCTTTTACAGAGGTAGAACGTTTAGGTCTTTAGAGGACATTTCCCCAATGATGGTGTGGGGATTTTTGAACCATTGGTGCAGGACGGCCCAGCATTATTGCTTGTGTTGCATGTTGTGTCCTGCCACTCACAAGCCAAAAATTCTTGTGACTCTGAGATGAATGGAATACAGAAGAAGGCATCATTGAAGTGTAATACAGAATGCCATGGCCTGGTGGATGGTAGAATGAGCAGCAGGGTGTAGGAAATAGGAGCTACTGGATGTATATCCTCGGTGGCTTCACTGACGGTCCTGATATCCTTTACCAGGTCTCGAGCAGCCCATGGGGCTCTCGTGGTCAGGCCAATCCCAGGATATGGAGCTCACCTGGGCTGCATCCCGCACCCCACAGCCCCCGGGTCCTGGTGTTCAAGTCCTTCCCAGGGTACGGAGCTCACCTGTGCAGCTACCCAGCAGCCCATGGGGCTCTCATAGTCAGGCCTTTCCCAGGATACGGAACTCCCCTGGGCAGGTACCCCAGCAGGGCTGGACACACAGGAACTGTGCACATAGCCCACCTTGCAGAGAACCCCCAGCTCACCTGTCGCTCACAGCTGACACAGAACACCTCCGAGCAGGACTTGAACTAACAAACAGCAGCTCTGACAGGTCTGTGACCCTGGCTATCACTCTGTGCAGCCTCTCTCTGCCTGGTCTTCCAGACACTTCCACTGCAGCAAGGGCACCAGGCCTCTGTCTCCACCCACCATCACTCCTCTCCCTGACTCCTGGGTTCCTCTCATTAGGATAGGGTCTTCTTGAATTTGTTTTCCACTCATGGACCAGATAAAATGATAAGAAAACAAGCCGCAGCTGCAGCCCCTTGTGTAGCCTGACTCTCAAGAGCCCACACCTGTTCCTTGGGACTGACCCGTTTAGCAAGGTTCATTTTCTGCAACTGTGAGCCCCTGAGGGGTGAGGATTGGCTGATTTGGGCAGCCTGACAATGCCTGCCAGCCCCCCCCACAGGTGTGCCTGTGTTGAGGTCAATATAAACACCTCTCCAGTCAGCAAGAGCCCCTGTAGCTGTGCCTGACGCCATATTCTCTGCCCCGTCAGCAGTTTCGGGGCTGGGGTGGTGGGAGGGAGTGAGGGGCCGTGGCTTTGTGGGTGGCCCAGTGTGATTTGGGCTCTGCTGGACTTTCTGCAGGAGTTGCCAGGTTGCCACCTGCTAAAGAAGAGGATGTGTCACCCATACCTGCCACTGGAATTTCTCCCCAGTCAGTGGTGAGGAAGTAAAAAAGCAGTGGGGGCCATGGCAGGAGGGGTATCTCAGGCAGGGAAATGGAAAGATTCCAGAAGAGCATCTTGGGCCAGGACCATCATGGCTGGCCTGCAGGCACCAAGTCGGCCTGCGTGCTCTTGCTAGTGTGGCTCCACAGCCCTTCCTCTAGGCTTGCAAGTGCTTGTACATATTCAGGTGTTTTACCTGGAAAGGGTGGGAAGAGTTCAGCTGCAGCAGGACTGGGGCTCAGCTCACATTTACTCACAGATTCCTCGACACATTCCCCCAGCTTTGCAATGAGGATGCTCCTTGTGGGGGGGAGCACTGCTGACTGCATGAGAGACGATTTCCCACCTCTGACCAACATTAAGAATTTTTTACCACTGGAGCAAGTGCCCTGATACGATTATCCTCTCTATAACTGGTGAGTTCTGTTTCTTTGTTTTTTTTTTTCTTTTTTTCTTTTTGGTTCAAGTTAGATTTTATTTATTCCTCTTTTTTTTTAATTTGGAGATATACACATGGAAATAATGCATTAATATAAAGACGTCTATGTGAAGGGAAAAACTTTTTTTCTGTTTTATTTTATTAAATGTTATTTATTTAGTTTTTTTTTAAATTTATTTCTTTTATAGAGCAAGTTCTTATTGGATATCTATTTCATACATATAAGTGTGCACATGTGAATCCCAGTCTCCCAATTCATCCCACCACCACCCTCACATGGCGTTCCCTCCTTGGTGTCCATATGTTTGTTCTTTACATCTGTGTCTCTATCTCTGCCCTGCATACCAGTTCATCTGTACCATTTTTCTAGGTTACACATATGTGCATTAATATACAATATTTGTTTTTCTCTTTCTGACTTACTTCACTCTGTATGACAGTCTCTAGATCCATCAAGGTCTCTACAAATGACCCAATTTCATTCCTATGTATGGCTGAGTAATATTCCGTTGTATATATGTACCACGTCTTTATCCATTCGTCTGTCTGTGGGCACTTAGGTTGCTTTCATTACCTGTCTATTGTAAATAGTGCTGCAGTGAACATTGTGGTGAATGTGTCTTTTTGATTTATGGTTTTCTCTGGGTATATGCCCAGTAGTGGGATAGCTGGATTATATGGTAATTCTATTTTTAGTTTTTTTAAGGAACCTCCATACTGTTCTCCATAGAGACTGTATCGATTTACATTCCCAAAAATAGTGGAAGAAGGTTCCTTTTCTCCACACCCTCTCCAGCATTTGTTGTTTGTAGATTTTCTGATGATGCCCATTCTAACAGGTGTGACGTGATACCTCATTGTAGTTTCGATTTCCATTTCTCTAATAATTAGTGACGTTGAGCAGATTTTCATGTGCATACTGGCCATCTCTATGTCTTCTTGGAAGAAATGTCTATTTAGATCTTCCATTTTTGTATTGGGTTGTTTGTTTTATTAATATTGAGCTGCATGAGCTGTTTATATATATTGGAGATTAATCATTTGTCCATTGATTCGTTTGCAAATATTTTCTGCCATTCTGAGGGTTGTCTTTTCGTCTTGTTTGTAGTTTCCTTTGCTTTGCAAAAGCTTTTACGTTTCATTAGGTCCCATCTGTTTAGTTTTCTTTTTTATTTCATTACTATAGGAGGTGGATCAAAAGATCTTGCTGTGATTTATGTCAGAGTATCCTTCGTAAGTTTTCCTCTCAGAGTTTTATACTGTCCAGTCTTACATTAAGGTCTCTAATCCATTTTGAATATATTTTTATGTATGGTGTTGGGGAGTGTTCTAATTTCATTCTTTTACATGTAGCTCTCCATATTTCCAGCACCAATGATTGAAGAGACTGTCTTATCTCCATTGTATAGTCTTGCCTCCTTTGTCATAGATTAGTTGACCATAGGTGTGTAGGTTTATCCTTGGGCTTTCTTTCTTTTTTTTTTTCCTTTTACACATTTATTGGAGTATAATTGCTTTACAAGGAGTGTTCCTTTCTGCTGTATAAAAAAGTGAATCAGCTATACATATACAAATATCACCAGATCCCCTCCCTCTTGCATCTCCCTCCCACACTCCATATCCCACCCCTTTATGTGGTCACAAAGCACCGAGCTGATCTCCCTGTTCTATGTGGCTGCTTCCCAGTAACTATCGGTGTTACATTTGGTAATGTATTTATGTCCATGCCACTCTCTCACTTCGTCCGAGCTTACCCATCCCCCTTCCGGTGTCCTCAAGTCCTTTCTCTATGTCTGTGTCCTTAATCCTGTCCTGCCACTAGGTTCTTCAAAATCTTTTTTTTTCTTCATTAGATTCCATATATCTCTGTTAACATACAGTATTTGTTTTTCCCTTTCTGACTTACTTCACTGTGTAGGACAGATTCTAAGTCCATCCACCTCAGTACAAATAACTCAGTTTTGCTTCTTTTTATGGTTGAGTAATATTTGATTGTATATATGTGCCAGATCTTTATCCATTCATCTGTCGATGGACACTTAGGTTGCTTCCATGTCCTGGCTAATGCAAATACAGCTGCAATGAACATTTTTGTACATAACTCTTTTTGAATTATGGCTTTCGCAAGGCAAATGCCCAGTACTTGGATTGTTGTGTCGTATGGTACTTCTATTGTTAGTTATTTAAAGGAACCTCCGTACTGTTCTCCCTAGTGCCCATATCAATTTACATTCCCAACCACAGTGCAAGTGTGTTCCATTTTCTCCAATAAAGGCCTCTCCAGCATTTATTGTTTTGTAGATTTTTTTGATGATTGCCACTCTGACTGCTGTGAGGTGATACCTCAGGGTAGTTTTGATTTGCATTTCTCTAATGATTAGTGATGTTCAGCATCCTTTCATGTGTTTCTTGGTAATCTGTATATCTTATTTGGAGAAATGTCTATTTAGGTCTTCTGCCCGTTTTTGGATTGGGTTGTTTGTTTTTTGATATTGAGCTACATGAGGTGCTTGTAAAGTTTGGAGATTAATCCTTTGTCAATTGCTTCATTTGAAAATATTTTCTCCCATTCTGAGGGTTGTTTTTGCATCTTGTTTATGTTTTCCTGTACTGTGTAAAAGCTTTTAAGTTTCATTAGGTCCCATTTGTTGATTTCTGTTTTTATTTCCATTTCTCTAGGAGGTGGGTCAAAAAGGATCTTGCTGTGATTTATGTCATAGAGTGTTCTGCCTATGGTTTCCTCTAAGTGTTTTATAGTGTCTGGTCTTATATTTAGATCTCGAATCAATTTAGAGTTTATTTTTGTGTATGGTGTTATGGAGTGTTCTAATTTCATTCTTTTATGTGTAGGGGTCCAGTTTTCCCAGCACCAATTACTGAAGAGACTGTCTTTTCTCCATTGTATATCCTTAGCTCCTTTGTCATAGATGAGATAGCCATAGGTATGTAGGTTTATCTCTGGGCTTTCTGTCCTGTTCCATTGATCTGTGTTTATGCCAATCTACATACACTTGATTCCATTATGGAGACATATAAATACATAGGTTTCAAGGTTATTACCAGTCAGATATATTCCTCTTCAGTGAATAGGGTGTTTTGTGTCCAGTTCATTGAGAAAGGAGTAGGTCTTGTCTATTACATATTTGGTATATGGAATGCGATCTGTGCTAATTTCAAACTCTGCTTTTACACATCACCCCACGTCACCTTTCCCCTTAAGGAGGCATAAGTGTGTTTTCTAAATGTGTAACTCTGTTCTCTTTTGAAATTCAGTTCATGTGTAGCCATGTTTACATTTCCTCTATAAGTGATATATTACAATAAGTTTCTTTTTCTTTGTGGTTCATTTCACTTAGCATCATCGTATCTAAAGCCACTCATTAAGCTGCTATTGGCCTTATGACATTGATTTCATGTCTGAGTGACATTCCATTGTATATAAGTACCACAACATCTATATCCATTTTTTTTTCCTTTCCTGGGATATATAAAGTGTACCGAAGTCGAGGTTCTTGTAAACAGAGCAGCCCTAACCTTTGGGCTGGCTGTGTGTTGTGGATTTTTAGTTTTCCCAAAATACACGCCCATGAGTGGAAGTGTGCTATGCTCTGTAGCTCTGTTTTAGAAAACAACATACAGTTCTCCAGAGAGGCTGTTGGCAATTTACATCCTGTCCATCGGCGTAACCAGGCTCCCTTTTCTCCATGGCCTGTCCTGCATTTGTGGCTTTTACACTATTTATGGATGGTCCTTTTGACTGGAGGTAAGGGACACTTCTATGTAGTGTGGATTTGCAATGCCTGATGGCTTGCTTGGCCAAAAAGTTCATATGCATTTTTTCCCGAATATATTCATGAAAATACACATAGTCCCTTTTCAGCCAAGGGCAACATTTTCGAAATTCTGTCGCTTTTCATGTGCTTTAAAGACGACTCCAATCTACCTCTTGAAATCTGTTTCCTTCAATTCTGCCTTGCATTCAAATCCTCTTCACTGCCTTTCCTCAATATATTTCTGGATGATAGTTTTCCTTTATAACTCTGCAAGTTTGTGAATTGCTGTGCCCCTGATTTCCATTTTTCAACTCGCCTCTTTGTGAGCTGGCTGCAGTACCACGGGATGGCTTTAGGCCCTACTCTGGTTCCAGGGCTTCAGGCTGAGCCTTTGGTTAATTATTCTTCCTGATGGGAAACTAGAGTGACATGTGCCCATCCAAACACCTACAGCTAATCTCTCATTTATTTCCCCTCTTCCTGTTCATCCTCTGCACAATTTGCAAACTGTGCATAAAGGGAGGGTAAAGGCGCTGACACTCCAAGTGGGGAGATTTTTAGTAATGCAGATGGAATGGCGAAGCCAAGCACGACAAAAGGAAAAATGAGGTACCTTTTAGAAAACTTTCCCAATTACACAGAGTACCATCCATTGGGTTTCCCATGCATGTTTTAACTGGAGGAAGATTCCCTTAAACCTGGAGAGTTGGGACCACTAGAATGGGTAGCACACAGTATTGCTCTAAGTGGTGTTCTTTTGTTCACACAACCTCAGAAATCTTTTCAGCCCCAATTGTCCAGTCTTATGTCTGATCCAGCTGTGGGTGTAAAGGTGGTCAATCTAGCTTGCATCACAGGCCCTCAACGTAATTTTTAAGACTTTCTCTCTGTTTTTGCATTTTGATTATGAAATTTATTTTTATAAGTGGGTTTAAATGAATTTCAGTGCTGTGTTCATGCCGTTATACACACACATGATTCCTTTATGGAGACATGAGAATACATATGTTTTAAAATACATAGAGTCAGACATATTCCTCTGCAATGAATAGGGGGTGTTGAGTCCAGTTCATTGTGCCGGGAGTAGGTGTTGTCTATTACATACATGGTTTATATAACGGTATCTGTGCTAATTTAAAACTGTGGTTTTATGCATCACCCTGCCTCGGCTTTCCTCTTAAGCAGGCAAAAGATGTTTCCTAAATGTGTGACTCTGTTGTGCTTGTCATTCAGATCATGTATAGTCATGTGTACATTCCCGCTATGAGTGATACCTTATGATAAGATTAGTTACTCTGTAATCTTTCCTAACTCCGTTCATGTGTAGCCATGTTTACAGGACCTTCATAAGTGATATCTTATGATAAGTTTCTTTTTCTGTGTGACTTATTTCACTTAGAATCATCGTACCTGAATCCACTCATTTTGTTGCTACTGGTCTTATGACATTGATTTCATGGCTGAGGGATATTCCATCGTACGTAAGTACCACTATTTTTTGAACCATTTTTAACTTTCCTGGGATATTTAAGGTGTACCCAAGTTGAGGTTCTTGTAAGCAGTGCATCCCTAAATTTTGGGGTGGGTCTGTCTTATTGATTTTCAGTTTTCCCAATGTATATTCCCTAGACTGGAAGTGCCCTTGCCTATGTAGCTCTGTTGTTTACATGTTTTAGGGAACACAATACACTCCTCCAGAGAGGCAGTTGCCAACTTACATCCCGCCCAACAGCATAACAAGCCTCCCTGTTCTCCAGGTCCTCTCTTGCCTTTCTGTTTTTTTACACATTTTTCCTATGTCCCTTTTGACCGGTGGGAAGGGATATTTCCTTGTACTGCAGATTTGCCTTGCCCGCTTGCTTGCTTGGCCAAAAAGGGCGTATGCATTTTCTCCTGAATATATTCAGGAGAAAACGAATACACCATTTTTGGACAAGTGCATCATTGTCGAAGTTGTGCCCCTCTTCCTGTGCTTGAAAGGTGATTCCAACGTACCTCTTGAAATCTGTTTACTGTGATTCTGCCTCGCTTTCAAGTCCACCTCGTTGCCTTCCTTCAAACAATTTTTGGACGATAGCTGTCCTTTATTACTCTGCCAGTTTGTGAACTGCTGTGCCTCTGAGCTCCATTTATCAAATCGTTTTTTGTGAGCTGACCGCAAGTCCAAAATTTCGGTTCAGGACCTATACTGGTTTCTGGCAGCGGGATGAGTCTTTGGTTAATTCTTCTTCCTGCCGGGCAATTAGAGTCACATGTGGCCGTTCAAATGCCTAACAGCTACTCTCTCATTGGTTCTCCCTGGTCCCTTTCATCCTCTGCCAAATTGTCAACCTGTGTTATCCAGGAGGTTAAAGGGGCTGTCTCTCTAAGTTGGGAGATTGATAGTCAAGCGGTTGGAAAGTCAAATTGGAACACCAGTAGAGGGACTATTCCTTGAGTTTAGAAAGTTTTCATATTCACAGTGTGTCCATTCTCTAGGTTTACAGTACATGTTATAGCTGTATTAATATTCCCTTCAACCTGGAGAGTTTGGAACCATGGAATGGAGGCCACGCATTATTGCTTTAAATGGTCTGTGTTTGCTCACGCAGTCTCACCAAGACTCTCAGTCCCAAGTGTCCAGCCTCATGCCCCATCAAGCTGTAGTTGTAGATAGATTCAGTCCAGGTTTCATCAGAGACCCTGAAGGAATTGTAAAGAATTTCCCTGTTTTTTTGTTTTGTTTTTGAAATTCCTTTTAATAGTGGGTTTGAGCTGATTCTCACTGCCATGTTTATGCCAGTCTAGGCACACTTGATTCCCTTATGGAGACATATCAATACATAGGTTTTAAGATTCTTACTAGTCAGATATATTCCTCTGTGGAAAATATGGTGTTTTGAGTCCCTTTCCCCGAGGAAGGTGTAGGTTTAACTATACCATAGTTGGTTTTTGGAACAGTACCTGTGCTTATATCAAACTCTGGTTTTATGCATCACCCCACCTCTCCTTCCCCCTTAAGCAGGCATAAGAGTGTATTCTAAATGTGAGACTCTGTTCTCTTTCCTAACTCAGTTCATGTGTAGCCATGTTTACAGGAACTTCATAAGTCATATACTATGATAAGCTTCTTTTTATGTGTGACTTATTTCACTTAGAATCATGGTACCTGTATTCACTCATTTTGCTGCTACGGGTCTTATGACATTGATTTCATGGCTGAGGGATATTCCATCGTACGTAAGTACCACAATTTTTTGAACCATTTTTAACTTTCTTGTGATAATTTTATGTACCCAAGTTGAGGTTCTTGTAAGCAGTGCATCCCTAAATTGTGGGGTGGCTCTGTCTTATTGATTTTCAGTTTTCCCAAGGTATATTCCCTAGACTTAAAGTGCCCTTGGCTCTGTAGCTCTGTTGTTTACTTGTTTTAGGGAACACAATGCACTCCTCCAGAGTGGCAGTTGGCAACTTACATTCCGCCCATCAGCATAAAAAGGCTCCCGGTTCTCCAGGTCCTCTTTTGTCTTTCTGGTTTTTACACATTTTGCCAATGTCCCTTTTGACTGGTGGGAAGTGATACTTCTTTGTACTGCAGATTTGCATTGCCCGCTTGCTTGCTTGGCCAAAAAGGGCGTATGCGTTTTCCCCTGAATATATTCAGGAGAAAACACATACACACTTTTTGGCCAAGTGCATCATTGTCGAAGTTGTGCCCCTCTTCCTGTGCTTTACAGGTGATTCCAACGTACCGCTTGAAATCTGTTTCCTGCTATTCTGCCTCGCTTTCAAGTCCGCCTCTTTGCCTTCCTTGAAAAGATTTTTGGAAGATAGCTCTCCTTTATTACTCTGCCAGTTTGTGAATTGCTGTGCACCTGAGCTCCATTTATCAAATCGTTTTTTGTGAGCTGACCGCAAGTCCAAAATTTCGGTTCAGGACCTATACTGGTTCCCAGCAGGAAGAAGAGTCTTTGGTTAATTCTTCTTCCTGCCAGGCAATTAGAGTGACATGTGCCCGTCCAAATGCCTAACAGCTACTCTCTCATTGGTTCTCCCTCTTCCCTTTCATCCTCTGCCAAATTGGCAACCTGTGAGAACCAGGAGGTTAAAGGTGCTGTCTCTCCAAGTTGGGAGATTGATAGTAAAGCAGTTGGAAACTCAAACTGGCGCACAAAGACAGGGACTATTCGTTGAGTTTTAGAAACCTTTCATATTCACTGTGTGTCCATTCTCTAGGTTTCCCGTACATGTTATAGCTGTAGTAATATTCCCTACAACCTGGAGAGTTGGGACCCAGGGAATGGGTGCCATGCATTATTGCTTTAAACCGTCTGCATTTGCTCACCCAGTCTCACCAATCCTCCCAGTCCCAAGTGTCCAGCCTTATGCCATATCCAGCTGTCATTGTGGACATGGTCATTCCAGGTTTCATCAGAGACCCTGAAGGAATTTTAAAGAATTTCCCTGTTTTTTTGTTTTGTTTTTGCAATTTTTTTTATAGTGGGTTTGAGCTGATTGTCGCTGCCATGTTTATGCCAGTCTAGACACACTTGATTCCCTTATGGAGACATATCAGTACATAGGTTTTAAGATTCTTATTAGTCAGATATATTCCTCTGCACGGAATATGGGTTGTTGCATCCCGTTCAGTGAGGAAGTTGTAGGTCTTGATATTAAGTATTAGGTTTTTGGAACGGTACTTGTTCTAATATTAAACTCTTGTTTTATGCATCACCCCACCTCTCCTTCCCCCTTATGCAGGCATCAGAGTTTTTTCTAAATGTGAGACTCTGTTCTCTTTCCTAACTCAGTTCATGTGTAGCCATGTTTACAGTATACCTATAAGTGATATCTTATGATAAGTTTCTTTTTCTGGGTGACTTATTTCACTTAGAATCATCGTACCTGAATCCACTCATTTTGCTGCTACTGGTCTTATGACATTGATTTCATGGCTGAGGGATATTTCATCGGACGTAAGTACCACAATTTTTTGTACCATTTTTATCTTTCAGGGATATTTAAGGTGCACCCAAATGAGCTTCTTGTAAGCAGTGCAGCCCTAAATAGTGGGGTGGCTCTGTCTTATTGATTTTCAGTTTTCCCAAGGTATATTCCCTAGACTGGAAGTGCCCTTGGTTCTGTACCTCTGTTGTTTACTTGTTTTAGGGAACTCAATGCACTCCTCCAGAGAGGCAGTTGACAATTTACATCCCGCACATCAGCATAACAAGGCTCCCTGTTCTCCAGGACCTGTCTTGCCTTTCTGGTAATTACCCATTTTGTGGATGTCCCTTTTGACCGGTGGGAAGTGATACTTCTTTGTAGTGCAGATTTGAATTGCCTGCTTGCTTGCCTGGCCAAAAAGCGTATATGTGTTTTCTCCTGAATATATTCAGGAGAAAACTCATACGCCCTTTTTGGCCTAGTGCATCATTGTCGAAGTTGTGCTGCTTTTCCTGTGCTTTAAAGGCGATTCCAACGTACCTCTTGAAATCTGTCTCCTGCTATTCTGCCTCGCTTTCAAGTCTGCCTCGTTGCCTACATTAAACAGATATTTGGTCGATAGTTGTCCTGTATTTCTCTGCCAGTTTGTGAATTGCTGTGCCCCTGAGCTCCATTTTTCAACTCGTTTTTTGTGAGCTGAATGCAAGTCCAAACTTTGGATCAGGACCTATACTGGTGTCCGTTGGGTGGCTGAGACTTTGTTTAATTCTTCTTCCTCCCGGGAAAGAAGAGTGACATGTGTCCGTCCAAATGCCTAACAGCTACTCTCTCATTGGTTGTCCCTCTTCCCTTTCATCCTCTGCCAAATTGGCAACCTGTGAGAACCAGGAGATTAAAGGGGCTATCTCTCCAAGTTGGGAGATTGATAGTAAAGCAGTTGGAAAGTCAAACAGGAGCACCAGGAGAGGGACTATTCGTTGAGTTTTAGAGACCTTTCCTATTCACAGTGTGTCCATTTTCTAGGTTTCCCGTACATGTTATAGCTATAGTAATATTCCCTTCAACCTGGAGAGTTGGGACACATGGAATGGGTGCCACTCATTATTGCTTTAAAGGGTCTGCATTTGATCACCCAATCTCACCAATCCTCTCAGTCCCAAGTGTCCAGCCTTATGCCACATCCAGCTGTCATTGTAGATAGGGTCATTCAAGGTTTCATCAGAGACCCTGAAGGAATTGTAAAGAATTTCCCTTTTATTTTGTTTTGTTTTTGAAATTCCTTTTTATAGTGGGTTTGAGCTGATTCTCGCTGCCATGTTTATGCCAGTCTAGACACACTTGATTCCCTTATGGAGACATATCAATAGATAGGTTTTATGATTCATACTAGTAAGATATATTAGTCTGCGGTGAATATGGGGTGTTGAGTCCCTTTCACTGAGGAAGGTGTAGGTCTTGTCTCTTCCGTATTTGGTTTTTGGAACGGTACCTGTACTAATATCAAACTCTGGTTTTATGCATCACCCCACCTCTCCTTCCCCCTTAAGCAGGCATAAGGGTGTTTTTTAAATGTGAGTCTCTTCTCTTTCCTAACTCAGTTCATGTGTAGCCATGTTTACAGGATCTTCATAAGTGATATATTATGATAAGTTTCTTTTTCTGTGTGACTTATTTCACTTAGAATTATCGTATATGAATCCACTCATTTTGCTGCTACTGGCCTTATGACATTGATTTCATGGCTGAGGGATATTCCATCATATGTAAGTACCACAGTTTCTTGAACCATTTATGTCTTTCTTGGGATATTTCCAGTGTACCCATGTTGAGGTTTTTGTAAGCAGTTCATCCCTGAATTTTGGTGTGGATCTGTCTTATTTATTTTCAGTTTTCCCAAGGTATATTCCCTAGACTGGAAGTGCCCTTGGCTCTGTAGCTCTGTTGTTTACTTGTTTTAGGGAACACAATGCACTCCTCCAGAGAGGCAGTTGGCAATTTACATCCCGCCCATCAGCACAACCAGGCTCCCTGTTCTCCAGGGCCTGTCTTGCCTTTCTGTTTTTTACACATTTTGTGGATGTCCCTTTTCACCAGTAGGAAGTGATACTTCTTTGTAGTGCTGATTTGCATTGCCCACTTGCTTGCTTGTCCAAAAAGGGCATATGCGTTTTCTCCTGTATATATTCACGTGAAAACCCATATGCCCTTTATGGCCATTTCCATAATTTTCGAAGTTGTAATGCTTTTCCTGTGTTTAAAGGCGATTCCATTGTACCTCTTGAAATCTGTTTCATGCCATTCTGCCTCATTTTCCCTTCCGCCTCATGGCTTTCTCTCAACAGATTTTTGGAAGAGAGTAGTCCTTTATAACTCTGCATGTTAGTGAATTGCTGTGGCCCTGAGATCCATTTTTCAACTCGCGTTTTTGTGAGCTGACCGCAAATCAACTGTTTTGCTTCTGGACTTATAATGATTCTTTGGGGGCAGGCTGAGACTTTGGTTAATGCCTCTTTGTGACGGGAAATTATAGTGACATGTGGCTGTCCAAATGCCTACAGCTACTCTCTCATTGGTTCTCTCTCTTCCCTTATATCCTCTGCACAATTTGCCAACTGTGCGAACCAGGAGTTTATAGGGGCTGACTTTCAAAGTTGGGAGATTGATAGTAAATCAGTTGGAATGTCAAACTGGAGCACAAGGAGAGAAAAAATGTACTAGAGTTTTAGAAACCTTTCACCATCAGATGGTTTCCATTCTCTAGGTTCCCATACACGTTATAAATGTAGTGATATTCCCTTCTACCTGGAGAGTTGGGAACCATGGAATGGGTGGCAGGCATTATTGCTTTAAAGGGTCTGCATTTTTTCACCCAATCTCACCAATGCTCTCAGTCCCAAGTGACCAGCCTTATGCCACATCCAGCTGTCATTGTAGATAGGGTCATTCCAAGTTTCATCAGAACCCCTGAAGGTATTGTGTAAGAATTTTACTGTTTTTATGTTTTGTTTTGAAATTCAGTTTTATATTGGGTTTGAGCTGATTCTCACTGCCATGTTTATGTCGTTCTAGACACACTTGTTTCCCTTACGGAGACATATCAATACATAGGTTTTAAAATTCTTACTAGTCAGATATGTTTCTCGGTGGGGAATAGGGATGTTGAGTTGCATTCACTGAGGAAGGAGTAGAGCTTGTCTCTTCTGTTTTTGGACTATGGAACGGTACCTGTGCTAATATCAATCTTATGGTTTGTGCATCTCCGCACCTCTCTTTCCCCTTAAGCAAGCGTTAGAGTGTTTTCTAAATCTGAGACTCTGTTCTCTTCCCTAATTCAGTTCATATGTAGCCATGTTTACATTCCCTTCATAAGTGATATCTTATGTCAGAATGCACCATGGCCGTTCTCATAATAATGCTCCATGACCCCTGTCATCACAATGCACTATGCCCTGGTTATCACAATGCTCCATGTCCCTTGTCATCACAATTCTCCACGTCCATGTCATCACAGTGCTACATGACACTTCTCGTCAATATGTTACATGCTCTTGTCATCACAATTCTCCATCCATTTGACATTGGAATGCTCCATGCACTTGTCATCACAATGCTCCATGAACTTGTCATCACAATGCTCCATCCCCTTGTCATCACAATGCTCCATGACCCCTGTCATCACAATGCTCCCTGACACCTGTCATCACAATACTTCATGCCCCTTGTCACCACAGTGCTCCATGATGCTCAACATCACAATTACCCAAGGTCTTCTCATCACAAAGCTCCATGGCCAATATCATCACAATGCTCCATGACCACTGTCATCACAACACTCCATGACACCTGACAACACAATGATCCGGGACTCTTGTTATCACAATGCTCCATTCCCTAGTCATCACAATGCTCCATGACCCCTGTCATCACAACACTCCATGAACATTTTCAGCCCAGTGCTCCATGACCCTTGTCATCACAATGATTCATGACCTTGTCATCCCAATGCTCCATGACCCCTGTATTCACAATGATCCGTGACGCTTGTCATCACAGTGCTCCATGACACATGTCATCACAATGCTCCATGCCTTTGTCAGCAAAATGCTACATGACCTTGTCATTACAATGCTCTATGCGCTTGTCATCACAATACTCCATTTCCATTGTCATCACAATCCTCCATGAACTTTGGGATCACATTGCTTCATGCCCTTGTCATCACAATGCTCCATGCTCCTTGAAATCAAAATGATCCATGACCTCTGTCATCACAATGCTCCAAATCCTTGTGATCCCAATGTTCCATAACACTTGTCATCACAATAATCCATGATGCCTGTCATCACAATACTCCATGCCCTTTTCATCACAATGCTCCATGACCTTTGTCACCACAATTCTCAATACACTTGTCATCACAATGCTCCCCGACACTTGTCATCAGAATGCTCCTTAAACCCTGTCACGAAAAGGCTACATGCCTTTTTCATCACAATGCCCCATGCCGTTTTCATCACAATGCTCCGTGCCATTGTCATCAAAATACTCCACAAGCTTGTCATCAGAATGCTCCATCACACTTGTCATCACAATTCTCCATGCACTTGTCAGCACAATGCTCCCTGACCCTAGTCATCACAATGCTCCAAGCCATTGTGATCACAATGCTCCATTACCTTTGTAATCAGAATCCTCCATGACACTTGGCATCACAATGTTCAATGCCATTGTCATCACAATGGGCCATTACATATGTCATCACAATGCTCCCTGACACCTGTCTTCACAATACGGCATGACCTGGTCATCACAATACTCCATGCCCTTGTCATCACAATGGGCCATTACATATGTCATCACAATGCTCCCTGACACCTCTCTTCACAATATTGCATGACCTGGTCATCACAATGCTCCATGCACTTGTCATCACAATGCGCCATTCCAAGTGTCATCACAATAATCCATGAAACATATTAGACCAATGTTCCATGCCCTTGTCATCACAATGCTCCATGCCCTTGTTATCACAATGCTCCATGACCCCTGTCATCACAGTTCTCCGTGATTCCAGTCATCACAATGCTTCATGACCTTTGTCATCACAATGGTCCATGCCCTCGTCATCAACAATCTCTGTGACCATTTTAACCACAATACTCCATGAAATTTTCATCACAATGCTCTTTGACCCTTGTCATCACAATGCTCCATGCGCTTGTCAGCACAATGCTCCATGACAAATGTCATCACAATGTGCCATGCACATGTCATCACAGTGCTCCACAATCTTGTCATCACAATGCTCCTTAAAATTTGTCATCACTATGCTCCATACTCTTCTCATCAAAATGCTCTCTCACCACTGATATCACAATGCTACATCACTATTAGTCACAATACTCCCTCACCCCTGTCATCACAATGTTGCATGACTCCTGTCATCACAATGCTACATGCACTTATCATCACAATGTTCGATGACCCCTGACATCACAATGTTCCATAACACATGTCATCAAAATGCTCCATGACAGTTTTCATCATATTGCTCCATGACCCTGTCATCAGAATGTTCCCTGCCCTTCTCATCACAATGCACAATACCCTTTCCATCAAAATGCTCCATGACCTTTGTCATCACAAAGATCCATGACCCTTGGCATCACAATGCTCCATGTCATTGTCATCACAATGCTAAATGAACGCTCTCATCACATTGCTCCATGCCCTTGTCTTCACAAAGCTCTGTGACACATGTCATAAGTATGCTCCATGGCCTTCTCATCACAATGCTCCATGTCCTTGCCATCACAATGCTCCATTACCCCAGTCATAACAATGCTCCATGACCCCTCCCATCACGATGTTCCATGGACTTGTCATCACAAAGCTCCATGACACTTCTCATCACAATTCTCCTAGAACCCTGTAATCACAATGCTCTATGACACTATTCATTTCAATGCTCCATGAACCCTTTTATCACAATGCACCATGCCCATCATCATAATGCTTCAGGCTATTGTCATCACAATGAAATCAATATTCTGCATGACCTCTGTCATCATAATGCTCCAAACCCTTGTGATCACAATGTTCCATAACACTTATCATCACAACACCCCATGACGCTCATCATCACAATTACCCATGGTATTCTCATCACAATGCTCCGTGATCTTTGTCATCACAATGCTCAATACACTTGTCATCACAATGCTCCCTGACACTTGTCGTCAGTATGCTCCCTGAACCGTCTCATGACAAGGCTCCATGCCTTTTTCATCACAATGATCCATGCCGTCTTCATCACAATGCTCCAAGATCCCTGTAATCACAATGCTCCATGACTTTGTCATCACAAAACTCCATGACGCATGTCATCAGAATGCTCCATGGCTTTTTCATCACATTGCTCCATGCCCTCGTCATCACAATGCTCCAAGAACCCTGTAATCACAATGCTCCATGCCCATTTTCATCAGAATGCTCCATGAGACTTGTCATCACAAGTCTCCATGGTCTTCTCATCACAGTGCTCCAGGACCTTGTCATCACCATGCTCCAATCCCTTGTCATCAAAATGCTCCATGACGCCTGTCATCACAATAATCCATGAACATTTTCAGCCCAGTGCTCCAGAACCTTCTCATCAAAATGCTCCATGGCCAATATCATCACAATGCTCCATGACCACTGTCATCACAACACTCCATGACACCTGACAACACAATGATCTGGGACACTTGTCATCACAATGCTCCATTCCCTAGTCATCACAATGCTCCATGACCCCTGTCATCACAATACTCCATGAACATTTTCAGCCCAGTGCTCCATGACCCTTGTCATCACAATGATCCATGACCTTGTCATCCCAATGCTCCATGACCCCTGTATTCACAATGATCCGTGACGCTTGTCATCACAGTGCTCCATGACACATGTCATCACAATGCTCCATGCCTTTGTCAGCAAAATGCTACATGACCTTGTCATTACAATGCTCTATGCACTTGTCATCACAATACTCCATTTCCATTGTCATCACAATCCTCCATGAACCTTGGGATCACATTGCTTCATGCCCTTGTCATCACAATGCTCCATGCTCCTTGAAATCAAAATGATCCATGACCTCTGTCATCACAATGCTCCAAACCCTTGTGATCACAATGTTCCATAACACTTGTCATCACAATGCTCCATGATGCCTGTCATCACAATACTCCATGCCCTTTTCATCACAATGCTCCATGACCTTTGTCATCACAATTCTCAATACACTTGTCATCACAATGCTCCCTGACACTTGTCATCAGAATGCTCCTTAAACCCTGTCACGAAAAGGCTCCGTGCCTTTTTCATCACAATGCCCCATGCCGTTTTCATCACAATGCTCCGTGCAGTTTTCATCAAAATACTCCACAAGCTTGTGCTCAGAAGGCTCCATGACCTTTGTCATCACAATTCTCCATGCACTTGTCAGCACAATGCTCCCTGACCCTTGTCATCACAATGCTCCAAGCCATTGTCATCACAACGCTCCATTACCTTTGTCATCAGAATCCTCCATGACACTTGGCATCACAATGCTCCATGCCATTGTCATCCCAATGGGCCATTACATATGTCATCACAATGCTCCCTGACATCTTTCTTCACAATATTGCATGACCAGGTCATCACAATGCTCCATGCCCTTGTCATCACAATGCACCATTACAACTGTCATCGCAATAATCCATGAAACTTATTAGACCAATGCTCCAGGCCCTTGTCATCACAATGCTCCATGCCCTTGTTATCACAAAGGTCCATGACACCTGTCATCACAATGCTCCGTGACTCCAGTCATCACAATGCTTCATGACCTTTGTCATCACAGTTGCCCATGCCCTCGTCATCAACAGTCTCTGTGACCTTTTTAACCACAATGTTCCATGAACTTTTCATCACAATGCTCTTTGACCCTTGTCATCACAATGCTCTATGCCTTTCTCAGCAAAATGCTCCATGACCCTTGTCATCACAATGCTCCATGCGCTTGTCAGCACAATGCTCCATGACACATGTCATTACAATGCTCCATGACCCCTGTCATCACAATGCTCCGTGACTCCAGTCACCTCAATGCTTCATATCGTTTGTCATCACAATGGTCCATGCCCGCGTCATCACAAAGCTCTGTGACCTTAGTATCCGCAATGATCCATGAACTTTTCATCACAATTCTCTGTGACACTTGCCATCACAATCCTCCATGTCTTTGTCAGAACAATTCTCCATGACAATTGTCTTCACAATATGCCACGCGCATTTCATCACAACGTTCCACAATCTTGTAATTGCAATGCTCCATAAATCTTGTAATCACAATGCTCCATGCCCTTCTCATAAAAATGCTCTCTCAGAAGTGATATCACTGTGTTCCATCACTAGTCATCACAATACTCCCTCACCCCTGAAATCACAATGATCCATGACCCTGTCATCACACTGCTACATCCCCTTATCGTCACAATGTTCCATGACACCTGCCATCAAAATCCTCCATGATCCGTTTCATCCCAAAGCTGCAAGACCCCTGGCATCAAAATGTTCCATTACACTTTTCATCAAATTGCTGCATGACCCGGTCATCAAAATTCTCCCTGAACTTCTCATCACAATGCACCATGCCCTTGTCATCAAAATGCTCCATGACTTGTCATCACAATGCTCCATGAGCTTTGTCATCACAATTCTCAATACACTTGTCATAACAGTGCTCCCTGACACTTGTCATCAGAATGCTCCTTGAACCCTGTCACGAAAAGGCTCCATGCCTCTTTCAACACAATGCCCCAAGCCGTTTTCTTCACAATGCTCCATGCCATTGTCATCAAAATACTCCACCAGCTTGTCATCAGAATGCTCCATGACCCTTGTCATCACAATTCTCCATGCACCTGTCAGCACAATGCTCCCTGACCCTTGTCAGCAGAATGCTCCATTACATTTGTCAGCAGAATTCTCCATAACACTTGGCATCACAATGCCCCATGCACTTGTCATCACAATGTTCCATTCCAACTGTCATCACAATAATCCATGAAACTTATTAGACCAATGTTCCATGCCCTTGTCATCACAGTGCTCCATGCCCTTGTTATCACAATCCTCCATGACCCCTGTCATCACAATGCTCCGTGACTCCAGTTATCACAATGCTTCATGACCTTTGTCATCACAATGGTCCATGCCCTCGTCATCAACAGTCTCTGTGACCTTTTTAACCACAATGCTCCATGAACTTTTCATCTCAATGCTCCATGAACCCTGTCATCACAATGCACCATGCCCATCATCACAATGCTTCAGGCTATTGTCATCACAATGAAATCAATATTCTCCATGACCTCTGTCATCATAATGCTCCATACCCTTGTGATCACAATGTTTTATAACACTTATCATCAAAACACCCCATGACGCTCATCATCACAATTATCCATGGTCTTCTCATCACAATGCTCCATGATCTTCGTCATCACAATGCTCAATACACTTGTCATCACAATGCTAACTGACACTTGTCGTCAGTATGCTCCTTGAACCCTGTCATGACAAGGCTCCATGCCTTTCTCATCACAATAATCCGTGCCCTTTTCATCACAATGCTCCAAGATCCCTGTAATCACAAAGCTCCATACCCTTCTCATCAAAAAGCTCCATGACTCATGTCATCAGAATGCTCCATGTCCTTCTCATCACAATGCTCCAAGTCCCCTGTAATCACAATGCTCCATGCCCCTTTTCATCTCAATTCTCCATGAACCCTGTCATCACAATGCACCATGACCATCATCACAATGCTTCAGGCTATTGTTATCACAATGAAATCAAAATTCTCCATGACCTCTGTCATCATAATGCTCCAAAACTTTGTGATCACAATGTTCCATAACACTTATCATCACAACACCTCATTACGATCATCATCACAATTATCCATGCTTTTCTCATCACAATGCTCCATGACCTTTGTCATCACAATGCTCAATACACTTGTCATCACAATGCTCCCTGACACTTGTCATCAGTATGCTCCATTGTCATCAGAATGCTCCATTAACCCTGTCATGACACGTCTCCATGCCTTTTTCATCCCAATGATCCATGCCCTTTTCATCACAATGCTCCAAGACCCCTGTAATCACAATAATCCATGAAATATTTCAGACCAATGATCAAAGCCCTTCTCATCACAATGCTCCATTACCTCTGTCATAACAATGCTCCATGACCACTGCAATCACAATGTTCTACGGCCTTGTCATCACAAGGCTCCATGACCCTTTTGATCACAATGCTGAAGACCCCTGTAATCACAATGCTCCATGCCCTTGTCATCACAAAACTCCATGAAGCATGTCATCAGAATGCTTCTTGGCCTTCTCATCACAATGCTCCATGCCCTTGTCATCACAATGCTCTAAGACCACTGTAATCACAATAATCCATGCCCAATTTCATCAGAATGCTCCATGTGAGTTGTCGTCACAAGTCTCCATGGACTTCTCATCACAATGCTCCAAGACCTTGTCATCACCATGCTCCATTCCCTTGTCATCACAATGCTCCATGACGACTGTCATCACAATAATCCATGAGCATTTTCAGCCCAATGCTCCACGATCTAATCATCACAATGCTTCATGACCATTGTCATCACAACACTCCATGACACCTGACAACACAATGATCTGGGACTCTTGTCATCACATTGCTCCATTCCTTGGTCATCACAATGCTCCATGACCCCTGTCATCACAACACTCCATGAACATTTTCAGCTCAGTGCTCCATGACACTTGTCATCACAATGATCCATGCCATTGTCATCCCAATGCTCCATGACCCCTGTATTCAAAATGCTCCGTGACGCTTGTCATCACAGTGCCCCATGACACCTGTCATCACAATGCTCCATGCCTTTGTCAGCAAAATGCTACATGACCTTGTCATTACAATGCTCTATGCGCTTTTCATCACTATACTCCATTTCCATTGTCATCACAATACTCCATGAACCTTGGGATCACATTGCTTCATGCCCTTGTCATCAAAATGCTCCCTGCTCCTTGAAATCAAAATGATCCATGACATCTGTCATGACAATTCTCCAAACACTTGTGATCACAATGTTCCATAACACTTGTCATCACAACGCTCCATGATGCCTGTCATCACAATACTCCATGCCCTTTTCATCACAATGCTCCATGACCTTTGTCATCACAATTCTCAATACACTTGTCATCACAGTGCTCCCTGACACTTGTCATCAGAATGCTCCTTGAACACTGTCACGAAAAGGCTCCATGCCTTTTTCAACACAATGCCCCATGCTGTTTTCATCAAAATGCTCCATGCTATTGTCATCAAAATACTCCACAAGCTTGTCATCAGAACGCTTCATGACACTTGTCATCACAATTTTCCATGCACTTTTCAGCACAATGCTCCCTGAGCCTTGTCATCACAATGCTCCAAGCCATTGTCATCAGAATGCTCAATTACCTTTGTCATCAGAATCCTCCATGACACTTGGCATCACAATGCTCCATGCCATTGTCATCACAATGGGCCATTACATATGTCATCACAATGCTCCCTGACACCTGTCTTCACAATACGGCATGACCTGGTCATCACAATGCTCCATGCCCTTGTCATCGCAATGCGCCATTCCATCTGTCATCACAATAATCCATGAAACGTATTAGACCAATGCTCCATGCCCTTGTCATCACAATGCTCCATGCACTTGTTATCACAAAGTTGCAAGACCCCTGTAATCAGAATGTTCCATGCCCCTTTTCAACAGTATGCTCCATGAGACTTGTCTTCACAAGGCTCCATGGATTTCTAATCACAAAGCTCCAGGAACTTGTCATCACAATGCTCCTCGACCTTGTCATGAAAATTCTCAATGGCCCTTGTCATCATAATGCTCCAAGCCCTAGTCATCACAATGCTCCATTATATTTGTCATCACAATCCTCCATTGCATTTGGCATCTCAATGCTCCCTGACATTGTCATCGCAATGGACCATGACATATGTCATCACAGTGCTCCCTGACACCTGTCTTTACAATACTCCATGACCATCTCATCACAATGATCCATGCCCTTGTCATCCCAATGCTCCATGACCCCTGTATTCACATTGCTCCGTGACCCTTGTCATCACAGTGCTCCATGACACCTGTCTTCACAATACTCCATGACCTTCTCATCACAATGCTCCATGCCCTTGTCATCACAATGCACCATGTCCACTGTCATCACAATAATCTATGAAAATTGTCAGACCAATGCTCCATGCCCCTGTCATCGCAATGCTCCATGCCCTTGTCATCACACTGCTCCATTACACCTGTCATCACAATGCTCCCTGAATCCAGTCATCACAATTCTTCATAACGTTTGTCAACACAACGGTCCATGTTCGTGTCCTCAAAAGGCTCTGTGTCCATTGTAACCTCAATGCTCCATGAAATTTTCATCACAATGCTCCGTGACCCTTGTCATCACAATGCTCCATGCCTTTGTCAGAACAATACTCCATGACCCTTGTCATCACAGTGTGCCACGCGCTTTTCATCACAATGATCCACAACCTTGTCATCGCTATCCGCCATAAACCTTGAAATCACAATGCTCCATGCACTTCTCATCCAAATGCTCTCTCACCTGAGATATCACAATGTTCCGTCACTAGTTATCACAATCCTCCCTCACCCCGGTAATCACAATGTTCCATGACCCCTGTCATCACAATGCTACATCCCCTTATCAGCACAATGTTCCATAACCCCTGACATCACAATCTTCCATAAACACTGTCATCAAAATGCTCCATGACCCTTTTCATCCCAAAGCTCCATGACCCCTGGCATCAAAATGTTCTATAACCCCTGTCATCAAAATGTTCCATTACACTTTTCATCAAATTGCTGCATGACCCTGTCATCAAAATGCTCCCTGCCCTTCTCATCACAATGCACAACATCCTTGTCATCAAAATGTTCTATGACATTTGTCATCACAAAGCTCCATGACCCTTGGCATCACAGTGCTCCATGTCATTGTCATCACAGTGCTCCATAAACGCTCTCATCACATTGCTCCATGCCCTTGTAATTACAAAGCTCCATGACACTTGTCATCACAATGCTCGATGCCCTTCTCATCACAATGCCCCATGCCCTTGTCATTACAATCCTCCATGACTCATGTATCAGAGTGTTCCGTGCCCTTGTCATCACAATGCTCCATGCCCGCTCTCATCACAATAATCCTTGAAACATTTCAGAACAATGCTCAATGCCCTTCTCATCAAAATGCTCCATTACCTCTATCATAACAATGCTTCATGACCACTGCCATCACAACGTTCCATTACACTTTTCATCAAAATGCTGCATGACCCGGTCATCAAAATGCTTCCTGCCCTTCTCATCACAATGCACCATGTCCTTGTCATCAAAATGCTCCATGACTTGTCATCACAATGCTCCATGCATTTGTCAGCAAAATTCTACATGACCTTGTCATTAGAAAGCTCTATGCGCTTGTCATTAAAATGCTCCAAGAACCCTGTATTCACAATGTTCCATGCCCTTTTTCATCTCAATGCTCCATGAACCGTGTCAGCACAATGCACCATGACCATCATCATAATGCTTCAGGCTATTGTCATCACAATGAAATCAAAATTCTCCATGAACTCTGTCATCATAATGCTCCAAACCCTTGTGATCACAATGTTTCATAACACTTATCATCACAACACCGCATGACGATCATCATCACAATTATCCATGGTCTTCTCATCGCAATGCTACATGATCTTTGTCATCACAATGCTCAATACACTTGTCATCACAATGCTCCCTGACACTTGTCGTCAGTATGCTCCTTGAACCCTGTCATGACAAGGCTCCATGCCTTTTTCATCACAGTGATCCATTCCCTTTTCATCACAATGCTCCAAGACCCCTGTAATCACAATGCTCTATGCCCTTGTCATCACAAAGCTCCATGACGCAAGACATCAGAATGCTCCATGGCCTTCTCCTCACAACGCTCGATGTCATTGTCATCACAGTGCTCCATGAACCCTCTCATCACATTGCTTCTTGCCCTTGACATTACAATCCTCCATGACCCATGTATCACAGTGTTCCGTGCCCTTTTCATCACAATGCTCCATGCCCAATCTCATCACAATAATCCATGAAATATTTCAGACCAATGCGCAATTCCCTTCTCATAACAATGCTCCATTACCTCTGTCATAACAATGCTCCATGACCATTGCCATCACAATGTTCCACGGCCTTGTCATCACAAGGCTCCATTACCCATGTCTTCGCAATGCTCCAAGACACCTGTAATCAAAATGCTCCATGACCTTGTCATAACAAAGCTCCATGACACATGTCTTCAGTAGGTTCCATGGCATTCTCTTCACAATGTTCCATGCCCTTGTCATCACAGTGTTCCAAGACCCCTGTAATCACAATGATCCATGACCCTTTTCATCTCAATGATCCGTGAACCCTGTCATCACAATGCACCATGCCCATCATCATAATGCTTCATGCTATTGTCATCACAATGAAATCAAAATGCTCCATGACCTCTGTCATAACAATGCTCCAAACCCTTGTGATCACAATATTCCATAACACTTGTCATCACAGTGCCCCATGACACTCGTCATCACAATTATCCATGGTCTTCTCATCACAATGCTCCAGGACCTTGTCATCACAATGCTTCACGACCTTGTTCTGAACATTCTCAATGGCCCTTGTCATCATAATGCTCCAAGCCCTAGTCATCACAATGCTCCATTATATTTGTCATCAAAATCCTCCATTACATTTGGCATCACAATGCTCCCTGCCATTGTCATTGCAATGGACCATGACATATGTCATCACAATGCTCCCTGACACCTGTCTTCACAGTACTCAATGACCTTCTCATCACAATGATCCATGCCCTTGTCAGCACAATGCACCATGTCCAATGTCATCAAAATAATCTATAAAACTTGTCAGACCAATGCTACATGCCCCTGTCACCACAATGCTCCATGCCCTTGTCATCACAATGCTCCATGACCACTGTCATCACAATGCTCCGTGACTCTAGTCATCACAATGCTTCATAACATTTGTCATCACAATGGTCCATGCCCGCGTCATCACAAGGCTCTGTGACCTTTATAACCACAATGCTTCATGAACTTTTCATCACAATGCTCCGTGACCCTTGTCATCAAAATGCTCCATGCGTTTTGCAGAAAAATGCTCCATGACCCTTGTCATCACAATGTGCTACGTGATTTTCATCACAACGATCCACAAATTTGTCATGGTAATGCTCCATAAACCTTGTAATCACAATGCTCCACGGTCTTGCCATCACAATGCTCCATTCCCTGGTCATCACAATGCTCCATGCCCTGGTCATCACAATTCTCCATGTCCCCTGTCATCACAATTCTCCTCGTTCTTGGCATCACTATGCTCCATGACAGTTCTCATCACCGTGTTACATGTTTTGTCATCACAATTCTCTATGCACTTGTCATCGCAATGCTCCATGACCCCTGTCATAGGAAGCTCCATGTGCTTCTCATCACAATGCTTCATGAACTTGTCATCAAAATTCTCAATGGCCCTTGTCATCACAATGCTCCATGCCCTTGTCATCACAATGCTCCATGTCCCTTTTCATCACAATGCTCCAAGCCCTTGTCATCAAAATGCTCCATTACATTTGTCATCACAATCCTCCATGACACTTGGCATCACAATGTTCCATTCCATTGTCATCGCAATGGACCATGACATATGTCATCACAATGCTCCCTGAGACCTGTCTTCAAAATACTCCGTGACCTTCTCATCACAGTGCTCCATGCCTTGTCATCACATTGCACCATGCCCACTGTCATCACAATAATCCATGAAACATGTCAGGCCAATGCTCCATGTCCCTGTCATCACTATGCTCATTGCCTTTTCATCACAAATCTCTATGACCCCTGTCATCACAATGCTCCATGACTCCAGTCATCACATTGCTTCATGACCTTTGTCATCACAATGGTCCATGCCCTCGTCATCACAAGGCTCTGTGACCTTTGTCACCAAAATGCTCCATGAAATTTTCATCACAATGCTCGTTGACCCTTCTCATCACAATGCTCCATGCCTTTGTCAGCACAGGGCTCCATGAACCATGTCATCACAATGCGCCATGTGCTTGTCATAAAAATGCTCCACAACCTTGTCATCACAATGCTCCATAAAACTTGTCATCACAATGCTCCATGCACTTCTTATCAAAATGCTCTCTCACGAATGATATCAAAATGTTCCCTCACTAGTCATCACAATACACCCACTCCCCTGTCATCACAATGGTCCACAACACCGTCATGAAAATGTTCCATGACTCCTGACATCACAATGTTCCATAACCCCTGTCATCAAAATGTTCCATGACACTTTTCATCAAATTGCTCCATGACCCTGTCATCACAATGCTCCCTGCCCTTCACAAGAGAATTCACCACACACTTGTCATCAAAATGCTCCATGACCTTTGTCATCACAAAACTCCATGACCCTTGGCATCACAATGCTCCATGCCATTGTCATCACAATGCTCCAAAAACCTCTCATCACATCGTTCCAAGCCCTTGTCATCACAGTATCCATGATGCTTTTCATCACAATGCTCGATGCCATTCTTCTCACAATGCTCCATGCGCTTGTCATTACAATCCTCCATGAACCATGTATCACAGTGTTCCGTGCCATTGTTATCACAATACTCCTTGCCCCCTCTCATCACAATAATCCATGAAACATCTCAGACCAATATTCCATGCCCTTTTCATCACAGTGATCCAAGACTCTTCTAATCATAATGCTCCATGCCCCTTTTCATCTCAATGCTCCATGAACGCTGTCATAACAATGCACCAATGCGCATCATCATAATGCTTCATGCTATTGTCATCACAATGAAATCAAAATGCTCTATGACCTCTGTCATCACAATGCTCCAAATCCTTGTGATCACAATATTCCCTAACACTTAACATCACAGCTCCCCATAACGCTCGTCATCACAATTATCCATGGTCTTCTAATCACAATGCTCCATGACATTTGTCATCACAATGCTCAATACCCTTGTCATCACAATGGTCCCTGACACTTGTCATCAGTATGCTCCTTGAACCCTGTCATGACAAGGCTACATGACTTTTTCATCACAGTGTTACATGCCATTTTCCTCACAGTGCTCCAAGACACCTGTAATCACAATGCTCCATGCCCTTGTCATCACACAGCTCCATGATGCATGTCATCAGAACGCTCCATGACATTCTCATCCCACTGTTCAATGCCCTTGTCATCACAATGCTCCAAGACCCCTGTAATCACAATGCTCCATGACCCTTTTCATCAGAATGCTCCATGAGACTTGTCATCACATGGCTCCATGGTCTTCTCATCACAGTGCCCCAGTACCTTGTCATCACAATGCTCCTTGACGCCTGTCATCACAATACTCCATGAATATTTTCAGCCCAATGCTCCATGACGTTCTCATCACAATGCTCCATGACCTCTGTCATAACAATGCTCCATGACCACTGTCATGACAATGCTCCATGAACACTGACAACAAAATGATCCGGGACGCTTGTCATCAAAATGCTAACTGCCCTTGTCATCCCAATGCTCCATGAACCCTTTAATCACAATGCTCCATGACGCTTGTCATCACAGTTCTCCATGAACCTTGTCATCACAATGCCTTTGTCAACAAAATGATACATAATCTTGTCATCACAATGCTCCAAGACCCCTGTAATCACAATGCTCCATGCCCCTTTTCATCAGGATGGTCCATGAAACTTGTCATCACAAGTCTCCCTGGTCATCTCATCACAATGCTCCAGGACCTTGTCATCACCATGCTCCATTCCATTGTCATCACAATGTTCCATGAACCCTCTAATCACAATGCTCCATGCCCCTTTGCATCTCAATGCTTCATGAACCCTGTCATCAAAATGCACCATGCACATCATCATAATGCTTCAGGCTCTTGTCATCACTATGAAATAAAAATATTCGATCATCTGTCTCATCACAATGCTCCAAATCCTTGTGATCACACTGTTCTATAACACTTATCATCACAACGCCCCATGACGCTCATCATCACAATTATCCATGCTTTTCTCATCACAGTGCTCCATGACCTTTGTCATCACAATGCTCTATAAACTTGTCATCACAATGCTCCCTGACACTTGTCATCAGTATGCTCCTGGAACCCTGTCATGACAAGGCTCTATACCATTTTCATAACAATGATCCATGCCAATTTCATCACAATGCTCCAAGACACCAGTAATCACAGTGCTCCATGCCCTTGTCATCACAATGCTCCAAGACCCCTGTAATCACAATACTCCATGCCACTTTTCATCAGAATGCTCCATGAGATTGTTATTACAAGGCTCCATGGTCTTCTCATCACAATGCTCCAGGACCTTTTCATCACAGTGCTCCATTCCCTTGTCATCACAATGCTCCATGACCCCTGTCCTCACAATACTTCCTGAACATTTTCAGTCCAATTCTCCAGGAACTTCTCATCACAATGCTTCATGATCCCTATCATCACAATGCTCCATGACCACTGTCATCACAACGCTCCATGACCCCTGACAACAGTGATCCGGGACTCTTGTCATCACAATGCACCATTCCCTAGTCATCACAATGCTCCATGAACATTTTCAGCCCAATGCTCCATGACACTTGTCATCACAATGATCCATGGCCTTGCCATCCCTATGCTCCATGACCCCTGTAATCACAATGATCCGTGATGCTTCTCATCACAGTGCTCCATGACCCTTATCATCACAATGCTCCATGCCTGTGTCAGCAAAATGCTACATGACCTTGTCATCACAATGCTCCATTTGCTTGTCATCACAATACTCCATTACAATTGTCATCACAATCCTCCATGAACCTTGGGATCACATTGCTTCATGCCCTAGTCATCACAATGCTCCATGCTCCTTGAAAACAAAATTATCCATGACTTCTATCATCACAATGCTCCAAACACTTGTGATCACAATGTTCCATAACACTTGTCATCACAACGCTCCATGATGCCTGTCATCACAATACTCCATGCCCTTTTCGTCAAAATGCTCCATGATCTTTTTCATCACAATTCTCAATACACTTGTCATCACAATGTTCCCTGACACTTGTCGTCAGTATGCTCCTTGAAACCTGTCATGAAATGGCTTCATGCATTTTTTATCACAATGCTCCATGCCCTTTTCATCACAATGCTCCATGCCATTGTCATCACAATACTCCTCAAGCTTGTCATCAGAATGCTCCATGACACTTGTCATCACAATGCTCCATGGCCACTGTCATCACAATGCTCCATACCCCTTGTCATTACTGTGCTCCATGACGCTCGTCATCACAATTATCCATGGTCTTCTCATCACAATGCTCCACGCCCTTGTCATGAAAATGCTCCATGACCCTTGTCATCACAATGCTCCATGGCCCCTGTCATCACAATTCTCCTCGTTCTTGGCATCACTATGCTCCACGACACTTCTCATCACCATGTTACATGATTTGTCATCACAATTCTGTATGCACTTTTCATCGCAATGCTCCATCATCCCTGTCATAGGAAGCTCCATGTGCTTCTCATCACAATGCTTCATGAACTTGTCATCAAAATTCTCAATGGCCCTTGTCATCACAATTCTCCATGCCCTTGTCATCACAATGCTCCATGTCCATTGTCATCACAATGCTCCAAGCCCTTGTCATCAAAATGCTCCATTACATTTGTCATCACAATCCTCCATGACACTTGGCATCACAATATTCCATTCCATTGTCATCGCAATGGACCATGACATATGTCATCACAATGCTCCCTGAGACCTGTCTTCAAAATACTCCATGACCTTCTCATCACAATGCTCCATGCCTTTGTCATCACATTGCACCATGCCCACTGTCATCACAATAATCCATGAAACATGTCAGGCCAATGCTCCATGCCCCTGTCATCACAATGCTCATTGCCTTTTCATCACAAAGCTCTATGATCCCTGTCATCACAATGCTCCGTGACTCCAGTCATCACAATGCTTCATGACCTTTGTCATCACAATGATCCATGCCCTCGTCATCACAATGCTCTGTGACCTTTGTCACCAAAATGCTCCATGAAATTTTCATCACAATGCTCGGTGACCCTTGTCATCACATTGCTCTATGCCTTTGTCAGCACAGTGCTCCATGACCCATGTCATCACAATGCGCCATGTGCTTGTCATCACAGTGCTCCACAATCTTGTCATCACAATGCTCCATAAAACTTGTCCTCACAATGCTCCATGCACTTCTTATCAAAATCCTCTCTCACGAATGATATCAAAATGTTCCCTCACTAGTCATCACAATACACGCACTCCCCTGTCATCACAATGGTCCACAACACCGTCATGAAAATGTTCCATGACTCCTGACATCACAATGTTCCATAACCCGTCATCAAAATGTTCCATGACACTTTTCATCACATTGCTCCATGACTCATTCATCACAATGCTCCCTGCCCATCACAAGAGAATGCTCCACACTCTTGTCATCAAAAGGCTCCATGACCTTTGTCATCACAAAACTCCATGACCCTTGGCATCACAATGCTCCATGCCATTGTCATCACAATGCTCCAAAAACCTCTCATCACATTGTTCCAAGCCCTTGTCATCACAGGATCCATGATGCTTTTCATCACAATGCTCGATGCCATTCTTCTCACAATGCTCCATGCGCTTCTCATTACAATCCTCCATGAACCATGTATCACAGTGTTCCGTGCCATTGTTATCACAATGCTCCTTGCCCCCTCTCATCACAATAATCCATGAAACATTTCAGACCGATGTTCCATGCCCTTTTCATCACAATGACCCAAGACTCCTGTAATCATAATGCTCCATGCCACTTTTCATCTCAATGCTCCATGAACGCTGTCATTACAATGCACCAATGCGCATCATCATAATGCTTCATGCTATTGTCATCACAATGAAATCAAAATGCTCTATGACCTCTGTCATCACAATGCTCCAAATCCTTGTGATCACAATATTCCATAACACCTATCATCACAACGCCCCATAACGCTCGTCATCACAAGTATCCATGGTCTTCTAATCACAATGCTCCATGACATTGGTCATCACAGTGCTCAATACCCTTGTCATCACCATAGTCCCTGACACTTGTCATCAGTATGCTCCTTGAACACTGTCATGACAAGGCTCCATGCCTTTTTCATCACAATGTTACATGCCCTTTCCCTCACAGTGCTCCAAGACCCCTGTAATCACAATGCTCCATGCCCTTGTCATCACAAAGCTCCATGATGCATGTCATCAGAACGCTCCATGACATTCTCATCCCATTGTTCACTGCCCTTGTCATCACAATGCTCCAAGACCCCTGTAATCACAATGCTCCATGCCCCTTTTCATCAGAATGCTCCATGAGACTTGTCATCACATGGCTCCATGGTCTTCTCATCACAATGCTCCAGTACCTTGTCATCACAATGCTCCTTGACCCCTGTCATCAAAATACTCCATGAACATTTTCAGCCCAATGCTCCATGACGTTCTCATCACAATGCTCCATGACCTCTGTCATCACAATGCTCCATGACCACTGTCATCACAACGCTCCATGAACCCTGACAACACAATGATCCGGGAATCTTGTCATCAAAATGCTCCATGCCGTTGTCATCCCAATGCTCCATGAAACCTGTAATCACAATGCTCCATGACGCTTGTCATCACAGTGCTCCATGAACCTTGTCATATCAATGCCTTTGACAGCAAAATGATACATAATCTTGTCATCACAATCCTCCATGCTCTTGTCATCACAATCCTCCATGACACTTGGGATCATATTGCTTTTTGCCCTTGTCATCTCTATCTTGCCTTTCTGGTTTTTACAGATTTTCAGAAGTCCTTTTTGACCGGTGGGAAGTGACAATTCTTTGTAGTGTGGATTTGCATTGTGCGCTTGCTTGATTGGCCAAAAAGGGCCTATGCCTTTTCTCCTGAATATATTCAGGAGAAAATTCATATGCTGTTTTTGGCCAAGTGCATCATTCTCGAAGTTGTGATGCCTTTCCTGTGCTTTAAAGGCGATTCCAATTTACTTCTTGATATATGTTTTGTGCAGTTCCGCCTCATTTTCAAGTCCGCTTTGTTTCCTTCCCTCAACAGATTTTTGGAAGAGAGTAGTCCTTTATAACTCTGCAGGTTTTTGATTTGCTTTGTCCCTGAGCTCCAATTTTCCAATCCCATTTTCGGGAGCTGACCGCAAATCCACAATTTTGCTTTAGGAACTATACTGGTTCCAGGGGTGGCTATACTGGTTCCCTGTGGGTGGCTGAGGCTTTGGTTAATTCTTCTTCCTGACGGGAATTTAGAGTGACATGTGTCCGTCCAAAGGCCTACATCTACTCTCTGATTGGTTCTCCCTCTTCCCTTTCATCCTCTGCACAATTAGCAAACTGTGCGAACCAGGAGGTTATAGGGGATGACTCTCCTAAGTTGGGAGATTGATAGTAAAGTAGTTGGAATGGCAAACTGTAGCACAAGGAGAGGAAAAAGTAGGAGACTTTCAGAAACCTTTCGCCATCACAGGGTGTCCATTCTCTAGGTTTCCCATACATGTTATAATTGTAGTGATATTCCCTTCTACCTGGAAATTTGGGACCCATGGAATGGTGGCATGCATTACTACTTTAAAGGGTCTGCATTTTCTCTCCCAATCTCACCAGTCCTCTCAGTCCCAAGTGTCCAGCCTTATGTCTCATCCAGCTGTCTTTGCAGATAGGGTCATTCTAGGTTTCATCAGAACCCCTGAAGGAATTGTGTAAGAATTTCGCTGTTTTTTGTTTTGTTTTTGAAATTCATTTTTATAATGGGGTTGAGCTGATTTTCCCTGACGTGTTTATGCCGGTCTAGAGACACTTGATTCCCTTACAGAGGCATATCAGTACATAGGTTTTAAGATTCTTACTAATCAGATATATTCCTCTGTGGGGAATAGGGTTTTTGAGTCCCGTTCATTGAGGAAGCTGTAGGTCTTGTCTATTCTGTATTTGGTTTATGGAATGGTACCTGTGCTAATATCAAACTCTGGTTTTATGCATCACCCCACCTCTCCTTTCCCCTTAAGGAGGCATAAGAGTGTTTTCTAAATGTGAGACGCTGCTCTCTTTCCTAATTCAGTTCATGTGTTGTGATGTTGACATTCCCTCTGTAAGTGATATCTTATGATAAGATTCTTTTTCTGTGTGACTAATTTCCCTTAGAATCATCATACCTAAATCCTCTCATTATGCTGCTACTGGCCTTATGACATTGATTTCACGTCTGAGTGATATTCCATTGTACAAAATTACCACAAGTTCTTTATGCATTTCTCTTTTTCCTGGGATACTTTAGGTGTACCGAAGTTGAGGTTCTTGTATGCAGAGCAGCCCTAAACTTTGGGGTGCCTGTGTCTTGTTGATATTTAGTCTTCCCAAGTTATATGTCCATGAGTTGAAGTCCCCTTTGCTCGGGTGCTTTGTATTTTTGATGTTTTAGGAAACAGCATACACTTCTTCAGAGTAGCTCTTGGATATTTATACCCCACCCATCAGCATGACTAGTCTCCCTGTTTTCCATGGCCTCTCCTGCATTTTTGATTTGTACACATTTTTTGGATGGACTTTCTGAGCAGTGGAAATTGAGACTTCTTTATTGTGCGGATTTGCATTTCCCTCTTGCTTGGTTGGCCAAAAACTCTGTATGTGTTTTTTTCCTGAAGATATTCACGAAAAAAACGCATACACCCTTTTGCCCAACTGCATCATTTTAGAAATTCTGCTGCTTTTCATATGCTTTAAATGTGAGTACAATCTACCTTTTGAAAAATGTTTCCTGCAATTCTGCCTCTCATTCAGAACCTCTTCGTTGCCTTACCTGAATATATTTTTGGACGTTGGTTATCATTTATATCTTTGCAGGTCTTTGAATTGTCTGCTCCTGAGCTCCATTTTGCAACTCACATTTTTGTGAGCTGGCCGCCAAACCATTGGATTGATTCCGGCCCTATTCTGGTTCTGGGGAGGCAGCCTGAGCCTTTGGTTAATTCTTCTTCCTAATGGGAAATTAGAGTGACATGTGCCTGTCAAAACTCCTACAGCTAATCTCTCACTGTTTCCTCCTCTTCCCATTTATCCTCTTCAAAAATTGCAAACTGTGTGAAACAAGAGGTTAAAGGTGCTGATTCTCCAAGTGGGGAGATTGTTAGTAATGTGGCTGGAATGGTGAACCCCAGCACCAGGAGATCAAAAATGAGGTGCATTTTAGACACCTCTCCTGAGCACACGGTGTACATTCATCTCGGTTTCCCAGGCATGTTTTTGCTGTCAGAAGATTCCCTTGAAACTGCCGATTTGGGACCCATGGAATGGGTACCAGGCAGTATTACTTTAAAAGGTCTGCATTTCCTCACCCAGCCTCTCTAACATCTCTTAGCGTGCATAGCTTCCAGCCTTATATATCATCCTGCTGTGGGTCTACATGTGTTCAATCCATGTTACATCGTAGCCCTTCAACAAAAGTTGTAAGAATTTTTGTCTGTCTCACTGTTTTTATAAATATTTTTAAATTTATTTTTATATTGGTTACAGCTGATTTTCAAAGCTCTGTTTTTTGCTGCTGTACATCCACTTGATTCATGTACTGTGTGACAACAATAAATTCTTTCTCAGATGCTTACGAGTCATATGTATTATTTTCCAGTGACTTGAGTGGACTGAGTGCAGTTCTTTGAGGTACCGTGTAGGCCTTGCCAGTTATTCAGTTCGGTACTTGGAATGGTATCTTTGCTAATTTCAACCTCCTGGATAATACCTCACCATTCCCCACCTTTCCCATTTAGCAGCCTTATGTCTCTTTTCTACATATTTGACTATGTTTCTGTTTTGTAGTTTATTTCATGTGTAGCCATTTTTGATTCCACCTTTAAGTGACATCTTATGATATGTGTCTTTTTCTTTCTGACATGTGTCACTTAGAATGATCGTATGTAACTCCTCCAGAGTTGTTCCAACTGGCCTTATTTCATTGATTTCTGGATGAGTAATATTCCACTCTACATAAGTACCCCATCTCTTTTATCCATTTTATCCTTCCAGGGACATTTAGGTTATATCCAAGTGGAGGCCCTTTTTAACAGAGAGGTGGTAAACGTTGGAGTGCCTGTTTTCTGTCATTTTTTGTTTTTCCCAAGGTATACGCCCATGAGTGCAAGTGCCCTATGCTCTGTAGCTCATCTTTTAGATGTTTTAGCAAACACAATACACTTCTCCAGAGTGGCCGTTGGCAAATTACATTTCCACTATCAGCCTCACAGGGCTCCCTTTTCTCCTCACCCTGTCCGGCATTTCTGGTGTTTACACTTTATGTGCATGGCCCTTCTGACTGATGTGAAGTGATACATTTTGTAGTATTGATTTCCAGTGCCCACCTGTTTGGTTGGATAAAAAGTGTGTATGGCCTTTACTTGACTATATTCAGAAAAAATTGCATACGCCCTTTTGGGCCAACTGCATCATTGGCGATGTTCAGCCCCTTTTCTTGTGCTTTAATGGGGAGTCCTTTCTACCTCTTCAAATCTGTTTCCTGCCACTCTCACTTGCTTACAAGTCCTTTTCTGTGACTTACCTCAAGACATTTTTCGACAATAGATATTTTCAACTCTGCAGTTTCATGAATTTTATTGCCCCCGAGTTCCATTTTTCAAATTGTGTTTTTGGAAACTGGACACAAAACAGTGGGATTTCCTCTAGCCCTATTCTGTTTCCATGGGCAATTCTAGCCTTTGATGAATTTGTCTTCCAGATAGGAAATTAGAGTGGCATTTGCCTGTCTGAACAACTAAGACTTGTCTCTAAATTTTTCTCATCCTTCCGCTTCATCCTCTGGACAAATTCCAAACTGTGTGCAACAGGATGTTGATGGTGCTGATATCCCCAAGTAAGGAGATTGTCAGGAAAGATGCTGGAGGGTTGAACCCGTGCACCAGGCGATGAGGAGATGAGGTGCCTTTTCCAAAATCTTTCCGATCATACGGTGTACCATCGTCTAGGTGTGACAGGCATGTTTTAGCTGTAGTAAGGGTCCCGTGCATGGAAGGAGAACACCAGGGATTTTTCCAAATCAGTGCCTCCCCGAACCCCAAACTGGGGAATTTTTAAGCTACGGCTACACGTATGTCCATTAAGGGCCTTGGGAAATAGGCAGAGCCCAAATTTTAGATGATTGAAATCTTCAGGTTCAGAAGCGCTCACCATCGGCCTTGCTTAGGTTACATTTTATCTGTCATTGATAGATGATGTCAATAAAAATATCGATCCGTTTTCAGATTATTTACCCTTATAGGTTATTGCAAAATATTCAGTGTAGTTCCCTGTGCTATACAGTAGTTCCTTGTTGATGATCTATTTTATACATAGCAGTGTGTATGTGTTAATCCCAAACTGTTAATTTATCCCTTTTCCTACCTTTCCCCTTTGGTAATAATAAATTATAAGATTTTATACTTTTCAGGAATGGGGGAGCTGAAAGAGAGGTATCCTTTTCAATGGAAAAGCATTCAAAACAAGATTGAAGTTTCAGCCAAGAGTATTCGATGTACAACCATGGAAATAAATCACTTCATTTCTCTAATGTTGACCTGACAAATAAGACAGACGTCTTCACTGAACTTGCTTATAGTAAAGTGATGGAATTATCAAATGTAAGTCTTAGAAAAATCTTATTATACCCGAGCATTATACACTGCTCTATGTTAACTACAGTTGGCTCACACATCTGTTCATTGAAGTTACAATGTTCTCAATTTCTGTTACTGATCCTCCAGAGTGTACCGCAACAGGAGTCCCCGAGCCCAGTGTCATTAGAGCCAACAGATCAAGACTGAGTTTGGTTCAGAAGCAAAGGAAACATTATTTTGAAAACAGAATGGAGAGGTGAGAGCATGCACTCCCCCACAGGCTGTCAGCTGGGCTGCTGTGTAGGGATCCCAGCAGCGTCAGTGGGAGGGAGGGGATGGAGCTCTCGAGGGCTGGGTTGGCTGCAGCTCAGGCTGTAAGCCGTGGAGTCTGCATGGGACTCCGCTAGCTGAGGTGTCGACCCAGCCATTCTGCACTAGGAAATCAGGTCTGAAGTGCCGGGTGTGGGACCTCTGCATGCGGAACCCTAGGAGCACGTGAAATTAGACAAAGCACAAAGGAATAACAGGTTAGACTTTATTTTATTGCCCAGATTCTCTTTTTATCTCCCAGGAATTTTTAATGAACGTTGCCAGAGACGAACACCTCCTCTGCTTTTTGTTCCGTTCCTCATTCTTGGGGCGTTGAGGGTGCAGACCCCTCTTTTGTAACTGCTTCATGCTGTGGTGGCAGACCTGATACCTGGGGGGAGGGGCAAAACGTCTCCCCACCAGCCTCCAGGTGAGGTTGATTGTTCCAAAGAATCCTGCCTCACTTCTCGTCCGCCTGAGCACCAGCATTGGAAGTGTTATAGATTCTAATGACCTTTAAGGGTCCAGGAAAGAGATGCGCAATGATGCTGTGGTGGCAGGTTTCACCCCACCCCACATTTGTTTGGCGACCTTAGGCTGACGGTTTTTGCCAGCCTAGATGCTCTGACCAGTAGTCTGTGCTTTCTTTAATTAGGTCCCTGAATTAATGTACAAACAGCACCATGTGTCAGAGCCCTGCCTGTGCAAAACCCAGACAGTCCAGGGTCAGTGGTGATCCAGGACCATGACGTCCACTGAGTCAACGGCCTTTAGAAGTAGCCAGCAGTCCAGCCGGTCATATTGGCCACCATCACCGCGGTGTCTGTAGGGTTTTCTATGGTGAAAGCGTGATATACGTTTCCCCCACAAAGCTTATTAGCTCCCCTCTGGGTGCAGTAAGTCCTGCAAGCAGTAGTCTGCTCTTTCGGGACACAGTCTTGTTGTTTTCTGAGAGAAACTCCAGGTCAAGTGATGGTCACATGAGTCATCTTGGGGGCCCGTTGCCCCCAGTTGTCTCTCTGGAGGTTGGAGTTGGAGGGCCTCCTCACTCGAGGTCAGTGTGTCCACAGAGCGACCCCTGCAACTTCAGGGCATGATGGGTGGTTAGGATCACGACATGGGGTCCTTTTCCCTTAGGAGGGAGCTGGCCTTGTGGGCTGCTGATTTCTAGCTTTTTAGATACCCCAGTATCCTGGCCTGATGAGTCAGTGGGCAAAGCCCTTGGTGACCATAGTTTATCATACCTGAAGGGCATTCTTGTGTTGCTCCATTTCAAGTGGTCCCAGTTTTTGCACTAAGGCTACAAGGGCAATTAACCTTTGACCGGGTATGTAAAAGTCAAAGTGTTTAGCTAAATTAGCGAGTTCCTGGGCAAGGATCTGAATTGACTGCTCTTTCCATTCTTGAAAGTCTGCTTCTGGATTCTATTCAAAAGGATCATCATCTTTTCGTGTCAGTGTCTCATGTAGAGGCCCAGCTATTAGACTGTAGTTAGGGATCCAGATGCAGAAAACCTTGGCCTCCCCAGGAACCCCTAAGCTGTCTTCTAGTTTTAGAAGAGGTAAGGCTGCAAATGGCTTCTTCCCTATCCTGGGATGCGTTTCTCCAAATATCTGTGAGAATGAAGCCCAGGCATGTCACCTGAGCCTGTGATATTTGAGCCTTTTTCTTGGAAACCTTCTATCCTTTCTTGGCTAGGTAGTTCAGAGGCGTCTTTAGTAGGCCTGGCGATCAGAATGTCATCTGCATATTGAAGGAGGGTTCCCTTTTACAGAGGTAGAACGTTTAGGTCTTTAGAGGACATTTCCCCAATGATGGTGTGGGGATTTTTGAACCATTGGTGCAGGACGGCCCAGCATTATTGCTTGTGTTGCATGTTGTGTCCTGCCACTCACAAGCCAAAAATTCTTGTGACTCTGAGATGAATGGAATACAGAAGAAGGCATCATTGAAGTGTAATACAGAATGCCATGGCCTGGTGGATGGTAGAATGAGCAGCAGGGTGTAGGAAATAGGAGCTACTGGATGTATATCCTCGGTGGCTTCACTGACGGTCCTGATATCCTTTACCAGGTCTCGAGCAGCCCATGGGGCTCTCGTGGTCAGGCCAATCCCAGGATATGGAGCTCACCTGGGCTGCATCCCGCACCCCACAGCCCCCGGGTCCTGGTGTTCAAGTCCTTCCCAGGGTACGGAGCTCACCTGTGCAGCTACCCAGCAGCCCATGGGGCTCTCATAGTCAGGCCTTTCCCAGGATACGGAACTCCCCTGGGCAGGTACCCCAGCAGGGCTGGACACACAGGAACTGTGCACATAGCCCACCTTGCAGAGAACCCCCAGCTCACCTGTCGCTCACAGCTGACACAGAACACCTCCGAGCAGGACTTGAACTAACAAACAGCAGCTCTGACAGGTCTGTGACCCTGGCTATCACTCTGTGCAGCCTCTCTCTGCCTGGTCTTCCAGACACTTCCACTGCAGCAAGGGCACCAGGCCTCTGTCTCCACCCACCATCACTCCTCTCCCTGACTCCTGGGTTCCTCTCATTAGGATAGGGTCTTCTTGAATTTGTTTTCCACTCATGGACCAGATAAAATGATAAGAAAACAAGCCGCAGCTGCAGCCCCTTGTGTAGCCTGACTCTCAAGAGCCCACACCTGTTCCTTGGGACTGACCCGTTTAGCAAGGTTCATTTTCTGCAACTGTGAGCCCCTGAGGGGTGAGGATTGGCTGATTTGGGCAGCCTGACAATGCCTGCCAGCCCCCCCCACAGGTGTGCCTGTGTTGAGGTCAATATAAACACCTCTCCAGTCAGCAAGAGCCCCTGTAGCTGTGCCTGACGCCATATTCTCTGCCCCGTCAGCAGTTTCGGGGCTGGGGTGGTGGGAGGGAGTGAGGGGCCGTGGCTTTGTGGGTGGCCCAGTGTGATTTGGGCTCTGCTGGACTTTCTGCAGGAGTTGCCAGGTTGCCACCTGCTAAAGAAGAGGATGTGTCACCCATACCTGCCACTGGAATTTCTCCCCAGTCAGTGGTGAGGAAGTAAAAAAGCAGTGGGGGCCATGGCAGGAGGGGTATCTCAGGCAGGGAAATGGAAAGATTCCAGAAGAGCATCTTGGGCCAGGACCATCATGGCTGGCCTGCAGGCACCAAGTCGGCCTGCGTGCTCTTGCTAGTGTGGCTCCACAGCCCTTCCTCTAGGCTTGCAAGTGCTTGTACATATTCAGGTGTTTTACCTGGAAAGGGTGGGAAGAGTTCAGCTGCAGCAGGACTGGGGCTCAGCTCACATTTACTCACAGATTCCTCGACACATTCCCCCAGCTTTGCAATGAGGATGCTCCTTGTGGGGGGGAGCACTGCTGACTGCATGAGAGACGATTTCCCACCTCTGACCAACATTAAGAATTTTTTACCACTGGAGCAAGTGCCCTGATACGATTATCCTCTCTATAACTGGTGAGTTCTGTTTCTTTGTTTTTTTTTTCTTTTTTTCTTTTTGGTTCAAGTTAGATTTTATTTATTCCTCTTTTTTTTTTTAATTTGGAGATATACACATGGAAATAATGCATTAATATAAAGACGTCTATGTGAAGGGAAAAACTTTTTTTCTGTTTTATTTTATTAAATGTTATTTATTTAGTTTTTTTTTAAATTTATTTCTTTTATAGAGCAAGTTCTTATTGGATATCTATTTCATACATATAAGTGTGCACATGTGAATCCCAGTCTCCCAAGTCATCCCACCACCACCCTCACATGGCGTTCCCTCCTTGGTGTCCATATGTTTGTTCTTTACATCTGTGTCTCTATCTCTGCCCTGCATACCAGTTCATCTGTACCATTTTTCTAGGTTACACATATGTGCATTAATATACAATATTTGTTTTTATCTTTCTGACTTACTTCACTCTGTATGACAGTCTCTAGATCCATCAAGGTCTCTACAAATGACCCAATTTCATTCCTATGTATGGCTGAGTAATATTCCGTTGTATATATGTACCACGTCTTTATCCATTCGTCTGTCTGTGGGCACTTAGGTTGCTTTCATTACCTGTCTATTGTAAATAGTGCTGCAGTGAACATTGTGGTGAATGTGTCTTTTTGATTTATGGTTTTCTCTGGGTATATGCCCAGTAGTGGGATAGCTGGATTATATGGTAATTCTATTTTTAGTTTTTTAAGGAACCTCCATACTGTTCTCCATAGAGACTGTATCGATTTACATTCCCAAAAATAGTGGAAGAAGGTTCCTTTTCTCCACACCCTCTCCAGCATTTGTTGTTTGTAGATTTTCTGATGATGCCCATTCTAACAGGTGTGACGTGATACCTCATTGTAGTTTCGATTTCCATTTCTCTAATAATTAGTGATGTTGAGCAGATTTTCATGTGCATACTGGCCATCTCTATGTCTTCTTGGAAGAAATGTCTATTTAGATCTTCCATTTTTGTATTGGGTTGTTTGTTTTATTAATATTGAGCTGCATGAGCTGTTTATATATATTGGAGATTAATCATTTGTCCATTGATTCGTTTGCAAATATTTTCTGCCATTCTGAGGGTTGTCTTTTCGTCTTGTTTGTAGTTTCCTTTGCTTTGCAAAAGCTTTTACGTTTCATTAGGTCCCATCTGTTTAGTTTTCTTTTTTATTTCATTACTATAGGAGGTGGATCAAAAGATCTTGCTGTGATTTATGTCAGAGTATCCTTCGTAAGTTTTCCTCTCAGAGTTTTATACTGTCCAGTCTTACATTAAGGTCTCTAATCCATTTTGAATATATTTTTATGTATGGTGTTGGGGAGTGTTCTAATTTCATTCTTTTACATGTAGCTCTCCATATTTCCAGCACCAATGATTGAAGAGACTGTCTTATCTCCATTGTATAGTCTTGCCTCCTTTGTCATAGATTAGTTGACCATAGGTGTGTAGGTTTATCCTTGGGCTTTCTTTCTTTTTTTTTTCCTTTTACACATTTATTGGAGTATAATTGCTTTACAAGGAGTGTTCCTTTCTGCTGTATAAAAAAGTGAATCAGCTATACATATACAAATATCACCAGATCCCCTCCCTCTTGCATCTCCCTCCCACACTCCATATCCCACCCCTTTATGTGGTCACAAAGCACCGAGCTGATCTCCCTGTTCTATGTGGCTGCTTCCCAGTAACTATCGGTGTTACATTTGGTAATGTATTTATGTCCATGCCACTCTCTCACTTCGTCCGAGCTTACCCATCCCCCTTCCGGTGTCCTCAAGTCCTTTCTCTATGTCTGTGTCCTTAATCCTGTCCTGCCACTAGGTTCTTCAAAATCTTTTTTTTTCTTCATTAGATTCCATATATCTCTGTTAACATACAGTATTTGTTTTTCCCTTTCTGACTTACTTCACTGTGTAGGACAGATTCTAAGTCCATCCACCTCAGTACAAATAACTCAGTTTTGCTTCTTTTTATGGTTGAGTAATATTTGATTGTATATATGTGCCAGATCTTTATCCATTCATCTGTCGATGGACACTTAGGTTGCTTCCATGTCCTGGCTAATGCAAATACAGCTGCAATGAACATTTTTGTACATAACTCTTTTTGAATTATGGCTTTCGCAAGGCAAATGCCCAGTACTTGGATTGTTGTGTCGTATGGTACTTCTATTGTTAGTTATTTAAAGGAACCTCCGTACTGTTCTCCCTAGTGCCCATATCAATTTACATTCCCAACCACAGTGCAAGTGTGTTCCATTTTCTCCAATAAAGGCCTCTCCAGCATTTATTGTTTTGTAGATTTTTTTGATGATTGCCACTCTGACTGCTGTGAGGTGATACCTCAGGGTAGTTTTGATTTGCATTTCTCTAATGATTAGTGATGTTCAGCATCCTTTCATGTGTTTCTTGGTAATCTGTATATCTTATTTGGAGAAATGTCTATTTAGGTCTTCTGCCCGTTTTTGGATTGGGTTGTTTGTTTTTTGATATTGAGCTACATGAGGTGCTTGTAAAGTTTGGAGATTAATCCTTTGTCAATTGCTTCATTTGAAAATATTTTCTCCCATTCTGAGGGTTGTTTTTGCATCTTGTTTATGTTTTCCTGTACTGTGTAAAAGCTTTTAAGTTTCATTAGGTCCCATTTGTTGATTTCTGTTTTTATTTCCATTTCTCTAGGAGGTGGGTCAAAAAGGATCTTGCTGTGATTTATGTCATAGAGTGTTCTGCCTATGGTTTCCTCTAAGTGTTTTATAGTGTCTGGTCTTATATTTAGATCTCTAATCAATTTAGAGTTTATTTTTGTGTATGGTGTTATGGAGTGTTCTAATTTCATTCTTTTATGTGTAGGGGTCCAGTTTTCCCAGCACAAATTACTGAAGAGACTGTCTTTTCTCCATTGTATATCCTTAGCTCCTTTGTCATACATGAGATAGCCATAGGTATGTAGGTTTATCTCTGGGCTTTCTGTCCTGTTCCATTGATCTGTGTTTATGCCAATCTACATACACTTGATTCCATTATGGAGACATATAAATACATAGGTTTCAAGGTTATTACCAGTCAGATATATTCCTCTTCAGTGAATAGGGTGTTTTGTGTCCAGTTCATTGAGAAAGGAGTAGGTCTTGTCTATTACATATTTGGTATATGGAATGGGATCTGTGCTAATTTCAAACTCTGCTTTTACACATCACCCCACGTCACCTTTCCCCTTAAGGAGGCATAAGTGTGTTTTCTAAATGTGTAACTCTGTTCTCTTTTGAAATTCAGTTCATGTGTAGCCATGTTTACATTTCCTCTATAAGTGATATATTACAATAAGTTTCTTTTTCTTTGTGGTTCATTTCACTTAGCATCATCGTATCTAAAGCCACTCATTAAGCTGCTATTGGCCTTATGACATTGATTTCATGTCTGAGTGACATTCCATTGTATATAAGTACCACAACATCTATATCCATTTTTTTTTTCCTTTCCTGGGATATATAAAGTGTACCGAAGTCGAGGTTCTTGTAAACAGAGCAGTCCTAACCTTTGGGCTGGCTGTGTGTTGTGGATTTTTAGTTTTCCCAAAATACACGCCCATGAGTGGAAGTGTGCTATGCTCTGTAGCTCTGTTTTAGAAAACAACATACAGTTCTCCAGAGAGGCTGTTGGCAATTTACATCCTGTCCATCGGCGTAACCAGGCTCCCTTTTCTCCATGGCCTGTCCTGCATTTGTGGCTTTTACACTATTTATGGATGGTCCTTTTGACTGGAGGTAAGGGACACTTCTATGTAGTGTGGATTTGCAATGCCTGGTGGCTTGCTTGGTCAAAAAGTTCATATGCATTTTTTCCCGAATATATTCATGAAAATACACATAGTCCCTTTTCAGCCAAGGGCAACATTTTCGAAATTCTGTCGCTTTTCATGTGCTTTAAAGACGACTCCAATCTACCTCTTGAAATCTGTTTCCTTCAATTCTGCCTTGCATTCAAATCCTCTTCACTGCCTTTCCTCAATATATTTCTGGATGATAGTTGTCCTTTATAACTCTGCAAGTTTGTGAATTGCTGTGCCCCTGATTTCCATTTTTCAACTCGCCTCTTTGTGAGCTGGCTGCAGTACCACGGGATGGCTTTAGGCCCTACTCTGGTTCCAGGGCTTCAGGCTGAGCCTTTGGTTAATTATTCTTCCTGATGGGAAACTAGAGTGACATGTGCCCATCCAAACACCTACAGCTAATCTCTCATTTATTTCCCCTCTTCCTGTTCATCCTCTGCACAATTTGCAAACTGTGCATAAAGGGAGGGTAAAGGCGCTGACACTCCAAGTGGGGAGATTTTTAGTAATGCAGATGGAATGGCGAAGCCAAGCACGACAAAAGGAAAAATGAGGTACCTTTTAGAAAACTTTCCCAATTACACAGAGTACCATCCATTGGGTTTCCCATGCATGTTTTAACTGGAGGAAGATTCCCTTAAACCTGGAGATTTGGGACCACTAGAATGGGTAGCACACAGTATTGCTCTAAGTGGTGTTCTTTTGTTCACACAACCTCAGAAATCTTTTCTGCCCCAATTGTCCAGTCTTATGTCTGATCCAGCTGTGGGTGTAAAGGTGGTCAATCTAGCTTGCATCACAGGCCCTGAACGTAATTTTTAAGACTTTCTCTCTGTTTTTGCATTTTGATTATGAAATTTATTTTTATAAGTGGGTTTAAATGAATTTCAGTGCTGTGTTCATGCCGTTATACACACACATGATTCCTTTATGGAGACATGAGAATACATATGTTTTAAAATACATAGAGTCAGACATATTCCTCTGCAATGAATAGGGGGTGTTGAGTCCAGTTCATTGTGCCGGGAGTAGGTGTTGTCTATTACATACATGGTTTATATAACGGTATCTGTGCTAATTTAAAACTGTGGTTTTATGCATCACCCTGCCTCGGCTTTCCTCTTAAGCAGGCAAAAGATGTTTCCTAAATGTGTGACTCTGTTGTGCTTGTCATTCAGATCATGTATAGTCATGTGTACATTCCCGCTATGAGTGATACCTTATGATAAGATTAGTTACTCTGTAATCTTTCCTAACTCCGTTCATGTGTAGCCATGTTTACAGGACCTTCATAAGTGATATCTTATGATAAGTTTCTTTTTCTGTGTGACTTATTTCACTTAGAATCATCGTACCTGAATCCACTCATTTTGTTGCTACTGGTCTTATGACATTGATTTCATGGCTGAGGGATATTCCATCGTATGTAAGTACCACTATTTTTTGAACCATTTTTAACTTTCCTGGGATATTTAAGGTGTACCCAAGTTGAGGTTCTTGTAAGCAGTGCATCCCTAAATTTTGGGGTGGGTCTGTCTTATTGATTTTCAGTTTTCCCAATGTATATTCCCTAGACTGGAAGTGCCCTTGCCTATGTAGCTCTGTTGTTTACATGTTTTAGGGAACACAATACACTCCTCCAGAGAGGCAGTTGCCAACTTACATCCCGCCCAACAGCATAACAAGCCTCCCTGTTCTCCAGGTCCTCTCTTGCCTTTCTGTTTTTTTACACATTTTTCCTATGTCCCTTTTGACCGGTGGGAAGGGATATTTCCTTGTACTGCAGATTTGCCTTGCCCGCTTGCTTGCTTGGCCAAAAAGGGCGTATGCATTTTCTCCTGAATATATTCAGGAGAAAACGAATACACCATTTTTGGACAAGTGCATCATTGTCGAAGTTGTGCCCCTCTTCCTGTGCTTGAAAGGTGATTCCAACGTACCTCTTGAAATCTGTTTACTGTGATTCTGCCTCGCTTTCAAGTCCACCTCGTTGCCTTCCTTCAAACAATTTTTGGACGATAGCTGTCCTTTATTACTCTGCCAGTTTGTGAACTGCTGTGCCTCTGAGCTCCATTTATCAAATCGTTTTTTGTGAGCTGACCGCAAGTCCAAAATTTCGGTTCAGGACCTATACTGGTTTCTGGCAGCGGGATGAGTCTTTGGTTAATTCTTCTTCCTGCCGGGCAATTAGAGTCACATGTGGCCGTCCAAATGCCTAACAGCTACTCTCTCATTGGTTCTCCCTGGTCCCTTTCATCCTCTGCCAAATTGTCAACCTGTGTTATCCAGGAGGTTAAAGGGGCTGTCTCTCTAAGTTGGGAGATTGATAGTCAAGCGGTTGGAAAGTCAAATTGGAACACCAGTAGAGGGACTATTCCTTGAGTTTAGAAAGTTTTCATATTCACAGTGTGTCCATTCTCTAGGTTTACAGTACATGTTATAGCTGTATTAATATTCCCTTCAACCTGGAGAGTTTGGAACCATGGAATGGAGGCCACGCATTATTGCTTTAAATGGTCTGTGTTTGCTCACGCAGTCTCACCAAGACTCTCAGTCCCAAGTGTCCAGCCTCATGCCCCATCAAGCTGTAGTTGTAGATAGATTCAGTCCAGGTTTCATCAGAGACCCTGAAGGAATTGTAAAGAATTTCCCTGTTTTTTTGTTTTGTTTTTGAAATTCCTTTTAATAGTGGGTTTGAGCTGATTCTCACTGCCATGTTTATGCCAGTCTAGGCACACTTGATTCCCTTATGGAGACATATCAATACATAGGTTTTAAGATTCTTACTAGTCAGATATATTCCTCTGTGGAAAATATGGTGTTTTGAGTCCCTTTCCCCGAGGAAGGTGTAGGTTTAACTATACCATAGTTGGTTTTTGGAACAGTACCTGTGCTTATATCAAACTCTGGTTTTATGCATCACCCCACCTCTCCTTCCCCCTTAAGCAGGCATAAGAGTGTATTCTAAATGTGAGACTCTGTTCTCTTTCCTAACTCAGTTCATGTGTAGCCATGTTTACAGGAACTTCATAAGTCATATACTATGATAAGCTTCTTTTTATGTGTGACTTATTTCACTTAAAATCATGGTACCTGTATTCACTCATTTTGCTGCTACGGGTCTTATGACATTGATTTCATGGCTGAGGGATATTCCATCGTACGTAAGTACCACAATTTTTTGAACCATTTTTAACTTTCTTGTGATAATTTTATGTACCCAAGTTGAGGTTCTTGTAAGCAGTGCATCCCTAAATTGTGGGGTGGCTCTGTCTTATTGATTTTCAGTTTTCCCAAGGTATATTCCCTAGACTTAAAGTGCCCTTGGCTCTGTAGCTCTGTTGTTTACTTGTTTTAGGGAACACAATGCACTCCTCCAGAGTGGCAGTTGGCAACTTACATTCCGCCCATCAGCATAAAAAGGCTCCCGGTTCTCCAGGTCCTCTTTTGTCTTTCTGGTTTTTACACATTTTGCCAATGTCCCTTTTGACTGGTGGGAAGTGATACTTCTTTGTACTGCAGATTTGCATTGCCCGCTTGCTTGCTTGGCCAAAAAGGGCGTATGCGTTTTCCCCTGAATATATTCAGGAGAAAACACATACACACTTTTTGGCCAAGTGCATCATTGTCGAAGTTGTGCCCCTCTTCCTGTGCTTTACAGGTGATTCCAACGTACCGCTTGAAATCTGTTTCCTGCTATTCTGCCTCGCTTTCAAGTCCGCCTCTTTGCCTTCCTTGAAAAGATTTTTGGAAGATAGCTCTCCTTTATTACTCTGCCAGTTTGTGAATTGCTGTGCACCTGAGCTCCATTTATCAAATCGTTTTTTGTGAGCTGACCGCAAGTCCAAAATTTCGGTTCAGGACCTATACTGGTTCCCAGCAGGAAGAAGAGTCTTTGGTTAATTCTTCTTCCTGCCAGGCAATTAGAGTGACATGTGCCCGTCCAAATGCCTAACAGCTACTCTCTCATTGGTTCTCCCTCTTCCCTTTCATCCTCTGCCAAATTGGCAACCTGTGAGAACCAGGAGGTTAAAGGTGCTGTCTCTCCAAGTTGGGAGATTGATAGTAAAGCAGTTGGAAACTCAAACTGGCGCACAAAGACAGGGACTATTCGTTGAGTTTTAGAAACCTTTCATATTCACTGTGTGTCCATTCTCTAGGTTTCCCGTACATGTTATAGCTGTAGTAATATTCCCTACAACCTGGAGAGTTGGGACCCAGGGAATGGGTGCCATGCATTATTGCTTTAAACCGTCTGCATTTGCTCACCCAGTCTCACCAATCCTCCCAGTCCCAAGTGTCCAGCCTTATGCCATATCCAGCTGTCATTGTAGACATGGTCATTCCAGGTTTCATCAGAGACCCTGAAGGAATTTTAAAGAATTTCCCTGTTTTTTTGTTTTGTTTTTGCAATTTTTTTTATAGTGGGTTTGAGCTGATTGTCGCTGCCATGTTTATGCCAGTCTAGACACACTTGATTCCCTTATGGAGACATATCAGTACATAGGTTTTAAGATTCTTATTAGTCAGATATATTCCTCTGCACGGAATATGGGTTGTTGCATCCCGTTCAGTGAGGAAGTTGTAGGTCTTGATATTAAGTATTAGGTTTTTGGAACGGTACTTGTTCTAATATTAAACTCTTGTTTTATGCATCACCCCACCTCTCCTTCCCCCTTATGCAGGCATCAGAGTTTTTTCTAAATGTGAGACTCTGTTCTCTTTCCTAACTCAGTTCATGTGTAGCCATGTTTACAGTATACCTATAAGTGATATCTTATGATAAGTTTCTTTTTCTGGGTGACTTATTTCACTTAGAATCATCGTACCTGAATCCACTCATTTTGCTGCTACTGGTCTTATGACATTGATTTCATGGCTGAGGGATATTTCATCGGACGTAAGTACCACAATTTTTTGTACCATTTTTATCTTTCAGGGATATTTAAGGTGCACCCAAATGAGCTTCTTGTAAGCAGTGCAGCCCTAAATAGTGGGGTGGCTCTGTCTTATTGATTTTCAGTTTTCCCAAGGTATATTCCCTAGACTGGAAGTGCCCTTGGTTCTGTACCTCTGTTGTTTACTTGTTTTAGGGAACTCAATGCACTCCTCCAGAGAGGCAGTTGACAATTTACATCCCGCACATCAGCATAACAAGGCTCCCTGTTCTCCAGGACCTGTCTTGCCTTTCTGGTAATTACCCATTTTGTGGATGTCCCTTTTGACCGGTGGGAAGTGATACTTCTTTGTAGTGCAGATTTGAATTGCCTGCTTGCTTGCCTGGCCAAAAAGCGTATATGTGTTTTCTCCTGAATATATTCAGGAGAAAACTCATACGCCCTTTTTGGCCTAGTGCATCATTGTCGAAGTTGTGCCGGTTTTCCTGTGCTTTAAAGGCGATTCCAACGTACCTCTTGAAATCTGTCTCCTGCTATTCTGCCTCGCTTTCAAGTCTGCCTCGTTGCCTACATTAAACAGATATTTGGTCGATAGTTGTCCTGTATTTCTCTGCCAGTTTGTGAATTGCTGTGCCCCTGAGCTCCATTTTTCAACTCGTTTTTTGTGAGCTGAATGCAAGTCCAAACTTTGGATCAGGACCTATACTGGTGTCCGTTGGGTGGCTGAGACTTTGTTTAATTCTTCTTCCTCCCGGGAAAGAAGAGTGACATGTGTCCGTCCAAATGCCTAACAGCTACTCTCTCATTGGTTGTCCCTCTTCCCTTTCATCCTCTGCCAAATTGGCAACCTGTGAGAACCAGGAGATTAAAGGGGCTATCTCTCCAAGTTGGGAGATTGATAGTAAAGCAGTTGGAAAGTCAAACAGGAGCACCAGGAGAGGGACTATTCGTTGAGTTTTAGAGACCTTTCCTATTCACAGTGTGTCCATTTTCTAGGTTTCCCGTACATGTTATAGCTATAGTAATATTCCCTTCAACCTGGAGAGTTGGGACACATGGAATGGGTGCCACTCATTATTGCTTTAAAGGGTCTGCATTTGATCACCCAATCTCACCAATCCTCTCAGTCCCAAGTGTCCAGCCTTATGCCACATCCAGCTGTCATTGTAGATAGGGTCATTCAAGGTTTCATCAGAGACCCTGAAGGAATTGTAAAGAATTTCCCTTTTATTTTGTTTTGTTTTTGAAATTCCTTTTTATAGTGGGTTTGAGCTGATTCTCGCTGCCATGTTTATGCCAGTCTAGACACACTTGATTCCCTTATGGAGACATATCAATAGATAGGTTTTATGATTCATACTAGTAAGATATATTAGTCTGCGGTGAATATGGGGTGTTGAGTCCCTTTCACTGAGGAAGGTGTAGGTCTTGTCTCTTCCGTATTTGGTTTTTGGAACGGTACCTGTACTAATATCAAACTCTGGTTTTATGCATCACCCCACCTCTCCTTCCCCCTTAAGCAGGCATAAGGGTGTTTTTTAAATGTGAGTCTCTTCTCTTTCCTAACTCAGTTCATGTGTAGCCATGTTTACAGGATCTTCATAAGTGATATATTATGATAAGTTTCTTTTTCTGTGTGACTTATTTCACTTAGAATTATCGTATATGAATCCACTCATTTTGCTGCTACTGGCCTTATGACATTGATTTCATGGCTGAGGGATATTCCATCATATGTAAGTACCACAGTTTCTTGAACCATTTATGTCTTTCTTGGGATATTTCCAGTGTACCCATGTTGAGGTTTTTGTAAGCAGTTCATCCCTGAATTTTGGTGTGGATCTGTCTTATTTATTTTCAGTTTTCCCAAGGTATATTCCCTAGACTGGAAGTGCCCTTGGCTCTGTAGCTCTGTTGTTTACTTGTTTTAGGGAACACAATGCACTCCTCCAGAGAGGCAGTTGGCAATTTACATCCCGCCCATCAGCACAACCAGGCTCCCTGTTCTCCAGGGCCTGTCTTGCCTTTCTGTTTTTTACACATTTTGTGGATGTCCCTTTTCACCAGTAGGAAGTGATACTTCTTTGTAGTGCTGATTTGCATTGCCCACTTGCTTGCTTGTCCAAAAAGGGCATATGCGTTTTCTCCTGTATATATTCACGTGAAAACCCATATGCCCTTTATGGCCATTTCCATAATTTTCGAAGTTGTAATGCTTTTCCTGTGTTTAAAGGCGATTCCATTGTACCTCTTGAAATCTGTTTCATGCCATTCTGCCTCATTTTCCCTTCCGCCTCATGGCTTTCTCTCAACAGATTTTTGGAAGAGAGTAGTCCTTTATAACTCTGCATGTTAGTGAATTGCTGTGGCCCTGAGATCCATTTTTCAACTCGCGTTTTTGTGAGCTGACCGCAAATCAACTGTTTTGCTTCTGGACTTATAATGATTCTTTGGGGGCAGGCTGAGACTTTGGTTAATGCCTCTTTGTGACGGGAAATTATAGTGACATGTGGCTGTCCAAATGCCTACAGCTACTCTCTCATTGGTTCTCTCTCTTCCCTTATATCCTCTGCACAATTTGCCAACTGTGCGAACCAGGAGTTTATAGGGGCTGACTTTCAAAGTTGGGAGATTGATAGTAAATCAGTTGGAATGTCAAACTGGAGCACAAGGAGAGAAAAAATGTACTAGAGTTTTAGAAACCTTTCACCATCAGATGGTTTCCATTCTCTAGGTTCCCATACACGTTATAAATGTAGTGATATTCCCTTCTACCTGGAGAGTTGGGAACCATGGAATGGGTGGCAGGCATTATTGCTTTAAAGGGTCTGCATTTTTTCACCCAATCTCACCAATGCTCTCAGTCCCAAGTGACCAGCCTTATGCCACATCCAGCTGTCATTGTAGATAGGGTCATTCCAAGTTTCATCAGAACCCCTGAAGGTATTGTGTAAGAATTTTACTGTTTTTATGTTTTGTTTTGAAATTCAGTTTTATATTGGGTTTGAGCTGATTCTCACTGCCATGTTTATGTCGTTCTAGACACACTTGTTTCCCTTACGGAGACATATCAATACATAGGTTTTAAAATTCTTACTAGTCAGATATGTTTCTCGGTGGGGAATAGGGATGTTGAGTTGCATTCACTGAGGAAGGAGTAGAGCTTGTCTCTTCTGTTTTTGGACTATGGAACGGTACCTGTGCTAATATCAATCTTATGGTTTGTGCATCTCCGCACCTCTCTTTCCCCTTAAGCAAGCGTTAGAGTGTTTTCTAAATCTGAGACTCTGTTCTCTTCCCTAATTCAGTTCATATGTAGCCATGTTTACATTCCCTTCATAAGTGATATCTTATGTCAGAATGCACCATGGCCGTTCTCATAATAATGCTCCATGACCCCTGTCATCACAATGCACTATGCCCTGGTTATCACAATGCTCCATGTCCCTTGTCATCACAATTCTCCACGTCCATGTCATCACAGTGCTACATGACACTTCTCGTCAATATGTTACATGCTCTTGTCATCACAATTCTCCATCCATTTGACATTGGAATGCTCCATGCACTTGTCATCACAATGCTCCATGAACTTGTCATCACAATGCTCCATCCCCTTGTCATCACAATGCTCCATGACCCCTGTCATCACAATGCTCCCTGACACCTGTCATCACAATACTTCATGCCCCTTGTCACCACAGTGCTCCATGATGCTCAACATCACAATTACCCAAGGTCTTCTCATCACAAAGCTCCATGGCCAATATCATCACAATGCTCCATGACCACTGTCATCACAACACTCCATGACACCTGACAACACAATGATCCGGGACTCTTGTTATCACAATGCTCCATTCCCTAGTCATCACAATGCTCCATGACCCCTGTCATCACAACACTCCATGAACATTTTCAGCCCAGTGCTCCATGACCCTTGTCATCACAATGATTCATGACCTTGTCATCCCAATGCTCCATGACCCCTGTATTCACAATGATCCGTGACGCTTGTCATCACAGTGCTCCATGACACATGTCATCACAATGCTCCATGCCTTTGTCAGCAAAATGCTACATGACCTTGTCATTACAATGCTCTATGCGCTTGTCATCACAATACTCCATTTCCATTGTCATCACAATCCTCCATGAACTTTGGGATCACATTGCTTCATGCCCTTGTCATCACAATGCTCCATGCTCCTTGAAATCAAAATGATCCATGACCTCTGTCATCACAATGCTCCAAATCCTTGTGATCCCAATGTTCCATAACACTTGTCATCACAATAATCCATGATGCCTGTCATCACAATACTCCATGCCCTTTTCATCACAATGCTCCATGACCTTTGTCACCACAATTCTCAATACACTTGTCATCACAATGCTCCCCGACACTTGTCATCAGAATGCTCCTTAAACCCTGTCACGAAAAGGCTACATGCCTTTTTCATCACAATGCCCCATGCCGTTTTCATCACAATGCTCCGTGCCATTGTCATCAAAATACTCCACAAGCTTGTCATCAGAATGCTCCATCACACTTGTCATCACAATTCTCCATGCACTTGTCAGCACAATGCTCCCTGACCCTAGTCATCACAATGCTCCAAGCCATTGTGATCACAATGCTCCATTACCTTTGTAATCAGAATCCTCCATGACACTTGGCATCACAATGTTCAATGCCATTGTCATCACAATGGGCCATTACATATGTCATCACAATGCTCCCTGACACCTGTCTTCACAATACGGCATGACCTGGTCATCACAATGCTCCATGCACTTGTCATCACAATGCGCCATTCCAAGTGTCATCACAATAATCCATGAAACATATTAGACCAATGTTCCATGCCCTTGTCATCACAATGCTCCATGCCCTTTTTATCACAATGCTCCATGACCCCTGTCATCACAGTTCTCCGTGATTCCAGTCATCACAATGCTTCATGACCTTTGTCATCACAATGGTCCATGCCCTCGTCATCAACAATCTCTGTGACCATTTTAACCACAATACTCCATGAAATTTTCATCACAATGCTCTTTGACCCTTGTCATCACAATGCTCCATGCGCTTGTCAGCACAATGCTCCATGACAAATGTCATCACAATGTGCCATGCACATGTCATCACAGTGCTCCACAATCTTGTCATCACAATGCTCCTTAAAATTTGTCATCACTATGCTCCATACTCTTCTCATCAAAATGCTCTCTCACCACTGATATCACAATGCTACATCACTATTAGTCACAATACTCCCTCACCCCTGTCATCACAATGTTGCATGACTCCTGTCATCACAATGCTACATGCACTTATCATCACAATGTTCGATGACCCCTGACATCACAATGTTCCATAACACATGTCATCAAAATGCTCCATGACAGTTTTCATCATATTGCTCCATGACCCTGTCATCAGAATGTTCCCTGCCCTTCTCATCACAATGCACAATACCCTTTCCATCAAAATGCTCCATGACCTTTGTCATCACAAAGATCCATGACCCTTGGCATCACAATGCTCCATGTCATTGTCATCACAATGCTAAATGAACGCTCTCATCACATTGCTCCATGCCCTTGTCTTCACAAAGCTCTGTGACACATGTCATAAGTATGCTCCATGGCCTTCTCATCACAATGCTCCATGTCCTTGCCATCACAATGCTCCATTACCCCAGTCATAACAATGCTCCATGACCCCTCCCATCACGATGTTCCATGGACTTGTCATCACAAAGCTCCATGACACTTCTCATCACAATTCTCCTAGAACCCTGTAATCACAATGCTCTATGACACTATTCATTTCAATGCTCCATGAACCCTTTTATCACAATGCACCATGCCCATCATCATAATGCTTCAGGCTATTGTCATCACAATGAAATCAATATTCTGCATGACCTCTGTCATCATAATGCTCCAAACCCTTGTGATCACAATGTTCCATAACACTTATCATCACAACACCCCATGACGCTCATCATCACAATTACCCATGGTATTCTCATCACAATGCTCCGTGATCTTTGTCATCACAATGCTCAATACACTTGTCATCACAATGCTCCCTGACACTTGTCGTCAGTATGCTCCCTGAACCGTCTCATGACAAGGCTCCTTGCCTTTTTCATCACAATGATCCATGCCGTCTTCATCACAATGCTCCAAGATCCCTGTAATCACAATGCTCCATGACTTTGTCATCACAAAACTCCATGACGCATGTCATCAGAATGCTCCATGGCTTTTTCATCACATTGCTCCATGCCCTCGTCATCACAATGCTCCAAGAACCCTGTAATCACAATGCTCCATGCCCATTTTCATCAGAATGCTCCATGAGACTTGTCATCACAAGTCTCCATGGTCTTCTCATCACAGTGCTCCAGGACCTTGTCATCACCATGCTCCAATCCCTTGTCATCACAATGCTCCATGACGCCTGTCATCACAATAATCCATGAACATTTTCAGCCCAGTGCTCCACGACCTTCTCATCACAATGCTCCATGGCCAATATCATCACAATGCTCCATGACCACTGTCATCACAACACTCCATGACACCTGACAACACAATGATCCGGGACACTTGTCATCACAATGCTCCATTCCCTAGTCATCACAATGCTCCATGACCCCTGTCATCACAATACTCCATGAACATTTTCAGCCCAGTGCTCCATGACCCTTGTCATCACAATGATCCATGACCTTGTCATCCCAATGCTCCATGACCCCTGTATTCACAATGATCCGTGACGCTTGTCATCACAGTGCTCCATGACACATGTCATCACAATGCTCCATGCCTTTGTCAGCAAAATGCTACATGACCTTGTCATTACAATGCTCTATGCGCTTGTCATCACAATACTCCATTTCCATTGTCATCACAATCCTCCATGAACCTTGGGATCACATTGCTTCATGCCCTTGTCATCACAATGCTCCATGCTCCTTGAAATCAAAATGATCCATGACCTCTGTCATCACAATGCTCCAAACCCTTGTGATCACAATGTTCCATAACACTTGTCATCACAACGCTCCATGATGCCTGTCATCACAATACTCCATGCCCTTTTCATCACAATGCTCCATGACCATTGTCATCACAATTCTCAATACACTTGTCATCACAATGCTCCCTGACACTTGTCATCAGAATGCTCCTTAAACCCTGTCACGAAAAGGCTCCGTGCCTTTTTCATCACAATGCCCCATGCCGTTTTCATCACAATGCTCCGTGCAGTTTTCATCAAAATACTCCACAAGCTTGTGCTCAGAAGGCTCCATGACATTTGTCATCACAATTCTCCATGCACTTGTCAGCACAATGCTCCCTGACCCCTGTCATCACAATGCTCCAAGCCATTGTCATCACAACGCTCCATTACCTTTGTCATCAGAATCCTCCATGACACTTGGCATCACAATGCTCCATGCCATTGTCATCCCAATGGGCCATTACATATGTCATCACAATGCTCCCTGACATCTTTCTTCACAATATTGCATGACCAGGTCATCACAATGCTCCATGCCCTTGTCATCACAATGCACCATTACAACTGTCATCGCAATAATCCATGAAACTTATTAGACCAATGCTCCAGGCCCTTGTCATCACAATGCTCCATGCCCTTGTTATCACAAAGGTCCATGACACCTGTCATCACAATGCTCCGTGACTCCAGTCATCACAATGCTTCATGACCTTTGTCATCACAGTTGCCCATGCCCTCGTCATCAACAGTCTCTGTGACCTTTTTAACCACAATGTTCCATGAACTTTTCATCACAATGCTCTTTGACCCTTGTCATCACAATGCTCTATGCCTTTCTCAGCAAAATGCTCCATGACCCTTGTCATCACAATGCTCCATGCGCTTGTCAGCACAATGCTCCATGACACATGTCATTACAATGCTCCATGACCCCTGTCATCACAATGCTCCGTGACTCCAGTCACCTCAATGCTTCATATCGTTTGTCATCACAATGGTCCATGCCCGCGTCATCACAAAGCTCTGTGACCTTAGTATCCGCAATGCTCCATGAACTTTTCATCACAATTCTCTGTGACACTTGCCATCACAATCCTCCATGTCTTTGTCAGAACAATTCTCCATGACAATTGTCTTCACAATATGCCACGCGCATTTCATCACAACGTTCCACAATCTTGTAATTGCAATGCTCCATAAATCTTGTAATCACAATGCTCCATGCCCTTCTCATAAAAATGCTCTCTCAGAAGTGATATCACTGTGTTCCATCACTAGTCATCACAATACTCCCTCACCCCTGAAATCACAATGATCCATGACCCTGTCATCACACTGCTACATCCCCTTATCGTCACAATGTTCCATGACACCTGCCATCAAAATCCTCCATGATCCGTTTCATCCCAAAGCTGCAAGACCCCTGACATCACAATGTTCTATAACCCCTGGCATCAAAATGTTCCATTACACTTTTCATCAAATTGCTGCATGACCCGGTCATCAAAATTCTCCCTGAACTTCTCATCACAATGCACCATGCCCTTGTCATCAAAATGCTCCATGACTTGTCATCACAATGCTCCATGAGCTTTGTCATCACAATTCTCAATACACTTGTCATAACAATGCTCCCTGACAATTGTCATCAGAATGCTCCTTGAACCCTGTCACGAAAAGGCTCCATGCCTCTTTCAACACAATGCCCCAAGCCGTTTTCTTCACAATGCTCCATGCCATTGTCATCAAAATACTCCACCAGCTTGTCATCAGAATGCTCCATGACCCTTGTCATCACAATTCTCCATGCACCTGTCAGCACAATGCTCCCTGACCCTTGTCAGCAGAATGCTCCATTACATTTGTCAGCAGAATTCTCCATAACACTTGGCATCACAATGCCCCATGCGCTTGTCATCACAATGTTCCATTCCAACTGTCATCACAATAATCCATGAAACTTATTAGACCAATGTTCCATGCCCTTGTCATCACAGTGCTCCATGCCCTTGTTATCACAATCCTCCATGACCCCTGTCATCACAATGCTCCGTGACTCCAGTTATCACAATGCTTCATGATCTTTGTCATCACAATGGTCCATGCCCTCGTCATCAACAGTCTCTGTGACCTTTTTAACCACAATGCTCCATGAACTTTTCATCTCAATGCTCCATGAACCCTGTCATCACAATGCACCATGCCCATCATCACAATGCTTCAGGCTATTGTCATCACAATGAAATCAATATTCTCCATGACCTCTGTCATCATAATGCTCCATACCCTTGTGATCACAATGTTTTATAACACTTATCATCAAAACACCCCATGACGCTCATCATCACAATTATCCATGGTCTTCTCATCACAATGCTCCATGATCTTCGTCATCACAATGCTCAATACACTTGTCATCACAATGCTAACTGACACTTGTCGTCAGTATGCTCCTTGAACCCTGTCATGACAAGGCTCCATGCCTTTCTCATCACAATAATCCGTGCCCTTTTCATCACAATGCTCCAAGATCCCTGTAATCACAAAGCTCCATACCCTTCTCATCAAAAAGCTCCATGACTCATGTCATCAGAATGCTCCATGTCCTTCTCATCACAATGCTCCAAGTCCCCTGTAATCACAATGCTCCATGCCCCTTTTCATCTCAATTCTCCATGAACCCTGTCATCACAATGCACCATGACCATCATCACAATGCTTCAGGCTATTGTTATCACAATGAAATCAAAATTCTCCATGACCTCTGTCATCATAATGCTCCAAAACCTTGTGATCACAATGTTCCATAACACTTATCATCACAACACCTCATTACGATCATCATCACAATTATCCATGCTTTTCTCATCACAATGCTCCATGACCTTTGTCATCACAATGCTCAATACACTTGTCATCACAATGCTCCCTGACACTTGTCATCAGTATGCTCCATTGTCATCAGAATGCTCCATTAACCCTGTCATGACACGTCTCCATGCCTTTTTCATCCCAATGATCCATGCCCTTTTCATCACAATGCTCCAAGACCCCTGTAATCACAATAATCCATGAAATATTTCAGACCAATGATCAAAGCCCTTCTCATCACAATGCTCCATTACCTCTGTCATAACAATGCTCCATGACCACTGCAATCACAATGTTCTACGGCCTTGTCATCACAAGGCTCCATGACCCTTTTGATCACAATGCTGAAGACCCCTGTAATCACAATGCTCCATGCCCTTGTCATCACAAAGCTCCATGAAGCATGTCATCAGAATGCTTCTTGGCCTTCTCATCACAATGCTCCATGCCCTTGTCATCACAATGCTCTAAGACCACTGTAATCACAATAATCCATGCCCAATTTCATCAGAATGCTCCATGTGAGTTGTCGTCACAAGTCTCCATGGACTTCTCATCACAATGTTCCAAGACCTTGTCATCACCATGCTCCATTCCCTTGTCATCACAATGCTCCATGACCACTGTCATCACAATAATCCATGAGCATTTTCAGCCCAATGCTCCACGATCTAATCATCACAATGCTTCATGACCATTGTCATCACAACACTCCATGACACCTGACAACACAATGATCTGGGACTCTTGTCATCACATTGCTCCATTCCTTGGTCATCACAATGCTCCATGACCCCTGTCATCACAACACTCCATGAACATTTTCAGCTCAGTGCTCCATGACACTTGTCATCACAATGATCCATGCCATTGTCATCCCAATGCTCCATGACCCCTGTATTCAAAATGCTCCGTGACGCTTGTCATCACAGTGCCCCATGACACCTGTCATCACAATGCTCCATGCCTTTGTCAGCAAAATGCTACATGACCTTGTCATTACAATGCTCTATGCGCTTTTCATCACTATACTCCATTTCCATTGTCATCACAATACTCCATGAACCTTGGGATCACATTGCTTCATGCCCTTGTCATCAAAATGCTCCCTGCTCCTTGAAATCAAAATGATCCATGACATCTGTCATGACAATTCTCCAAACACTTGTGATCACAATGTTCCATAACACTTGTCATCACAACGCTCCATGATGCCTGTCATCACAATACTCCATGCCCTTTTCATCACAATGCTCCATGACCTTTGTCATCACAATTCTCAATACACTTGTCATCACAGTGCTCCCTGACACTTGTCATCAGAATGCTCCTTGAACACTGTCACGAAAAGGCTCCATGCCTTTTTCAACACAATGCCCCATGCTGTTTTCATCAAAATGCTCCATGCTATTGTCATCAAAATACTCCACAAGCTTGTCATCAGAATGCTTCATGACCCTTGTCATCACAATTTTCCATGCACTTTTCAGCACAATGCTCCCTGAGCCTTGTCATCACAATGCTCCAAGCCATTGTCATCAGAATGCTCAATTACCTTTGTCATCAGAATCCTCCATGACACTTGGCATCACAATGCTCCATGCCATTGTCATCACAATGGGCCATTACATATGTCATCACAATGCTCCCTGACACCTGTCTTCACAATACGGCATGACCTGGTCATCACAATGCTCCATGCCCTTGTCATCGCAATGCGCCATTCCATCTGTCATCACAATAATCCATGAAACGTATTAGACCAATGCTCCATGCCCTTGTCATCACAATGCTCCATGCACTTGTTATCACAAAGTTGCAAGACCCCTGTAATCAGAATGTTCCATGCCCCTTTTCAACAGTATGCTCCATGAGACTTGTCTTCACAAGGCTCCATGGATTTCTAATCACAAAGCTCCAGGAACTTGTCATCACAATGCTCCTCGACCTTGTCATGAAAATTCTCAATGGCCCTTGTCATCATAATGCTCCAAGCCCTAGTCATCACAATGCTCCATTATATTTGTCATCACAATCCTCCATTGCATTTGGCATCTCAATGCTCCCTGACATTGTCATCGCAATGGACCATGACATATGTCATCACAGTGCTCCCTGACACCTGTCTTTACAATACTCCATGACCATCTCATCACAATGATCCATGCCCTTGTCATCCCAATGCTCCATGACCCCTGTATTCACATTGCTCCGTGACCCTTGTCATCACAGTGCTCCATGACACCTGTCTTCACAATACTCCATGACCTTCTCATCACAATGCTCCATGCCCTTGTCATCACAATGCACCATGTCCACTGTCATCACAATAATCTATGAAAATTGTCAGACCAATGCTCCATGCCCCTGTCATCGCAATGCTCCATGCCCTTGTCATCACACTGCTCCATTACACCTGTCATCACAATGCTCCCTGAATCCAGTCATCACAATTCTTCATAACGTTTGTCAACACAACGGTCCATGTTCGTGTCCTCAAAAGGCTCTGTGTCCATTGTAACCTCAATGCTCCATGAAATTTTCATCACAATGCTCCGTGACCCTTGTCATCACAATGCTCCATGCCTTTGTCAGAACAATACTCCATGACCCTTGTCATCACAGTGTGCCACGCGCTTTTCATCACAATGATCCACAACCTTGTCATCGCTATCCGCCATAAACCTTGAAATCACAATGCTCCATGCACTTCTCATCCAAATGCTCTCTCACCTGAGATATCACAATGTTCCGTCACTAGTTATCACAATCCTCCCTCACCCCGGTAATCACAATGTTCCATGACCCCTGTCATCACAATGCTACATCCCCTTATCAGCACAATGTTCCATAACCCCTGACATCACAATCTTCCATAAACACTGTCATCAAAATGCTCCATGACCCTTTTCATCCCAAAGCTCCATGACCCCTGGCATCAAAATGTTCTATAACCCCTGTCATCAAAATGTTCCATTACACTTTTCATCAAATTGCTGCATGACCCTGTCATCAAAATGCTCCCTGCCCTTCTCATCACAATGCACAACATCCTTGTCATCAAAATGTTCTATGACATTTGTCATCACAAAGCTCCATGACCCTTGGCATCACAGTGCTCCATGTCATTGTCATCACAGTGCTCCATAAACGCTCTCATCACATTGCTCCATGCCCTTGTAATTACAAAGCTCCATGACACTTGTCATCACAATGCTCGATGCCCTTCTCATCACAATGCCCCATGCCCTTGTCATTACAATCCTCCATGACTCATGTATCAGAGTGTTCCGTGCCCTTGTCATCACAATGCTCCATGCCCGCTCTCATCACAATAATCCTTGAAACATTTCAGAACAATGCTCAATGCCCTTCTCATCAAAATGCTCCATTACCTCTATCATAACAATGCTTCATGACCACTGCCATCACAACGTTCCATTACACTTTTCATCAAAATGCTGCATGACCCGGTCATCAAAATGCTTCCTGCCCTTCTCATCACAATGCACCATGTCCTTGTCATCAAAATGCTCCATGACTTGTCATCACAATGCTCCATGCATTTGTCAGCAAAATTCTACATGACCTTGTCATTAGAAAGCTCTATGCGCTTGTCATTAAAATGCTCCAAGAACCCTGTATTCACAATGTTCCATGCCCTTTTTCATCTCAATGCTCCATGAACCGTGTCAGCACAATGCACCATGACCATCATCATAATGCTTCAGGCTATTGTCATCACAATGAAATCAAAATTCTCCATGAACTCTGTCATCATAATGCTCCAAACCCTTGTGATCACAATGTTTCATAACACTTATCATCACAACACCGCATGACGATCATCATCACAATTATCCATGGTCTTCTCATCGCAATGCTACATGATCTTTGTCATCACAATGCTCAATACACTTGTCATCACAATGCTCCCTGACACTTGTCGTCAGTATGCTCCTTGAACCCTGTCATGACAAGGCTCCATGCCTTTTTCATCACAGTGATCCATTCCCTTTTCATCACAATGCTCCAAGACCCCTGTAATCACAATGCTCTATGCCCTTGTCATCACAAAGCTCCATGACGCAAGACATCAGAATGCTCCATGGCCTTCTCCTCACAACGCTCGATGTCATTGTCATCACAGTGCTCCATGAACCCTCTCATCACATTGCTTCTTGCCCTTGACATTACAATCCTCCATGACCCATGTATCACAGTGTTCCGTGCCCTTTTCATCACAATGCTCCATGCCCAATCTCATCACAATAATCCATGAAATTTTTCAGACCAATGCGCAATTCCCTTCTCATAACAATGCTCCATTACCTCTGTCATAACAATGCTCCATGACCATTGCCATCACAATGTTCCACGGCCTTGTCATCACAAGGCTCCATTACCCATGTCTTCGCAATGCTCCAAGACACCTGTAATCAAAATGCTCCATGACCTTGTCATAACAAAGCTCCATGACGCATGTCTTCAGTAGGTTCCATGGCATTCTCTTCACAATGTTCCATGCCCTTGTCATCACAGTGTTCCAAGACCCCTGTAATCACAATGATCCATGACCCTTTTCATCTCAATGATCCGTGAACCCTGTCATCACAATGCACCATGCCCATCATCATAATGCTTCATGCTATTGTCATCACAATGAAATCAAAATGCTCCATGACCTCTGTCATAACAATGCTCCAAACCCTTGTGATCACAATATTCCATAACACTTGTCATCACAGTGCCCCATGACACTCGTCATCACAATTATCCATGGTCTTCTCATCACAATGCTCCAGGACCTTGTCATCACAATGCTTCACGACCTTGTTCTGAACATTCTCAATGGCCCTTGTCATCATAATGCTCCAAGCCCTAGTCATCACAATGCTCCATTATATTTGTCATCAAAATCCTCCATTACATTTGGCATCACAATGCTCCCTGCCATTGTCATTGCAATGGACCATGACATATGTCATCACAATGCTCCCTGACACCTGTCTTCACAGTACTCAATGACCTTCTCATCACAATGATCCATGCCCTTGTCAGCACAATGCACCATGTCCAATGTCATCAAAATAATCTATAAAACTTGTCAGACCAATGCTACATGCCCCTGTCACCACAATGCTCCATGCCCTTGTCATCACAATGCTCCATGACCACTGTCATCACAATGCTCCGTGACTCTAGTCATCACAATGCTTCATAACATTTGTCATCACAATGGTCCATGCCCGCGTCATCACAAGGCTCTGTGACCTTTATAACCACAATGCTTCATGAACTTTTCATCACAATGCTCCGTGACCCTTGTCATCAAAATGCTCCATGCGTTTTGCAGAAAAATGCTCCATGACCCTTGTCATCACAATGTGCTACGTGATTTTCATCACAACGATCCACAAATTTGTCATGGTAATGCTCCATAAACCTTGTAATCACAATGCTCCACGGTCTTGCCATCACAATGCTCCATTCCCTGGTCATCACAATGCTCCATGCCCTGGTCATCACAATTCTCCATGTCCCCTGTCATCACAATTCTCCTCGTTCTTGGCATCACTATGCTCCATGACAGTTCTCATCACCGTGTTACATGTTTTGTCATCACAATTCTCTATGCACTTGTCATCGCAATGCTCCATGACCCCTGTCATAGGAAGCTCCATGTGCTTCTCATCACAATGCTTCATGAACTTGTCATCAAAATTCTCAATGGCCCTTGTCATCACAATGCTCCATGCCCTTGTCATCACAATGCTCCATGTCCCTTTTCATCACAATGCTCCAAGCCCTTGTCATCAAAATGCTCCATTACATTTGTCATCACAATCCTCCATGACACTTGGCATCACAATGTTCCATTCCATTGTCATCGCAATGGACCATGACATATGTCATCACAATGCTCCCTGAGACCTGTCTTCAAAATACTCCGTGACCTTCTCATCACAGTGCTCCATGCCTTGTCATCACATTGCACCATGCCCACTGTCATCACAATAATCCATGAAACATGTCAGGCCAATGCTCCATGTCCCTGTCATCACTATGCTCATTGCCTTTTCATCACAAAGCTCTATGACCCCTGTCATCACAATGCTCCATGACTCCAGTCATCACATTGCTTCATGACCTTTGTCATCACAATGGTCCATGCCCTCGTCATCACAAGGCTCTGTGACCTTTGTCACCAAAATGCTCCATGAAATTTTCATCACAATGCTCGTTGACCCTTCTCATCACAATGCTCCATGCCTTTGTCAGCACAGGGCTCCATGACCCATGTCATCACAATGCGCCATGTGCTTGTCATAAAAATGCTCCACAACCTTGTCATCACAATGCTCCATAAAACTTGTCATCACAATGCTCCATGCACTTCTTATCAAAATGCTCTCTCACGAATGATATCAAAATGTTCCCTCACTAGTCATCACAATACACCCACTCCCCTGTCATCACAATGGTCCACAACACCGTCATGAAAATGTTCCATGACTCCTGACATCACAATGTTCCATAACCCCTGTCATCAAAATGTTCCATGACACTTTTCATCAAATTGCTCCATGACCCTGTCATCACAATGCTCCCTGCCCTTCACAAGAGAATTCACCACACACTTGTCATCAAAATGCTCCATGACCTTTGTCATCACAAAACTCCATGACCCTTGGCATCACAATGCTCCATGCCATTGTCATCACAATGCTCCAAAAACCTCTCATCACATCGTTCCAAGCCCTTGTCATCACAGTATCCATGATGCTTTTCATCACAATGCTCGATGCCATTCTTCTCACAATGCTCCATGCGCTTGTCATTACAATCCTCCATGAACCATGTATCACAGTGTTCCGTGCCATTGTTATCACAATACTCCTTGCCCCCTCTCATCACAATAATCCATGAAACATCTCAGACCAATATTCCATGCCCTTTTCATCACAGTGATCCAAGACTCTTCTAATCATAATGCTCCATGCCCCTTTTCATCTCAATGCTCCATGAACGCTGTCATAACAATGCACCAATGCGCATCATCATAATGCTTCATGCTATTGTCATCACAATGAAATCAAAATGCTCTATGACCTCTGTCATCACAATGCTCCAAATCCTTGTGATCACAATATTCCCTAACACTTAACATCACAGCTCCCCATAACGCTCGTCATCACAATTATCCATGGTCTTCTAATCACAATGCTCCATGACATTTGTCATCACAATGCTCAATACCCTTGTCATCACAATGGTCCCTGACACTTGTCATCAGTATGCTCCTTGAACCCTGTCATGACAAGGCTACATGACTTTTTCATCACAGTGTTACATGCCATTTTCCTCACAGTGCTCCAAGACACCTGTAATCACAATGCTCCATGCCCTTGTCATCACACAGCTCCATGATGCATGTCATCAGAACGCTCCATGACATTCTCATCCCACTGTTCAATGCCCTTGTCATCACAATGCTCCAAGACCCCTGTAATCACAATGCTCCATGACCCTTTTCATCAGAATGCTCCATGAGACTTGTCATCACATGGCTCCATGGTCTTCTCATCACAGTGCCCCAGTACCTTGTCATCACAATGCTCCTTGACGCCTGTCATCACAATACTCCATGAATATTTTCAGCCCAATGCTCCATGACGTTCTCATCACAATGCTCCATGACCTCTGTCATAACAATGCTCCATGACCACTGTCATGACAATGCTCCATGAACACTGACAACAAAATGATCCGGGACGCTTGTCATCAAAATGCTAACTGCCCTTGTCATCCCAATGCTCCATGAACCCTTTAATCACAATGCTCCATGACGCTTGTCATCACAGTTCTCCATGAACCTTGTCATCACAATGCCTTTGTCAACAAAATGATACATAATCTTGTCATCACAATGCTCCAAGACCCCTGTAATCACAATGCTCCATGCCCCTTTTCATCAGGATGGTCCATGAAACTTGTCATCACAAGTCTCCCTGGTCATCTCATCACAATGCTCCAGGACCTTGTCATCACCATGCTCCATTCCATTGTCATCACAATGTTCCATGAACCCTCTAATCACAATGCTCCATGCCCCTTTGCATCTCAATGCTTCATGAACCCTGTCATCAAAATGCACCATGCACATCATCATAATGCTTCAGGCTCTTGTCATCACTATGAAATAAAAATATTCGATCATCTGTCTCATCACAATGCTCCAAATCCTTGTGATCACACTGTTCTATAACACTTATCATCACAACGCCCCATGACGCTCATCATCACAATTATCCATGCTTTTCTCATCACAGTGCTCCATGACCTTTGTCATCACAATGCTCTATAAACTTGTCATCACAATGCTCCCTGACACTTGTCATCAGTATGCTCCTGGAACCCTGTCATGACAAGGCTCTATACCATTTTCATAACAATGATCCATGCCAATTTCATCACAATGCTCCAAGACACCAGTAATCACAGTGCTCCATGCCCTTGTCATCACAATGCTCCAAGACCCCTGTAATCACAATACTCCATGCCACTTTTCATCAGAATGCTCCATGAGATTGTTATTACAAGGCTCCATGGTCTTCTCATCACAATGCTCCAGGACCTTTTCATCACAGTGCTCCATTCCCTTGTCATCACAATGCTCCATGACCCCTGTCCTCACAATACTTCCTGAACATTTTCAGTCCAATTCTCCAGGAACTTCTCATCACAATGCTTCATGATCCCTATCATCACAATGCTCCATGACCACTGTCATCACAACGCTCCATGACCCCTGACAACAGTGATCCGGGACTCTTGTCATCACAATGCACCATTCCCTAGTCATCACAATGCTCCATGAACATTTTCAGCCCAATGCTCCATGACACTTGTCATCACAATGATCCATGGCCTTGCCATCCCTATGCTCCATGACCCCTGTAATCACAATGATCCGTGATGCTTCTCATCACAGTGCTCCATGACCCTTATCATCACAATGCTCCATGCCTGTGTCAGCAAAATGCTACATGACCTTGTCATCACAATGCTCCATTTGCTTGTCATCACAATACTCCATTACAATTGTCATCACAATCCTCCATGAACCTTGGGATCACATTGCTTCATGCCCTAGTCATCACAATGCTCCATGCTCCTTGAAAACAAAATTATCCATGACTTCTATCATCACAATGCTCCAAACACTTGTGATCACAATGTTCCATAACACTTGTCATCACAACGCTCCATGATGCCTGTCATCACAATACTCCATGCCCTTTTCGTCAAAATGCTCCATGATCTTTTTCATCACAATTCTCAATACACTTGTCATCACAATGTTCCCTGACACTTGTCGTCAGTATGCTCCTTGAAACCTGTCATGAAATGGCTTCATGCATTTTTTATCACAATGCTCCATGCCCTTTTCATCACAATGCTCCATGCCATTGTCATCACAATACTCCTCAAGCTTGTCATCAGAATGCTCCATGACACTTGTCATCACAATGCTCCATGGCCACTGTCATCACAATGCTCCATACCCCTTGTCATTACTGTGCTCCATGACGCTCGTCATCACAATTATCCATGGTCTTCTCATCACAATGCTCCACGCCCTTGTCATGAAAATGCTCCATGACCCTTGTCATCACAATGCTCCATGGCCACTCTCATCACAATGCTCCATTCCCCTTGTCATTGCAGTGCTCCATGACGCTCGTCAACACAATTATCCATGGTCTTCGCATCACAAAGATCCACGGTCTTGCCATCACAGTGCTCCATGCCCTGGCCATCACAATGCTCCATGTCCCCTGTCATCACAATTCTCCTCGTTCTTGGCATCACTATGCTCCACGACACTTCTCATCACCATGTTACATGATTTGTCATCACAATTCTGTATGCACTTTTCATCGCAATGCTCCATCATCCCTGTCATAGGAAGCTCCATGTGCTTCTCATCACAATGCTTCATGAACTTGTCATCAAAATTCTCAATGGCCCTTGTCATCACAATTCTCCATGCCCTTGTCATCACAATGCTCCATGTCCATTGTCATCACAATGCTCCAAGCCCTTGTCATCAAAATGCTCCATTACATTTGTCATCACAATCCTCCATGACACTTGGCATCACAATATTCCATTCCATTGTCATCGCAATGGACCATGACATATGTCATCACAATGCTCCCTGAGACCTGTCTTCAAAATACTCCATGACCTTCTCATCACAATGCTCCATGCCTTTGTCATCACATTGCACCATGCCCACTGTCATCACAATAATCCATGAAACATGTCAGGCCAATGCTCCATGCCCCTGTCATCACAATGCTCATTGCCTTTTCATCACAAAGCTCTATGATCCCTGTCATCACAATGCTCCGTGACTCCAGTCATCACAATGCTTCATGACCTTTGTCATCACAATGATCCATGCCCTCGTCATCACAATGCTCTGTGACCTTTGTCACCAAAATGCTCCATGAAATTTTCATCACAATGCTCGGTGACCCTTGTCATCACATTGCTCTATGCCTTTGTCAGCACAGTGCTCCATGACCCATGTCATCACAATGCGCCATGTGCTTGTCATCACAGTGCTCCACAATCTTGTCATCACAGTGCTCCATAAAACTTGTCCTCACAATGCTCCATGCACTTCTTATCAAAATCCTCTCTCACGAATTATATCAAAATGTTCCCTCACTAGTCATCACAATACACGCACTCCCCTGTCATCACAATGGTCCACAACACCGTCATGAAAATGTTCCATGACTCCTGACATCACAATGTTCCATAACCCGTCATCAAAATGTTCCATGACACTTTTCATCACATTGCTCCATGACTCATTCATCACAATGCTCCCTGCCCATCACAAGAGAATGCTCCACACTCTTGTCATCAAAAGGCTCCATGACCTTTGTCATCACAAAACTCCATGACCCTTGGCATCACAATGCTCCATGCCATTGTCATCACAATGCTCCAAAAACCTCTCATCACATTGTTCCAAGCCCTTGTCATCACAGGATCCATGATGCTTTTCATCACAATGCTCGATGCCATTCTTCTCACAATGCTCCATGCGCTTCTCATTACAATCCTCCATGAACCATGTATCACAGTGTTCCGTGCCATTGTTATCACAATGCTCCTTGCCCCCTCTCATCACAATAATCCATGAAACATTTCAGACCAATGTTCCATGCCCTTTTCATCACAATGACCCAAGACTCCTGTAATCATAATGCTCCATGCCACTTTTCATCTCAATGCTCCATGAACGCTGTCATTACAATGCACCAATGCGCATCATCATAATGCTTCATGCTATTGTCATCACAATGAAATCAAAATGCTCTATGACCTCTGTCATCACAATGCTCCAAATCCTTGTGATCACAATATTCCATAACACCTATCATCACAACGCCCCATAACGCTCGTCATCACAAGTATCCATGGTCTTCTAATCACAATGCTCCATGACATTGGTCATCACAGTGCTCAATACCCTTGTCATCACCATAGTCCCTGACACTTGTCATCAGTATGCTCCTTGAACACTGTCATGACAAGGCTCCATGCCTTTTTCATCACAATGTTACATGCCCTTTCCCTCACAGTGCTCCAAGACCCCTGTAATCACAATGCTCCATGCCCTTGTCATCACAAAGCTCCATGATGCATGTCATCAGAACGCTCCATGACATTCTCATCCCATTGTTCACTGCCCTTGTCATCACAATGCTCCAAGACCCCTGTAATCACAATGCTCCATGCCCCTTTTCATCAGAATGCTCCATGAGACTTGTCATCACATGGCTCCATGGTCTTCTCATCACAATGCTCCAGTACCTTGTCATCACAATGCTCCTTGACCCCTGTCATCAAAATACTCCATGAACATTTTCAGCCCAATGCTCCATGACGTTCTCATCACAATGCTCCATGACCTCTGTCATCACAATGCTCCATGACCACTGTCATCACAACGCTCCATGAACCCTGACAACACAATGATCCGGGAATCTTGTCATCAAAATGCTCCATGCCGTTGTCATCCCAATGCTCCATGAAACCTGTAATCACAATGCTCCATGACGCTTGTCATCACAGTGCTCCATGAACCTTGTCATATCAATGCCTTTGACAGCAAAATGATACATAATCTTGTCATCACAATCCTCCATGCTCTTGTCATCACAATCCTCCATGACACTTGGGATCATATTGCTTTTTGCCCTTGTCATCTCTATCTTGCCTTTCTGGTTTTTACAGATTTTCAGAAGTCCTTTTTGACCGGTGGGAAGTGACAATTCTTTGTAGTGTGGATTTGCATTGTGCGCTTGCTTGATTGGCCAAAAAGGGCCTATGCCTTTTCTCCTGAATATATTCAGGAGAAAATTCATATGCTGTTTTTGGCCAAGTGCATCATTCTCGAAGTTGTGATGCCTTTCCTGTGCTTTAAAGGCGATTCCAATTTACTTCTTGATATATGTTTTGTGCAGTTCCGCCTCATTTTCAAGTCCGCTTTGTTTCCTTCCCTCAACAGATTTTTGGAAGAGAGTAGTCCTTTATAACTCTGCAGGTTTTTGATTTGCTTTGTCCCTGAGCTCCAATTTTCCAATCCCATTTTCGGGAGCTGACCGCAAATCCACAATTTTGCTTTAGGAACTATACTGGTTCCAGGGGTGGCTATACTGGTTCCCTGTGGGTGGCTGAGGCTTTGGTTAATTCTTCTTCCTGACGGGAATTTAGAGTGACATGTGTCCGTCCAAAGGCCTACATCTACTCTCTGATTGGTTCTCCCTCTTCCCTTTCATCCTCTGCACAATTAGCAAACTGTGCGAACCAGGAGGTTATAGGGGATGACTCTCCTAAGTTGGGAGATTGATAGTAAAGTAGTTGGAATGGCAAACTGTAGCACAAGGAGAGGAAAAAGTAGGAGACTTTCAGAAACCTTTCGCCATCACAGGGTGTCCATTCTCTAGGTTTCCCATACATGTTATAACTGTAGTGATATTCCCTTCTACCTGGAAATTTGGGACCCATGGAATGGTGGCATGCATTACTACTTTAAAGGGTCTGCATTTTCTCTCCCAATCTCACCAGTCCTCTCAGTCCCAAGTGTCCAGCCTTATGTCTCATCCAGCTGTCTTTGCAGATAGGGTCATTCTAGGTTTCATCAGAACCCCTGAAGGAATTGTGTAAGAATTTCGCTGTTTTTTGTTTTGTTTTTGAAATTCATTTTTATAATGGGGTTGAGCTGATTTTCCCTGACGTGTTTATGCCGGTCTAGAGACACTTGATTCCCTTACAGAGGCATATCAGTACATAGGTTTTAAGATTCTTACTAATCAGATATATTCCTCTGTGGGGAATAGGGTTTTTGAGTCCCGTTCATTGAGGAAGCTGTAGGTCTTGTCTATTCTGTATTTGGTTTATGGAATGGTACCTGTGCTAATATCAAACTCTGGTTTTATGCATCACCCCGCCTCTCCTTTCCCCTTAAGGAGGCATAAGAGTGTTTTCTAAATGTGAGACGCTGCTCTCTTTCCTAATTCAGTTCATGTGTTGTGATGTTGACATTCCCTCTGTAAGTGATATCTTATGATAAGATTCTTTTTCTGTGTGACTAATTTCCCTTAGAATCATCATACCTAAATCCTCTCATTATGCTGCTACTGGCCTTATGACATTGATTTCACGTCTGAGTGATATTCCATTGTACAAAATTACCACAAGTTCTTTATGCATTTCTCTTTTTCCTGGGATACTTTAGGTGTACCGAAGTTGAGGTTCTTGTATGCAGAGCAGCCCTAAACTTTGGGGTGCCTGTGTCTTGTTGATATTTAGTCTTCCCAAGTTATATGTCCATGAGTTGAAGTCCCCTTTGCTCGGGGGCTTTGTATTTTTGATGTTTTAGGAAACAGCATACACTTCTTCAGAGTAGCTCTTGGATATTTATACCCCACCCATCAGCGTGACTAGTCTCCCTGTTTTCCATGGCCTCTCCTGCATTTTTGATTTGTACACATTTTTTGGATGGACTTTCTGAGCAGTGGAAATTGAGACTTCTTTATTGTGCGGATTTGCATTTCCCTCTTGCTTGGTTGGCCAAAAACTCTGTATGTGTTTTTTTCCTGAAGATATTCACGAAAAAAACGCATACACCCTTTTGCCCAACTGCATCATTTTAGAAATTCTGCTGCTTTTCATATGCTTTAAATGTGAGTACAATCTACCTTTTGAAAAATGTTTCCTGCAATTCTGCCTCTCATTCAGAACCTCTTCGTTGCCTTACCTGAATATATTTTTGGACGTTGGTTATCATTTATATCTTTGCAGGTCTTTGAATTGTCTGCTCCTGAGCTCCATTTTGCAACTCACATTTTTGTGAGCTGGCCGCCAAACCATTGGATTGATTCCGGCCCTATTCTGGTTCTGGGGAGGCAGGCTGAGCCTTTGGTTAATTCTTCTTCCTAATGGGAAATTAGAGTGACATGTGCCTGTCAAAACTCCTACAGCTAATCTCTCACTGTTTCCTCCTCTTCCCATTTATCCTCTTCAAAAATTGCAAACTGTGTGAAACAAGAGGTTAAAGGTGCTGATTCTCCAAGTGGGGAGATTGTTAGTAATGTGGCTGGAATGGTGAACCCCAGCACCAGGAGATCAAAAATGAGGTGCATTTTAGACACCTCTCCTGAGCACACGGTGTACATTCATCTCGGTTTCCCAGGCATGTTTTTGCTGTCAGAAGATTCCCTTGAAACTGCCGATTTGGGACCCATGGAATGGGTACCAGGCAGTATTACTTTAAAAGGTCTGCATTTCCTCACCCAGCCTCTCTAACATCTCTTAGCGTGCATAGCTTCCAGCCTTATATATCATCCTGCTGTGGGTCTACATGTGTTCAATCCATGTTACATCGTAGCCCTTCAACAAAAGTTGTAAGAATTTTTGTCTGTCTCACTGTTTTTATAAATATTTTTAAATTTATTTTTATATTGGTTACAGCTGATTTTCAAAGCTCTGTTTTTTGCTGCTGTACATCCACTTGATTCATGTACTGTGTGACAACAATAAATTCTTTCTCAGATGCTTACGAGTCATATGTATTATTTTCCAGTGACTTGAGTGGACTGAGTGCAGTTCTTTGAGGTACCGTGTAGGCCTTGCCAGTTATTCAGTTCGGTACTTGGAATGGTATCTTTGCTAATTTCAACCTCCTGGATAATACCTCACCATTCCCCACCTTTCCCATTTAGCAGCCTTATGTCTCTTTTCTACATATTTGACTATGTTTCTGTTTTGTAGTTTATTTCATGTGTAGCCATTTTTGATTCCACCTTTAAGTGACATCTTATGATATGTGTCTTTTTCTTTCTGACATGTGTCACTTAGAATGATCGTATGTAACTCCTCCAGAGTTGTTCCAACTGGCCTTATTTCATTGATTTCTGGATGAGTAATATTCCACTCTACATAAGTACCCCATCTCTTTTATCCATTTTATCCTTCCAGGGACATTTAGGTTATATCCAAGTGGAGGCCCTTTTTAACAGAGAGGTGGTAAACGTTGGAGTGCCTGTTTTCTGTCATTTTTTGTTTTTCCCAAGGTATACGCCCATGAGTGCAAGTGCCCTATGCTCTGTAGCTCATCTTTTAGATGTTTTAGCAAACACAATACACTTCTCCAGAGTGGCCGTTGGCAAATTACATTTCCACTATCAGCCTCACAGGGCTCCCTTTTCTCCTCACCCTGTCCGGCATTTCTGGTGTTTACACTTTATGTGCATGGCCCTTCTGACTGATGTGAAGTGATACATTTTGTAGTATTGATTTCCAGTGCCCACCTGTTTGGTTGGATAAAAAGTGTGTATGGCCTTTACTTGACTATATTCAGAAAAAATTGCATACGCCCTTTTGGGCCAACTGCATCATTGGCGATGTTCAGCCCCTTTTCTTGTGCTTTAATGGGGAGTCCTTTCTACCTCTTCAAATCTGTTTCCTGCCACTCTCACTTGCTTACAAGTCCTTTTCTGTGACTTACCTCAAGACATTTTTCGACAATAGATATTTTCAACTCTGCAGTTTCATGAATTTTATTGCCCCCGAGTTCCATTTTTCAAATTGTGTTTTTGGAAACTGGACACAAAACAGTGGGATTTCCTCTAGCCCTATTCTGTTTCCATGGGCAATTCTAGCCTTTGATGAATTTGTCTTCCAGATAGGAAATTAGAGTGGCATTTGCCTGTCTGAACAACTAAGACTTGTCTCTAAATTTTTCTCATCCTTCCGCTTCATCCTCTGGACAAATTCCAAACTGTGTGCAACAGGATGTTGACGGTGCTGATATCCCCAAGTAAGGAGATTGTCAGGAAAGATGCTGGAGGGTTGAACCCGTGCACCAGGCGATGAGGAGATGAGGTGCCTTTTCCAAAATCTTTCCGATCATACGGTGTACCATCGTCTAGGTGTGACAGGCATGTTTTAGCTGTAGTAAGGGTCCCGTGCATGGAAGGAGAACACCAGGGATTTTTCCAAATCAGTGCCTCCCCAAACCCCAAACTGGGGAATTTTTAAGCTACGGCTACACGTATGTCCATTAAGGGCCTTGGGAAATAGGCAGAGCCCAAATTTTAGATGATTGAAATCTTCAGGTTCAGAAGCGCTCACCATCGGCCTTGCTTAGGTTACATTTTATCTGTCATTGATAGATGATGTCAATAAAAATATCGATCCGTTTTCAGATTATTTACCCTTATAGGTTATTGCAAAATATTCAGTGTAGTTCCCTGTGCTATACAGTAGTTCCTTGTTGATGATCTATTTTATACATAGCAGTGTGTATGTGTTAATCCCAAACTGTTAATTTATCCCTTTTCCTACCTTTCCCCTTTGGTAATAATAAATTATAAGATTTTATACTTTTCAGGAATGGGGGAGCTGAAAGAGAGGTATCCTTTTCAATGGAAAAGCATTCAAAACAAGATTGAAGTTTCAGCCAAGAGTATTCGATGTACAACCATGGAAATAAATCACTTCATTTCTCTAATGTTGACCTGACAAATAAGACAGACGTCTTCACTGAACTTGCTTATAGTAAAGTGATGGAATTATCAAATGTAAGTCTTAGAAAAATCTTATTATACCCGAGCATTATACACTGCTCTATGTTAACTACAGTTGGCTCACACATCTGTTCATTGAAGTTACAATGTTCTCAATTTCTGTTACTGATCCTCCAGAGTGTACCGCAACAGGAGTCCCCGAGCCCAGTGTCATTAGAGCCAACAGATCAAGACTGAGTTTGGTTCAGAAGCAAAGGAAACATTATTTTGAAAACAGAATGGAGAGGTGAGAGCATGCACTCCCCCACAGGCTGTCAGCTGGGCTGCTGTGTAGGGATCCCAGCAGCGTCAGTGGGAGGGAGGGGATGGAGCTCTCGAGGGCTGGGTTGGCTGCAGCTCAGGCTGTAAGCCGTGGAGTCTGCATGGGACTCCGCTAGCTGAGGTGTCGACCCAGCCATTCTGCACTAGGAAATCAGGTCTGAAGTGCCGGGTGTGGGACCTCTGCATGCGGAACCCTAGGAGCACGTGAAATTAGACAAAGCACAAAGGAATAACAGGTTAGACTTTATTTTATTGCCCAGATTCTCTTTTTATCTCCCAGGAATTTTTAATGAACGTTGCCAGAGACGAACACCTCCTCTGCTTTTTGTTCCGTTCCTCATTCTTGGGGCGTTGAGGGTGCAGACCCCTCTTTTGTAACTGCTTCATGCTGTGGTGGCAGACCTGATACCTGGGGGGAGGGGCAAAACGTCTCCCCACCAGCCTCCAGGTGAGGTTGATTGTTCCAAAGAATCCTGCCTCACTTCTCGTCCGCCTGAGCACCAGCATTGGAAGTGTTATAGATTCTAATGACCTTTAAGGGTCCAGGAAAGAGATGTGCAATGATGCTGTGGTGGCAGGTTTCACCCCACCCCACATTTGTTTGGCGACCTTAGGCTGACGGTTTTTGCCAGCCTAGATGCTCTGACCAGTAGTCTGTGCTTTCTTTAATTAGGTCCCTGAATTAATGTACAAACAGCACCATGTGTCAGAGCCCTGCCTGTGCAAAACCCAGACAGTCCAGGGTCAGTGGTGATCCAGGACCATGACGTCCACTGAGTCAACGGCCTTTAGAAGTAGCCAGCAGTCCAGCCGGTCATATTGGCCACCATCACCGCGGTGTCTGTAGGGTTTTCTATGGTGAAAGCGTGATATACGTTTCCCCCACAAAGCTTATTAGCTCCCCTCTGGGTGCAGTAAGTCCTGCAAGCAGTAGTCTGCTCTTTCGGGACACAGTCTTGTTGTTTTCTGAGAGAAACTCCAGGTCAAGTGATGGTCACATGAGTCATCTTGGGGGCCCGTTGCCCCCAGTTGTCTCTCTGGAGGTTGGAGTTGGAGGGCCTCCTCACTCGAGGTCAGTGTGTCCACAGAGCGACCCCTGCAACTTCAGGGCATGATGGGTGGTTAGGATCACGACATGGGGTCCTTTTCCCTTAGGAGGGAGCTGGCCTTGTGGGCTGCTGATTTCTAGCTTTTTAGATACCCCAGTATCCTGGCCTGATGAGTCAGTGGGCAAAGCCCTTGGTGACCATAGTTTATCATACCTGAAGGGCATTCTTGTGTTGCTCCATTTCAAGTGGTCCCAGTTTTTGCACTAAGGCTACAAGGGCAATTAACCTTTGACCGGGTATGTAAAAGTCAAAGTGTTTAGCTAAATTAGCGAGTTCCTGGGCAAGGATCTGAATTGACTGCTCTTTCCATTCTTGAAAGTCTGCTTCTGGATTCTATTCAAAAGGATCATCATCTTTTCGTGTCAGTGTCTCATGTAGAGGCCCAGCTATTAGACTGTAGTTAGGGATCCAGATGCAGAAAACCTTGGCCTCCCCAGGAACCCCTAAGCTGTCTTCTAGTTTTAGAAGAGGTAAGGCTGCAAATGGCTTCTTCCCTATCCTGGGATGCGTTTCTCCAAATATCTGTGAGAATGAAGCCCAGGCATGTCACCTGAGCCTGTGATATTTGAGCCTTTTTCTTGGAAACCTTCTATCCTTTCTTGGCTAGGTAGTTCAGAGGCGTCTTTAGTAGGCCTGGCGATCAGAATGTCATCTGCATATTGAAGGAGGGTTCCCTTTTACAGAGGTAGAACGTTTAGGTCTTTAGAGGACATTTCCCCAATGATGGTGTGGGGATTTTTGAACCATTGGTGCAGGACGGCCCAGCATTATTGCTTGTGTTGCATGTTGTGTCCTGCCACTCACAAGCCAAAAATTCTTGTGACTCTGAGATGAATGGAATACAGAAGAAGGCATCATTGAAGTGTAATACAGAATGCCATGGCCTGGTGGATGGTAGAATGAGCAGCAGGGTGTAGGAAATAGGAGCTACTGGATGTATATCCTCGGTGGCTTCACTGACGGTCCTGATATCCTTTACCAGGTCTCGAGCAGCCCATGGGGCTCTCGTGGTCAGGCCAATCCCAGGATATGGAGCTCACCTGGGCTGCATCCCGCACCCCACAGCCCCCGGGTCCTGGTGTTCAAGTCCTTCCCAGGGTACGGAGCTCACCTGTGCAGCTACCCAGCAGCCCATGGGGCTCTCATAGTCAGGCCTTTCCCAGGATACGGAACTCCCCTGGGCAGGTACCCCAGCAGGGCTGGACACACAGGAACTGTGCACATAGCCCACCTTGCAGAGAACCCCCAGCTCACCTGTCGCTCACAGCTGACACAGAACACCTCCGAGCAGGACTTGAACTAACAAACAGCAGCTCTGACAGGTCTGTGACCCTGGCTATCACTCTGTGCAGCCTCTCTCTGCCTGGTCTTCCAGACACTTCCACTGCAGCAAGGGCACCAGGCCTCTGTCTCCACCCACCATCACTCCTCTCCCTGACTCCTGGGTTCCTCTCATTAGGATAGGGTCTTCTTGAATTTGTTTTCCACTCATGGACCAGATAAAATGATAAGAAAACAAGCCGCAGCTGCAGCCCCTTGTGTAGCCTGACTCTCAAGAGCCCACACCTGTTCCTTGGGACTGACCCGTTTAGCAAGGTTCATTTTCTGCAACTGTGAGCCCCTGAGGGGTGAGGATTGGCTGATTTGGGCAGCCTGACAATGCCTGCCAGCCCCCCCCACAGGTGTGCCTGTGTTGAGGTCAATATAAACACCTCTCCAGTCAGCAAGAGCCCCTGTAGCTGTGCCTGACGCCATATTCTCTGCCCCGTCAGCAGTTTCGGGGCTGGGGTGGTGGGAGGGAGTGAGGGGCCGTGGCTTTGTGGGTGGCCCAGTGTGATTTGGGCTCTGCTGGACTTTCTGCAGGAGTTGCCAGGTTGCCACCTGCTAAAGAAGAGGATGTGTCACCCATACCTGCCACTGGAATTTCTCCCCAGTCAGTGGTGAGGAAGTAAAAAAGCAGTGGGGGCCATGGCAGGAGGGGTATCTCAGGCAGGGAAATGGAAAGATTCCAGAAGAGCATCTTGGGCCAGGACCATCATGGCTGGCCTGCAGGCACCAAGTCGGCCTGCGTGCTCTTGCTAGTGTGGCTCCACAGCCCTTCCTCTAGGCTTGCAAGTGCTTGTACATATTCAGGTGTTTTACCTGGAAAGGGTGGGAAGAGTTCAGCTGCAGCAGGACTGGGGCTCAGCTCACATTTACTCACAGATTCCTCGACACATTCCCCCAGCTTTGCAATGAGGATGCTCCTTGTGGGGGGGAGCACTGCTGACTGCATGAGAGACGATTTCCCACCTCTGACCAACATTAAGAATTTTTTACCACTGGAGCAAGTGCCCTGATACGATTATCCTCTCTATAACTGGTGAGTTCTGTTTCTTTGTTTTTTTTTTTTCTTTTTTTCTTTTTGGTTCAAGTTAGATTTTATTTATTCCTCTTTTTTTTTAATTTGGAGATATACACATGGAAATAATGCATTAATATAAAGACGTCTATGTGAAGGGAAAAACTTTTTTTCTGTTTTATTTTATTAAATGTTATTTATTTAGTTTTTTTTTAAATTTATTTCTTTTATAGAGCAAGTTCTTATTGGATATCTATTTCATACATATAAGTGTGCACATGTGAATCCCAGTCTCCCAATTCATCCCACCACCACCCTCACATGGCGTTCCCTCCTTGGTGTCCATATGTTTGTTCTTTACATCTGTGTCTCTATCTCTGCCCTGCATACCAGTTCATCTGTACCATTTTTCTAGGTTACACATATGTGCATTAATATACAATATTTGTTTTTCTCTTTCTGACTTACTTCACTCTGTATGACAGTCTCTAGATCCATCAAGGTCTCTACAAATGACCCAATTTCATTCCTATGTATGGCTGAGTAATATTCCGTTGTATATATGTACCACGTCTTTATCCATTCGTCTGTCTGTGGGCACTTAGGTTGCTTTCATTACCTGTCTATTGTAAATAGTGCTGCAGTGAACATTGTGGTGAATGTGTCTTTTTGATTTATGGTTTTCTCTGGGTATATGCCCAGTAGTGGGATAGCTGGATTATATGGTAATTCTATTTTTAGTTTTTTAAGGAACCTCCATACTGTTCTCCATAGAGACTGTATCGATTTACATTCCCAAAAATAGTGGAAGAAGGTTCCTTTTCTCCACACCCTCTCCAGCATTTGTTGTTTGTAGATTTTCTGATGATGCCCATTCTAACAGGTGTGACGTGATACCTCATTGTAGTTTCGATTTCCATTTCTCTAATAATTAGTGATGTTGAGCAGATTTTCATGTGCATACTGGCCATCTCTATGTCTTCTTGGAAGAAATGTCTATTTAGATCTTCCATTTTTGTATTGGGTTGTTTGTTTTATTAATATTGAGCTGCATGAGCTGTTTATATATATTGGAGATTAATCATTTGTCCATTGATTCGTTTGCAAATATTTTCTGCCATTCTGAGGGTTGTCTTTTCGTCTTGTTTGTAGTTTCCTTTGCTTTGCAAAAGCTTTTACGTTTCATTAGGTCCCATCTGTTTAGTTTTCTTTTTTATTTCATTACTATAGGAGGTGGATCAAAAGATCTTGCTGTGATTTATGTCAGAGTATCCTTCGTAAGTTTTCCTCTCAGAGTTTTATACTGTCCAGTCTTACATTAAGGTCTCTAATCCATTTTGAATATATTTTTATGTATGGTGTTGGGGAGTGTTCTAATTTCATTCTTTTACATGTAGCTCTCCATATTTCCAGCACCAATGATTGAAGAGACTGTCTTATCTCCATTGTATAGTCTTGCCTCCTTTGTCATAGATTAGTTGACCATAGGTGTGTAGGTTTATCCTTGGGCTTTCTTTCTTTTTTTTTTTCCTTTTACACATTTATTGGAGTATAATTGCTTTACAAGGAGTGTTCCTTTCTGCTGTATAAAAAAGTGAATCAGCTATACATATACAAATATCACCAGATCCCCTCCCTCTTGCATCTCCCTCCCACACTCCATATCCCACCCCTTTATGTGGTCACAAAGCACCGAGCTGATCTCCCTGTTCTATGTGGCTGCTTCCCAGTAACTATCGGTGTTACATTTGGTAATGTATTTATGTCCATGCCACTCTCTCACTTCGTCCGAGCTTACCCATCCCCCTTCCGGTGTCCTCAAGTCCTTTCTCTATGTCTGTGTCCTTAATCCTGTCCTGCCACTAGGTTCTTCAAAATCTTTTTTTTTCTTCATTAGATTCCATATATCTCTGTTAACATACAGTATTTGTTTTTCCCTTTCTGACTTACTTCACTGTGTAGGACAGATTCTAAGTCCATCCACCTCAGTACAAATAACTCAGTTTTGCTTCTTTTTATGGTTGAGTAATATTTGATTGTATATATGTGCCAGATCTTTATCCATTCATCTGTCGATGGACACTTAGGTTGCTTCCATGTCCTGGCTAATGCAAATACAGCTGCAATGAACATTTTTGTACATAACTCTTTTTGAATTATGGCTTTCGCAAGGCAAATGCCCAGTACTTGGATTGTTGTGTCGTATGGTACTTCTATTGTTAGTTATTTAAAGGAACCTCCGTACTGTTCTCCCTAGTGCCCATATCAATTTACATTCCCAACCACAGTGCAAGTGTGTTCCATTTTCTCCAATAAAGGCCTCTCCAGCATTTATTGTTTTGTAGATTTTTTTGATGATTGCCACTCTGACTGCTGTGAGGTGATACCTCAGGGTAGTTTTGATTTGCATTTCTCTAATGATTAGTGATGTTCAGCATCCTTTCATGTGTTTCTTGGTAATCTGTATATCTTCTTTGGAGAAATGTCTATTTAGGTCTTCTGCCCGTTTTTGGATTGGGTTGTTTGTTTTTTGATATTGAGCTACATGAGGTGCTTGTAAAGTTTGGAGATTAATCCTTTGTCAATTGCTTCATTTGAAAATATTTTCTCCCATTCTGAGGGTTGTTTTTGCATCTTGTTTATGTTTTCCTGTACTGTGTAAAAGCTTTTAAGTTTCATTAGGTCCCATTTGTTGATTTCTGTTTTTATTTCCATTTCTCTAGGAGGTGGGTCCAAAAGGATCTTGCTGTGATTTATGTCATAGAGTGTTCTGCCTATGGTTTCCTCTAAGTGTTTTATAGTGTCTGGTCTTATATTTAGATCTCGAATCAATTTAGAGTTTATTTTTGTGTATGGTGTTATGGAGTGTTCTAATTTCATTCTTTTATGTGTAGGGGTCCAGTTTTCCCAGCACCAATTACTGAAGAGACTGTCTTTTCTCCATTGTATATCCTTAGCTCCTTTGTCATAGATGAGATAGCCATAGGTATGTAGGTTTATCTCTGGGCTTTCTGTCCTGTTCCATTGATCTGTGTTTATGCCAATCTACATACACTTGATTCCATTATGGAGACATATAAATACATAGGTTTCAAGGTTATTACCAGTCAGATATATTCCTCTTCAGTGAATAGGGTGTTTTGTGTCCAGTTCATTGAGAAAGGAGTAGGTCTTGTCTATTACATATTTGGTATATGGAATGGGATCTGTGCTAATTTCAAACTCTGCTTTTACACATCACCCCACGTCACCTTTCCCCTTAAGGAGGCATAAGTGTGTTTTCTAAATGTGTAACTCTGTTCTCTTTTGAAATTCAGTTCATGTGTAGCCATGTTTACATTTCCTCTATAAGTGATATATTACAATAAGTTTCTTTTTCTTTGTGGTTCATTTCACTTAGCATCATCGTATCTAAAGCCACTCATTAAGCTGCTATTGGCCTTATGACATTGATTTCATGTCTGAGTGACATTCCATTGTATATAAGTACCACAACATCTATATCCATTTTTTTTTCCTTTCCTGGGATATATAAAGTGTACCGAAGTCGAGGTTCTTGTAAACAGAGCAGCCCTAACCTTTGGGCTGGCTGTGTGTTGTGGATTTTTAGTTTTCCCAAAATACACGCCCATGAGTGGAAGTGTGCTATGCTCTGTAGCTCTGTTTTAGAAAACAACATACAGTTCTCCAGAGAGGCTGTTGGCAATTTACATCCTGTCCATCGGCGTAACCAGGCTCCCTTTTCTCCATGGCCTGTCCTGCATTTGTGGCTTTTACACTATTTATGGATGGTCCTTTTGACTGGAGGTAAGGGACACTTCTATGTAGTGTGGATTTGCAATGCCTGATGGCTTGCTTGGCCAAAAAGTTCATATGCATTTTTTCCCGAATATATTCATGAAAATACACATAGTCCCTTTTCAGCCAAGGGCAACATTTTCGAAATTCTGTCGCTTTTCATGTGCTTTAAAGACGACTCCAATCTACCTCTTGAAATCTGTTTCCTTCAATTCTGCCTTGCATTCAAATCCTCTTCACTGCCTTTCCTCAATATATTTCTGGATGATAGTTGTCCTTTATAACTCTGCAAGTTTGTGAATTGCTGTGCCCCTGATTTCCATTTTTCAACTCGCCTCTTTGTGAGCTGGCTGCAGTACCACGGGATGGCTTTAGGCCCTACTCTGGTTCCAGGGCTTCAGGCTGAGCCTTTGGTTAATTATTCTTCCTGATGGGAAACTAGAGTGACATGTGCCCATCCAAACACCTACAGCTAATCTCTCATTTATTTCCCCTCTTCCTGTTCATCCTCTGCACAATTTGCAAACTGTGCATAAAGGGAGGGTAAAGGCGCTGACACTCCAAGTGGGGAGATTTTTAGTAATGCAGATGGAATGGCGAAGCCAAGCACGACAAAAGGAAAAATGAGGTACCTTTTAGAAAACTTTCCCAATTACACAGAGTACCATCCATTGGGTTTCCCATGCATGTTTTAACTGGAGGAAGATTCCCTTAAACCTGGAGAGTTGGGACCACTAGAATGGGTAGCACACAGTATTGCTCTAAGTGGTGTTCTTTTGTTCACACAACCTCAGAAATCTTTTCAGCCCCAATTGTCCAGTCTTATGTCTGATCCAGCTGTGGGTGTAAAGGTGGTCAATCTAGCTTGCATCACAGGCCCTGAACGTAATTTTTAAGACTTTCTCTCTGTTTTTGCATTTTGATTATGAAATTTATTTTTATAAGTGGGTTTAAATGAATTTCAGTGCTGTGTTCATGCCGTTATACACACACATGATTCCTTTATGGAGACATGAGAATACATATGTTTTAAAATACATAGAGTCAGACATATTCCTCTGCAATGAATAGGGGGTGTTGAGTCCAGTTCATTGTGCCGGGAGTAGGTGTTGTCTATTACATACATGGTTTATATAACGGTATCTGTGCTAATTTAAAACTGTGGTTTTATGCATCACCCTGCCTCGGCTTTCCTCTTAAGCAGGCAAAAGATGTTTCCTAAATGTGTGACTCTGTTGTGTTTGTCATTCAGATCATGTATAGTCATGTGTACATTCCCGCTATGAGTGATACCTTATGATAAGATTAGTTACTCTGTAATCTTTCCTAACTCCGTTCATGTGTAGCCATGTTTACAGGACCTTCATAAGTGATATCTTATGATAAGTTTCTTTTTCTGTGTGACTTATTTCACTTAGAATCATCGTACCTGAATCCACTCATTTTGTTGCTACTGGTCTTATGACATTGATTTCATGGCTGAGGGATATTCCATCGTACGTAAGTACCACTATTTTTTGAACCATTTTTAAATTTCCTGGGATATTTAAGGTGTACCCAAGTTGAGGTTCTTGTAAGCAGTGCATCCCTAAATTTTGGGGTGGGTCTGTCTTATTGATTTTCAGTTTTCCCAATGTATATTCCCTAGACTGGAAGTGCCCTTGCCTATGTAGCTCTGTTGTTTACATGTTTTAGGGAACACAATACACTCCTCCAGAGAGGCAGTTGCCAACTTACATCCCGCCCAACAGCATAACAAGCCTCCCTGTTCTCCAGGTCCTCTCTTGCCTTTCTGTTTTTTTACACATTTTTCCTATGTCCCTTTTGACCGGTGGGAAGGGATATTTCCTTGTACTGCAGATTTGCCTTGCCCGCTTGCTTGCTTGGCCAAAAAGGGCGTATGCATTTTCTCCTGAATATATTCAGGAGAAAACGAATACACCATTTTTGGACAAGTGCATCATTGTCGAAGTTGTGCCCCTCTTCCTGTGCTTGAAAGGTGATTCCAACGTACCTCTTGAAATCTGTTTACTGTGATTCTGCCTCGCTTTCAAGTCCACCTCGTTGCCTTCCTTCAAACAATTTTTGGACGATAGCTGTCCTTTATTACTCTGCCAGTTTGTGAACTGCTGTGCCTCTGAGCTCCATTTATCAAATCGTTTTTTGTGAGCTGACCGCAAGTCCAAAATTTCGGTTCAGGACCTATACTGGTTTCTGGCAGCGGGATGAGTCTTTGGTTAATTCTTCTTCCTGCCGGGCAATTAGAGTCACATGTGGCCGTTCAAATGCCTAACAGCTACTCTCTCATTGGTTCTCCCTGGTCCCTTTCATCCTCTGCCAAATTGTCAACCTGTGTTATCCAGGAGGTTAAAGGGGCTGTCTCTCTAAGTTGGGAGATTGATAGTCAAGCGGTTGGAAAGTCAAATTGGAACACCAGTAGAGGGACTATTCCTTGAGTTTAGAAAGTTTTCATATTCACAGTGTGTCCATTCTCTAGGTTTACAGTACATGTTATAGCTGTATTAATATTCCCTTCAACCTGGAGAGTTTGGAACCATGGAATGGAGGCCACGCATTATTGCTTTAAATGGTCTGTGTTTGCTCACGCAGTCTCACCAAGACTCTCAGTCCCAAGTGTCCAGCCTCATGCCCCATCAAGCTGTAGTTGTAGATAGATTCAGTCCAGGTTTCATCAGAGACCCTGAAGGAATTGTAAAGAATTTCCCTGTTTTTTTGTTTTGTTTTTGAAATTCCTTTTAATAGTGGGTTTGAGCTGATTCTCACTGCCATGTTTATGCCAGTCTAGGCACACTTGATTCCCTTATGGAGACATATCAATACATAGGTTTTAAGATTCTTACTAGTCAGATATATTCCTCTGTGGAAAATATGGTGTTTTGAGTCCCTTTCCCCGAGGAAGGTGTAGGTTTAACTATACCATAGTTGGTTTTTGGAACAGTACCTGTGCTTATATCAAACTCTGGTTTTATGCATCACCCCACCTCTCCTTCCCCCTTAAGCAGGCATAAGAGTGTATTCTAAATGTGAGACTCTGTTCTCTTTCCTAACTCAGTTCATGTGTAGCCATGTTTACAGGAACTTCATAAGTCATATACTATGATAAGCTTCTTTTTATGTGTGACTTATTTCACTTAGAATCATGGTACCTGTATTCACTCATTTTGCTGCTACGGGTCTTATGACATTGATTTCATGGCTGAGGGATATTCCATCGTACGTAAGTACCACAATTTTTTGAACCATTTTTAACTTTCTTGTGATAATTTTATGTACCCAAGTTGAGGTTCTTGTAAGCAGTGCATCCCTAAATTGTGGGGTGGCTCTGTCTTATTGATTTTCAGTTTTCCCAAGGTATATTCCCTAGACTTAAAGTGCCCTTGGCTCTGTAGCTCTGTTGTTTACTTGTTTTAGGGAACACAATGCACTCCTCCAGAGTGGCAGTTGGCAACTTACATTCCGCCCATCAGCATAAAAAGGCTCCCGGTTCTCCAGGTCCTCTTTTGTCTTTCTGGTTTTTACACATTTTGCCAATGTCCCTTTTGACTGGTGGGAAGTGATACTTCTTTGTACTGCAGATTTGCATTGCCCGCTTGCTTGCTTGGCCAAAAAGGGCGTATGCGTTTTCCCCTGAATATATTCAGGAGAAAACACATACACACTTTTTGGCCAAGTGCATCATTGTCGAAGTTGTGCCCCTCTTCCTGTGCTTTACAGGTGATTCCAACGTACCGCTTGAAATCTGTTTCCTGCTATTCTGCCTCGCTTTCAAGTCCGCCTCTTTGCCTTCCTTGAAAAGATTTTTGGAAGATAGCTCTCCTTTATTACTCTGCCAGTTTGTGAATTGCTGTGCACCTGAGCTCCATTTATCAAATCGTTTTTTGTGAGCTGACCGCAAGTCCAAAATTTCGGTTCAAGACCTATACTGGTTCCCAGCAGGAAGAAGAGTCTTTGGTTAATTCTTCTTCCTGCCAGGCAATTAGAGTGACATGTGCCCGTCCAAATGCCTAACAGCTACTCTCTCATTGGTTCTCCCTCTTCCCTTTCATCCTCTGCCAAATTGGCAACCTGTGAGAACCAGGAGGTTAAAGGTGCTGTCTCTCCAAGTTGGGAGATTGATAGTAAAGCAGTTGGAAACTCAAACTGGCGCACAAAGACAGGGACTATTCGTTGAGTTTTAGAAACCTTTCATATTCACTGTGTGTCCATTCTCTAGGTTTCCCGTACATGTTATAGCTGTAGTAATATTCCCTACAACCTGGAGAGTTGGGACCCAGGGAATGGGTGCCATGCATTATTGCTTTAAACCGTCTGCATTTGCTCACCCAGTCTCACCAATCCTCCCAGTCCCAAGTGTCCAGCCTTATGCCATATCCAGCTGTCATTGTGGACATGGTCATTCCAGGTTTCATCAGAGACCCTGAAGGAATTTTAAAGAATTTCCCTGTTTTTTTGTTTTGTTTTTGCAATTTTTTTTATAGTGGGTTTGAGCTGATTGTCGCTGCCATGTTTATGCCAGTCTAGACACACTTGATTCCCTTATGGAGACATATCAGTACATAGGTTTTAAGATTCTTATTAGTCAGATATATTCCTCTGCACGGAATATGGGTTGTTGCATCCCGTTCAGTGAGGAAGTTGTAGGTCTTGATATTAAGTATTAGGTTTTTGGAACGGTACTTGTTCTAATATTAAACTCTTGTTTTATGCATCACCCCACCTCTCCTTCCCCCTTATGCAGGCATCAGAGTTTTTTCTAAATGTGAGACTCTGTTCTCTTTCCTAACTCAGTTCATGTGTAGCCATGTTTACAGTATACCTATAAGTGATATCTTATGATAAGTTTCTTTTTCTGGGTGACTTATTTCACTTAGAATCATCGTACCTGAATCCACTCATTTTGCTGCTACTGGTCTTATGACATTGATTTCATGGCTGAGGGATATTTCATCGGACGTAAGTACCACAATTTTTTGTACCATTTTTATCTTTCAGGGATATTTAAGGTGCACCCAAATGAGCTTCTTGTAAGCAGTGCAGCCCTAAATAGTGGGGTGGCTCTGTCTTATTGATTTTCAGTTTTCCCAAGGTATATTCCCTAGACTGGAAGTGCCCTTGGTTCTGTACCTCTGTTGTTTACTTGTTTTAGGGAACTCAATGCACTCCTCCAGAGAGGCAGTTGACAATTTACATCCCGCACATCAGCATAACAAGGCTCCCTGTTCTCCAGGACCTGTCTTGCCTTTCTGGTAATTACCCATTTTGTGGATGTCCCTTTTGACCGGTGGGAAGTGATACTTCTTTGTAGTGCAGATTTGAATTGCCTGCTTGCTTGCCTGGCCAAAAAGCGTATATGTGTTTTCTCCTGAATATATTCAGGAGAAAACTCATACGCCCTTTTTGGCCTAGTGCATCATTGTCGAAGTTGTGCCGGTTTTCCTGTGCTTTAAAGGCGATTCCAATGTACCTCTTGAAATCTGTCTCCTGCTATTCTGCCTCGCTTTCAAGTCTGCCTCGTTGCCTACATTAAACAGATATTTGGTCGATAGTTGTCCTGTATTTCTCTGCCAGTTTGTGAATTGCTGTGCCCCTGAGCTCCATTTTTCAACTCGTTTTTTGTGAGCTGAATGCAAGTCCAAACTTTGGATCAGGACCTATACTGGTGTCCGTTGGGTGGCTGAGACTTTGTTTAATTCTTCTTCCTCCCGGGAAAGAAGAGTGACATGTGTCCGTCCAAATGCCTAACAGCTACTCTCTCATTGGTTGTCCCTCTTCCCTTTCATCCTCTGCCAAATTGGCAACCTGTGAGAACCAGGAGATTAAAGGGGCTATCTCTCCAAGTTGGGAGATTGATAGTAAAGCAGTTGGAAAGTCAAACAGGAGCACCAGGAGAGGGACTATTCGTTGAGTTTTAGAGACCTTTCCTATTCACAGTGTGTCCATTTTCTAGGTTTCCCGTACATGTTATAGCTATAGTAATATTCCCTTCAACCTGGAGAGTTGGGACACATGGAATGGGTGCCACTCATTATTGCTTTAAAGGGTCTGCATTTGATCACCCAATCTCACCAATCCTCTCAGTCCCAAGTGTCCAGCCTTATGCCACATCCAGCTGTCATTGTAGATAGGGTCATTCAAGGTTTCATCAGAGACCCTGAAGGAATTGTAAAGAATTTCCCTTTTATTTTGTTTTGTTTTTGAAATTCCTTTTTATAGTGGGTTTGAGCTGATTCTCGCTGCCATGTTTATGCCAGTCTAGACACACTTGATTCCCTTATGGAGACATATCAATAGATAGGTTTTATGATTCATACTAGTAAGATATATTAGTCTGCGGTGAATATGGGGTGTTGAGTCCCTTTCACTGAGGAAGGTGTAGGTCTTGTCTCTTCCGTATTTGGTTTTTGGAACGGTACCTGTACTAATATCAAACTCTGGTTTTATGCATCACCCCACCTCTCCTTCCCCCTTAAGCAGGCATAAGGGTGTTTTTTAAATGTGAGTCTCTTCTCTTTCCTAACTCAGTTCATGTGTAGCCATGTTTACAGGATCTTCATAAGTGATATATTATGATAAGTTTCTTTTTCTGTGTGACTTATTTCACTTAGAATTATCGTATATGAATCCACTCATTTTGCTGCTACTGGCCTTATGACATTGATTTCATGGCTGAGGGATATTCCATCATATGTAAGTACCACAGTTTCTTGAACCATTTATGTCTTTCTTGGGATATTTCCAGTGTACCCATGTTGAGGTTTTTGTAAGCAGTTCATCCCTGAATTTTGGTGTGGATCTGTCTTATTTATTTTCAGTTTTCCCAAGGTATATTCCCTAGACTGGAAGTGCCCTTGGCTCTGTAGCTCTGTTGTTTACTTGTTTTAGGGAACACAATGCACTCCTCCAGAGAGGCAGTTGGCAATTTACATCCCGCCCATCAGCACAACCAGGCTCCCTGTTCTCCAGGGCCTGTCTTGCCTTTCTGTTTTTTACACATTTTGTGGATGTCCCTTTTCACCAGTAGGAAGTGATACTTCTTTGTAGTGCTGATTTGCATTGCCCACTTGCTTGCTTGTCCAAAAAGGGCATATGCGTTTTCTCCTGTATATATTCACGTGAAAACCCATATGCCCTTTATGGCCATTTCCATAATTTTCGAAGTTGTAATGCTTTTCCTGTGTTTAAAGGCGATTCCATTGTACCTCTTGAAATCTGTTTCATGCCATTCTGCCTCATTTTCCCTTCCGCCTCATGGCTTTCTCTCAACAGATTTTTGGAAGAGAGTAGTCCTTTATAACTCTGCATGTTAGTGAATTGCTGTGGCCCTGAGATCCATTTTTCAACTCGCGTTTTTGTGAGCTGACCGCAAATCAACTGTTTTGCTTCTGGACTTATAATGATTCTTTGGGGGCAGGCTGAGACTTTGGTTAATGCCTCTTTGTGACGGGAAATTATAGTGACATGTGGCTGTCCAAATGCCTACAGCTACTCTCTCATTGGTTCTCTCTCTTCCCTTATATCCTCTGCACAATTTGCCAACTGTGCGAACCAGGAGTTTATAGGGGCTGACTTTCAAAGTTGGGAGATTGATAGTAAATCAGTTGGAATGTCAAACTGGAGCACAAGGAGAGAAAAAATGTACTAGAGTTTTAGAAACCTTTCACCATCAGATGGTTTCCATTCTCTAGGTTCCCATACACGTTATAAATGTAGTGATATTCCCTTCTACCTGGAGAGTTGGGAACCATGGAATGGGTGGCAGGCATTATTGCTTTAAAGGGTCTGCATTTTTTCACCCAATCTCACCAATGCTCTCAGTCCCAAGTGACCAGCCTTATGCCACATCCAGCTGTCATTGTAGATAGGGTCATTCCAAGTTTCATCAGAACCCCTGAAGGTATTGTGTAAGAATTTTACTGTTTTTATGTTTTGTTTTGAAATTCAGTTTTATATTGGGTTTGAGCTGATTCTCACTGCCATGTTTATGTCGTTCTAGACACACTTGTTTCCCTTACGGAGACATATCAATACATAGGTTTTAAAATTCTTACTAGTCAGATATGTTTCTCGGTGGGGAATAGGGATGTTGAGTTGCATTCACTGAGGAAGGAGTAGAGCTTGTCTCTTCTGTTTTTGGACTATGGAACGGTACCTGTGCTAATATCAATCTTATGGTTTGTGCATCTCCCCACCTCTCTTTCCCCTTAAGCAAGCGTTAGAGTGTTTTCTAAATCTGAGACTCTGTTCTCTTCCCTAATTCAGTTCATATGTAGCCATGTTTACATTCCCTTCATAAGTGATATCTTATGTCAGAATGCACCATGGCCGTTCTCATAATAATGCTCCATGACCCCTGTCATCACAATGCACTATGCCCTGGTTATCACAATGCTCCATGTCCCTTGTCATCACAATTCTCCACGTCCATGTCATCACAGTGCTACATGACACTTCTCGTCAATATGTTACATGCTCTTGTCATCACAATTCTCCATCCATTTGACATTGGAATGCTCCATGCACTTGTCATCACAATGCTCCATGAACTTGTCATCACAATGCTCCATCCCCTTGTCATCACAATGCTCCATGACCCCTGTCATCACAATGCTCCCTGACACCTGTCATCACAATACTTCATGCCCCTTGTCACCACAGTGCTCCATGATGCTCAACATCACAATTACCCAAGGTCTTCTCATCACAAAGCTCCATGGCCAATATCATCACAATGCTCCATGACCACTGTCATCACAACACTCCATGACACCTGACAACACAATGATCCGGGACTCTTGTTATCACAATGCTCCATTCCCTAGTCATCACAATGCTCCATGACCCCTGTCATCACAACACTCCATGAACATTTTCAGCCCAGTGCTCCATGACCCTTGTCATCACAATGATCCATGACCTTGTCATCCCAATGCTCCATGACCCCTGTATTCACAATGATCCGTGACGCTTGTCATCACAGTGCTCCATGACACATGTCATCACAATGCTCCATGCCTTTGTCAGCAAAATGCTACATGACCTTGTCATTACAATGCTCTATGCGCTTGTCATCACAATACTCCATTTCCATTGTCATCACAATCCTCCATGAACTTTGGGATCACATTGCTTCATGCCCTTGTCATCACAATGCTCCATGCTCCTTGAAATCAAAATGATCCATGACCTCTGTCATCACAATGCTCCAAATCCTTGTGATCCCAATGTTCCATAACACTTGTCATCACAATAATCCATGATGCCTGTCATCACAATACTCCATGCCCTTTTCATCACAATGCTCCATGACCTTTGTCACCACAATTCTCAATACACTTGTCATCACAATGCTCCCCGACACTTGTCATCAGAATGCTCCTTAAACCCTGTCACGAAAAGGCTACATGCCTTTTTCATCACAATGCCCCATGCCGTTTTCATCACAATGCTCCGTGCCATTGTCATCAAAATACTCCACAAGCTTGTCATCAGAATGCTCCATCACACTTGTCATCACAATTCTCCATGCACTTGTCAGCACAATGCTCCCTGACCCTAGTCATCACAATGCTCCAAGCCATTGTGATCACAATGCTCCATTACCTTTGTAATCAGAATCCTCCATGACACTTGGCATCACAATGTTCAATGCCATTGTCATCACAATGGGCCATTACATATGTCATCACAATGCTCCCTGACACCTGTCTTCACAATACGGCATGACCTGGTCATCACAATACTCCATGCCCTTGTCATCACAATGGGCCATTACATATGTCATCACAATGCTCCCTGACACCTCTCTTCACAATATTGCATGACCTGGTCATCACAATGCTCCATGCACTTGTCATCACAATGCGCCATTCCAAGTGTCATCACAATAATCCATGAAACATATTAGACCAATGTTCCATGCCCTTGTCATCACAATGCTCCATGCCCTTTTTATCACAATGCTCCATGACCCCTGTCATCACAGTTCTCCGTGATTCCAGTCATCACAATGCTTCATGACCTTTGTCATCACAATGGTCCATGCCCTCGTCATCAACAATCTCTGTGACCATTTTAACCACAATACTCCATGAAATTTTCATCACAATGCTCTTTGACCCTTGTCATCACAATGCTCCATGCGCTTGTCAGCACAATGCTCCATGACAAATGTCATCACAATGTGCCATGCACATGTCATCACAGTGCTCCACAATCTTGTCATCACAATGCTCCTTAAAATTTGTCATCACTATGCTCCATACTCTTCTCATCAAAATGCTCTCTCACCACTGATATCACAATGCTACATCACTATTAGTCACAATACTCCCTCACCCCTGTCACAACAATGTTGCATGACTCCTGTCATCACAATGCTACATGCACTTATCATCACAATGTTCGATGACCCCTGACATCACAATGTTCCATAACACATGTCATCAAAATGCTCCATGACAGTTTTCATCATATTGCTCCATGACCCTGTCATCAGAATGTTCCCTGCCCTTCTCATCACAATGCACAATACCCTTTCCATCAAAATGCTCCATGACCTTTGTCATCACAAAGATCCATGACCCTTGGCATCACAATGCTCCATGTCATTGTCATCACAATGCTAAATGAACGCTCTCATCACATTGCTCCATGCCCTTGTCTTCACAAAGCTCTGTGACACATGTCATAAGTATGCTCCATGGCCTTCTCATCACAATGCTCCATGTCCTTGCCATCACAATGCTCCATTACCCCAGTCATAACAATGCTCCATGACCCCTCCCATCACGATGTTCCATGGACTTGTCATCACAAAGCTCCATGACACTTCTCATCACAATTCTACTAGAACCCTGTAATCACAATGCTCTATGACACTATTCATTTCAATGCTCCATGAACCCTTTTATCACAATGCACCATGCCCATCATCATAATGCTTCAGGCTATTGTCATCACAATGAAATCAATATTCTGCATGACCTCTGTCATCATAATGCTCCAAACCCTTGTGATCACAATGTTCCATAACACTTATCATCACAACACCCCATGACGCTCATCATCACAATTACCCATGGTATTCTCATCACAATGCTCCGTGATCTTTGTCATCACAATGCTCAATACACTTGTCATCACAATGCTCCCTGACACTTGTCGTCAGTATGCTCCCTGAACCGTCTCATGACAAGGCTCCATGCCTTTTTCATCACAATGATCCATGCCGTCTTCATCACAATGCTCCAAGATCCCTGTAATCACAATGCTCCATGACTTTGTCATCACAAAACTCCATGACGCATGTCATCAGAATGCTCCATGGCTTTTTCATCACATTGCTCCATGCCCTCGTCATCACAATGCTCCAAGAACCCTGTAATCACAATGCTCCATGCCCATTTTCATCAGAATGCTCCATGAGACTTGTCATCACAAGTCTCCATGGTCTTCTCATCACAGTGCTCCAGGACCTTGTCATCACCATGCTCCAATCCCTTGTCATCAAAATGCTCCATGACGCCTGTCATCACAATAATCCATGAACATTTTCAGCCCAGTGCTCCACGACCTTCTCATCAAAATGCTCCATGGCCAATATCATCACAATGCTCCATGACCACTGTCATCACAACACTCCATGACACCTGACAACACAATGATCCGGGACACTTGTCATCACAAAGCTCCATTCCCTAGTCATCACAATGCTCCATGACCCCTGTCATCACAATACTCCATGAACATTTTCAGCCCAGTGCTCCATGACCCTTGTCATCACAATGATCCATGACCTTGTCATCCCAATGCTCCATGACCCCTGTATTCACAATGATCCGTGACGCTTGTCATCACAGTGCTCCATGACACATGTCATCACAATGCTCCATGCCTTTGTCAGCAAAATGCTACATGACCTTGTCATTACAATGCTCTATGCGCTTGTCATCACAATACTCCATTTCCATTGTCATCACAATCCTCCATGAACCTTGGGATCACATTGCTTCATGCCCTTGTCATCACAATGCTCCATGCTCCTTGAAATCAAAATGATCCATGACCTCTGTCATCACAATGCTCCAAACCCTTGTGATCACAATGTTCCATAACACTTGTCATCACAATGCTCCATGATGCCTGTCATCACAATACTCCATGCCCTTTTCATCACAATGCTCCATGACCTTTGTCATCACAATTCTCAATACACTTGTCATCACAATGCTCCCTGACACTTGTCATCAGAATGCTCCTTAAACCCTGTCACGAAAAGGCTCCGTGCCTTTTTCATCACAATGCCCCATGCCGTTTTCATCACAATGCTCCGTGCAGTTTTCATCAAAATACTCCACAAGCTTGTGCTCAGAAGGCTCCATGACCTTTGTCATCACAATTCTCCATGCACTTGTCAGCACAATGCTCCCTGACCCTTGTCATCACAATGCTCCAAGCCATTGTCATCACAACGCTCCATTACCTTTGTCATCAGAATCCTCCATGACACTTGGCATCACAATGCTCCATGCCATTGTCATCCCAATGGGCCATTACATATGTCATCACAATGCTCCCTGACATCTTTCTTCACAATATTGCATGACCAGGTCATCACAATGCTCCATGCCCTTGTCATCACAATGCACCATTACAACTGTCATCGCAATAATCCATGAAACTTATTAGACCAATGCTCCAGGCCCTTGTCATCACAATGCTCCATGCCCTTGTTATCACAAAGGTCCATGACACCTGTCATCACAATGCTCCGTGACTCCAGTCATCACAATGCTTCATGACCTTTGTCATCACAGTTGCCCATGCCCTCGTCATCAACAGTCTCTGTGACCTTTATAACCACAATGTTCCATGAACTTTTCATCACAATGCTCTTTGACCCTTGTCATCACAATGCTCTATGCCTTTCTCAGCAAAATGCTCCATGACCCTTGTCATCACAATGCTCCATGCGCTTGTCAGCACAATGCTCCATGACACATGTCATTACAATGCTCCATGACCCCTGTCATCACAATGCTCCGTGACTCCAGTCACCTCAATGCTTCATATCGTTTGTCATCACAATGGTCCATGCCCGCGTCATCACAAAGCTCTGTGACCTTAGTATCCGCAATGCTCCATGAACTTTTCATCACAATTCTCTGTGACACTTGCCATCACAATCCTCCATGTCTTTGTCAGAACAATTCTCCATGACATTTGTCTTCACAATATGCCACGCGCATTTCATCACAACGTTCCACAATCTTGTAATTGCAATGCTCCATAAATCTTGTAATCACAATGCTCCATGCCCTTCTCATAAAAATGCTCTCTCAGAAGTGATATCACTGTGTTCCATCACTAGTCATCACAATACTCCCTCACCCCTGAAATCACAATGATCCATGACCCTGTCATCACACTGCTACATCCCCTTATCGTCACAATGTTCCATGACACCTGCCATCAAAATCCTCCATGATCCGTTTCATCCCAAAGCTGCAAGACCCCTGACATCACAATGTTCTATAACCCCTGGCATCAAAATGTTCCATTACACTTTTCATCAAATTGCTGCATGACCCGGTCATCAAAATTCTCCCTGAACTTCTCATCACAATGCACCATGCCCTTGTCATCAAAATGCTCCATGACTTGTCATCACAATGCTCCATGAGCTTTGTCATCACAATTCTCAATACACTTGTCATAACAATGCTCCCTGACACTTGTCATCAGAATGCTCCTTGAACCCTGTCACGAAAAGGCTCCATGCCTCTTTCAACACAATGCCCCAAGCCGTTTTCTTCACAATGCTCCATGCCATTGTCATCAAAATACTCCACCAGCTTGTCATCAGAATGCTCCATGACCCTTGTCATCACAATTCTCCATGCACCTGTCAGCACAATGCTCCCTGACCCTTGTCAGCAGAATGCTCCATTACATTTGTCAGCAGAATTCTCCATAACACTTGGCATCACAATGCCCCATGCGCTTGTCATCACAATGTTCCATTCCAACTGTCATCACAATAATCCATGAAACTTATTAGACCAATGTTCCATGCCCTTGTCATCACAGTGCTCCATGCCCTTGTTATCACAATCCTCCATGACCCCTGTCATCACAATGCTCCGTGACTCCAGTTATCACAATGTTCATGACCTTTGTCATCACAATGGTCCATGCCCTCGTCATCAACAGTCTCTGTGACCTTTTTAACCACAATGCTCCATGAACTTTTCATCTCAATGCTCCATGAACCCTGTCATCACAATGCACCATGCCCATCATCACAATGCTTCAGGCTATTGTCATCACAATGAAATCAATATTCTCCATGACCTCTGTCATCATAATGCTCCATACCCTTGTGATCACAATGTTTTATAACACTTATCATCAAAACACCCCATGACGCTCATCATCACAATTATCCATGGTCTTCTCATCACAATGCTCCATGATCTTCGTCATCACAATGCTCAATACACTTGTCATCACAATGCTAACTGACACTTGTCGTCAGTATGCTCCTTGAACCCTGTCATGACAAGGCTCCATGCCTTTCTCATCACAATAATCCGTGCCCTTTTCATCACAATGCTCCAAGATCCCTGTAATCACAAAGCTCCATACCCTTCTCATCAAAAAGCTCCATGACTCATGTCATCAGAATGCTCCATGTCCTTCTCATCACAATGCTCCAAGTCCCCTGTAATCACAATGCTCCATGCCCCTTTTCATCTCAATTCTCCATGAACCCTGTCATCACAATGCACCATGACCATCATCACAATGCTTCAGGCTATTGTTATCACAATGAAATCAAAATTCTCCATGACCTCTGTCATCATAATGCTCCAAAACTTTGTGATCACAATGTTCCATAACACTTATCATCACAACACCTCATTACGATCATCATCACAATTATCCATGCTTTTCTCATCACAATGCTCCATGACCTTTGTCATCACAATGCTCAATACACTTGTCATCACAATGCTCCCTGACACTTGTCATCAGTATGCTCCATTGTCATCAGAATGCTCCATTAACCCTGTCATGACACGTCTCCATGCCTTTTTCATCCCAATGATCCATGCCCTTTTCATCACAATGCTCCAAGACCCCTGTAATCACAATAATCCATGAAATATTTCAGACCAATGATCAAAGCCCTTCTCATCACAATGCTCCATTACCTCTGTCATAACAATGCTCCATGACCACTGCAATCACAATGTTCTACGGCCTTGTCATCACAAGGCTCCATGACCCTTTTGATCACAATGCTGAAGACCCCTGTAATCACAATGCTCCATGCCCTTGTCATCACAAAACTCCATGAAGCATGTCATCAGAATGCTTATTGGCCTTCTCATCACAATGCTCCATGCCCTTGTCATCACAATGCTCTAAGACCACTGTAATCACAATAATCCATGCCCAATTTCATCAGAATGCTCCATGTGAGTTGTCGTCACAAGTCTCCATGGACTTCTCATCACAATGCTCCAAGACCTTGTCATCACCATGCTCCATTCCCTTGTCATCACAATGCTCCATGACCACTGTCATCACAATAATCCATGAGCATTTTCAGCCCAATGCTCCACGATCTAATCATCACAATGCTTCATGACCATTGTCATCACAACACTCCATGACACCTGACAACACAATGATCTGGGACTCTTGTCATCACATTGCTCCATTCCTTGGTCATCACAATGCTCCATGACCCCTGTCATCACAACACTCCATGAACATTTTCAGCTCAGTGCTCCATGACACTTGTCATCACAATGATCCATGCCATTGTCATCCCAATGCTCCATGACCCCTGTATTCAAAATGCTCCGTGACGCTTGTCATCACAGTGCCCCATGACACCTGTCATCACAATGCTCCATGCCTTTGTCAGCAAAATGCTACATGACCTTGTCATTACAATGCTCTATGCGCTTTTCATCACTATACTCCATTTCCATTGTCATCACAATACTCCATGAACCTTGGGATCACATTGCTTCATGCCCTTGTCATCAAAATGCTCCCTGCTCCTTGAAATCAAAATGATCCATGACATCTGTCATGACAATTCTCCAAACACTTGTGATCACAATGTTCCATAACACTTGTCATCACAACGCTCCATGATGCCTGTCATCACAATACTCCATGCCCTTTTCATCACAATGCTCCATGACCTTTGTCATCACAATTCTCAATACACTTGTCATCACAGTGCTCCCTGACACTTGTCATCAGAATGCTCCTTGAACACTGTCACGAAAAGGCTCCATGCCTTTTTCAACACAATGCCCCATGCTGTTTTCATCAAAATGCTCCATGCTATTGTCATCAAAATACTCCACAAGCTTGTCATCAGAATGCTTCATGACCCTTGTCATCACAATTTTCCATGCACTTTTCAGCACAATGCTCCCTGAGCCTTGTCATCACAATGCTCCAAGCCATTGTCATCAGAATGCTCAATTACCTTTGTCATCAGAATCCTCCATGACACTTGGCATCACAATGCTCCATGCCATTGTCATCACAATGGGCCATTACATATGTCATCACAATGCTCCCTGACACCTGTCTTCACAATACGGCATGACCTGGTCATCACAATGCTCCATGACCTTGTCATCGCAATGCGCCATTCCATCTGTCATCACAATAATCCATGAAACGTATTAGACCAATGCTCCATGCCCTTGTCATCACAATGCTCCATGCACTTGTTATCACAAAGTTGCAAGACCCCTGTAATCAGAATGTTCCATGCCCCTTTTCAACAGTATGCTCCATGAGACTTGTCTTCACAAGGCTCCATGGATTTCTAATCACAAAGCTCCAGGAACTTGTCATCACAATGCTCCTCGACCTTGTCATGAAAATTCTCAATGGCCCTTGTCATCATAATGCTCCAAGCCCTAGTCATCACAATGCTCCATTATATTTGTCATCACAATCCTCCATTGCATTTGGCATCTCAATGCTCCCTGACATTGTCATCGCAATGGACCATGACATATGTCATCACAGTGCTCCCTGACACCTGTCTTTACAATACTCCATGACCATCTCATCACAATGATCCATGCCCTTGTCATCCCAATGCTCCATGACCCCTGTATTCACATTGCTCCGTGACCCTTGTCATCACAGTGCTCCATGACACCTGTCTTCACAATACTCCATGACCTTCTCATCACAATGCTCCATGCCCTTGTCATCACAATGCACCATGTCCACTGTCATCACAATAATCTATGAAAATTGTCAGACCAATGCTCCATGCCCCTGTCATCGCAATGCTCCATGCCCTTGTCATCACACTGCTCCATTACACCTGTCATCACAATGCTCCCTGAATCCAGTCATCACAATTCTTCATAACGTTTGTCAACACAACGGTCCATGTTCGTGTCCTCAAAAGGCTCTGTGTCCATTGTAACCTCAATGCTCCATGAAATTTTCATCACAATGCTCCGTGACCCTTGTCATCACAATGCTCCATGCCTTTGTCAGAACAATACTCCATGACCCTTGTCATCACAGTGTGCCACGCGCTTTTCATCACAATGATCCACAACCTTGTCATCGCTATCCGCCATAAACCTTGAAATCACAATGCTCCATGCACTTCTCATCCAAATGTTCTCTCACCTGAGATATCACAATGTTCCGTCACTAGTTATCACAATCCTCCCTCACCCCGGTAATCACAATGTTCCATGACCCCTGTCATCACAATGCTACATCCCCTTATCAGCACAATGTTCCATAACCCCTGACATCACAATCTTCCATAAACACTGTCATCAAAATGCTCCATGACCCTTTTCATCCCAAAGCTCCATGACCCCTGGCATCAAAATGTTCTATAACCCCTGTCATCAAAATGTTCCATTACACTTTTCATCAAATTGCTGCATGACCCTGTCATCAAAATGCTCCCTGCCCTTCTCATCACAATGCACAACATCCTTGTCATCAAAATGTTCTATGACATTTGTCATCACAAAGCTCCATGACCCTTGGCATCACAGTGCTCCATGTCATTGTCATCACAGTGCTCCATAAACGCTCTCATCACATTGCTCCATGCCCTTGTAATTACAAAGCTCCATGACACTTGTCATCACAATGCTCGATGCCCTTCTCATCACAATGCCCCATGCCCTTGTCATTACAATCCTCCATGACTCATGTATCAGAGTGTTCCGTGCCCTTGTCATCACAATGCTCCATGCCCGCTCTCATCACAATAATCCTTGAAACATTTCAGAACAATGCTCAATGCCCTTCTCATCAAAATGCTCCATTACCTCTATCATAACAATGCTTCATGACCACTGCCATCACAACGTTCCATTACACTTTTCATCAAAATGCTGCATGACCCGGTCATCAAAATGCTTCCTGCCCTTCTCATCACAATGCACCATGTCCTTGTCATCAAAATGCTCCATGACTTGTCATCACAATGCTCCATGCATTTGTCAGCAAAATTCTACATGACCTTGTCATTAGAAAGCTCTATGCGCTTGTCATTAAAATGCTCCAAGAACCCTGTATTCACAATGTTCCATGCCCTTTTTCATCTCAATGCTCCATGAACCGTGTCAGCACAATGCACCATGACCATCATCATAATGCTTCAGGCTATTGTCATCACAATGAAATCAAAATTCTCCATGAACTCTGTCATCATAATGCTCCAAACCCTTGTGATCACAATGTTTCATAACACTTATCATCACAACACCGCATGACGATCATCATCACAATTATCCATGGTCTTCTCATCGCAATGCTACATGATCTTTGTCATCACAATGCTCAATACACTTGTCATCACAATGCTCCCTGACACTTGTCGTCAGTATGCTCCTTGAACCCTGTCATGACAAGGCTCCATGCCTTTTTCATCACAGTGATCCATTCCCTTTTCATCACAATGCTCCAAGACCCCTGTAATCACAATGCTCTATGCCCTTGTCATCACAAAGCTCCATGACGCAAGACATCAGAATGCTCCATGGCCTTCTCCTCACAACGCTCGATGTCATTGTCATCACAGTGCTCCATGAACCCTCTCATCACATTGCTTCTTGCCCTTGACATTACAATCCTCCATGACCCATGTATCACAGTGTTCCGTGCCCTTTTCATCACAATGCTCCATGCCCAATCTCATCACAATAATCCATGAAATATTTCAGACCAATGCGCAATTCCCTTCTCATAACAATGCTCCATTACCTCTGTCATAACAATGCTCCATGACCATTGCCATCACAATGTTCCACGGCCTTGTCATCACAAGGCTCCATTACCCATGTCTTCGCAATGCTCCAAGACACCTGTAATCAAAATGCTCCATGACCTTGTCATAACAAAGCTCCATGACGCATGTCTTCAGTAGGTTCCATGGCATTCTCTTCACAATGTTCCATGCCCTTGTCATCACAGTGTTCCAAGACCCCTGTAATCACAATGATCCATGACCCTTTTCATCTCAATGATCCGTGAACCCTGTCATCACAATGCACCATGCCCATCATCATAATGCTTCATGCTATTGTCATCACAATGAAATCAAAATGCTCCATGACCTCTGTCATAACAATGCTCCAAACCCTTGTGATCACAATATTCCATAACACTTGTCATCACAGTGCCCCATGACACTCGTCATCACAATTATCCATGGTCTTCTCATCACAATGCTCCAGGACCTTGTCATCACAATGCTTCACGACCTTGTTCTGAACATTCTCAATGGCCCTTGTCATCATAATGCTCCAAGCCCTAGTCATCACAATGCTCCATTATATTTGTCATCAAAATCCTCCATTACATTTGGCATCACAATGCTCCCTGCCATTGTCATTGCAATGGACCATGACATATGTCATCACAATGCTCCCTGACACCTGTCTTCACAGTACTCAATGACCTTCTCATCACAATGATCCATGCCCTTGTCAGCACAATGCACCATGTCCAATGTCATCAAAATAATCTATAAAACTTGTCAGACCAATGCTACATGCCCCTGTCACCACAATGCTCCATGCCCTTGTCATCACAATGCTCCATGACCACTGTCATCACAATGCTCCGTGACTCTAGTCATCACAATGCTTCATAACATTTGTCATCACAATGGTCCATGCCCGCGTCATCACAAGGCTCTGTGACCTTTATAACCACAATGCTTCATGAACTTTTCATCACAATGCTCCGTGACCCTTGTCATCAAAATGCTCCATGCGTTTTGCAGAAAAATGCTCCATGACCCTTGTCATCACAATGTGCTACGTGATTTTCATCACAACGATCCACAAATTTGTCATGGTAATGCTCCATAAACCTTGTAATCACAATGCTCCACGGTCTTGCCATCACAATGCTCCATTCCCTGGTCATCACAATGCTCCATGCCCTGGTCATCACAATTCTCCATGTCCCCTGTCATCACAATTCTCCTCGTTCTTGGCATCACTATGCTCCATGACAGTTCTCATCACCGTGTTACATGTTTTGTCATCACAATTCTCTATGCACTTGTCATCGCAATGCTCCATGACCCCTGTCATAGGAAGCTCCATGTGCTTCTCATCACAATGCTTCATGAACTTGTCATCAAAATTCTCAATGGCCCTTGTCATCACAATGCTCCATGCCCTTGTCATCACAATGCTCCATGTCCCTTTTCATCACAATGCTCCAAGCCCTTGTCATCAAAATGCTCCATTACATTTGTCATCACAATCCTCCATGACACTTGGCATCACAATGTTCCATTCCATTGTCATCGCAATGGACCATGACATATGTCATCACAATGCTCCCTGAGACCTGTCTTCAAAATACTCCGTGACCTTCTCATCACAGTGCTCCATGCCTTGTCATCACATTGCACCATGCCCACTGTCATCACAATAATCCATGAAACATGTCAGGCCAATGCTCCATGTCCCTGTCATCACTATGCTCATTGCCTTTTCATCACAAATCTCTATGACCCCTGTCATCACAATGCTCCATGACTCCAGTCATCACATTGCTTCATGACCTTTGTCATCACAATGGTCCATGCCCTCGTCATCACAAGGCTCTGTGACCTTTGTCACCAAAATGCTCCATGAAATTTTCATCACAATGCTCGTTGACCCTTCTCATCACAATGCTCCATGCCTTTGTCAGCACAGGGCTCCATGAACCATGTCATCACAATGCGCCATGTGCTTGTCATAAAAATGCTCCACAACCTTGTCATCACAATGCTCCATAAAACTTGTCATCACAATGCTCCATGCACTTCTTATCAAAATGCTCTCTCACGAATGATATCAAAATGTTCCCTCACTAGTCATCACAATACACCCACTCCCCTGTCATCACAATGGTCCACAACACCGTCATGAAAATGTTCCATGACTCCTGACATCACAATGTTCCATAACCCCTGTCATCAAAATGTTCCATGACACTTTTTCATCAAATTGCTCCATGACCCTGTCATCACAATGCTCCCTGCCCTTCACAAGAGAATTCACCACACACTTGTCATCAAAATGCTCCATGACCTTTGTCATCACAAAACTCCATGACCCTTGGCATCACAATGCTCCATGCCATTGTCATCACAATGCTCCAAAAACCTCTCATCACATCGTTCCAAGCCCTTGTCATCACAGTATCCATGATGCTTTTCATCACAATGCTCGATGCCATTCTTCTCACAATGCTCCATGCGCTTGTCATTACAATCCTCCATGAACCATGTATCACAGTGTTCCGTGCCATTGTTATCACAATACTCCTTGCCCCCTCTCATCACAATAATCCATGAAACATCTCAGACCAATATTCCATGCCCTTTTCATCACAGTGATCCAAGACTCTTCTAATCATAATGCTCCATGCCCCTTTTCATCTCAATGCTCCATGAACGCTGTCATAACAATGCACCAATGCGCATCATCATAATGCTTCATGCTATTGTCATCACAATGAAATCAAAATGCTCTATGACCTCTGTCATCACAATGCTCCAAATCCTTGTGATCACAATATTCCCTAACACTTAACATCACAGCTCCCCATAACGCTCGTCATCACAATTATCCATGGTCTTCTAATCACAATGCTCCATGACATTTGTCATCACAATGCTCAATACCCTTGTCATCACAATGGTCCCTGACACTTGTCATCAGTATGCTCCTTGAACCCTGTCATGACAAGGCTACATGACTTTTTCATCACAGTGTTACATGCCATTTTCCTCACAGTGCTCCAAGACACCTGTAATCACAATGCTCCATGCCCTTGTCATCACACAGCTCCATGATGCATGTCATCAGAACGCTCCATGACATTCTCATCCCACTGTTCAATGCCCTTGTCATCACAATGCTCCAAGACCCCTGTAATCACAATGCTCCATGACCCTTTTCATCAGAATGCTCCATGAGACTTGTCATCACATGGCTCCATGGTCTTCTCATCACAGTGCCCCAGTACCTTGTCATCACAATGCTCCTTGACGCCTGTCATCACAATACTCCATGAATATTTTCAGCCCAATGCTCCATGACGTTCTCATCACAATGCTCCATGACCTCTGTCATAACAATGCTCCATGACCACTGTCATGACAATGCTCCATGAACACTGACAACAAAATGATCCGGGACGCTTGTCATCAAAATGCTAACTGCCCTTGTCATCCCAATGCTCCATGAACCCTTTAATCACAATGCTCCATGACGCTTGTCATCACAGTTCTCCATGAACCTTGTCATCACAATGCCTTTGTCAACAAAATGATACATAATCTTGTCATCACAATGCTCCAAGACCCCTGTAATCACAATGCTCCATGCCCCTTTTCATCAGGATGGTCCATGAAACTTGTCATCACAAGTCTCCCTGGTCATCTCATCACAATGCTCCAGGACCTTGTCATCACCATGCTCCATTCCATTGTCATCACAATGTTCCATGAACCCTCTAATCACAATGCTCCATGCCCCTTTGCATCTCAATGCTTCATGAACCCTGTCATCAAAATGCACCATGCACATCATCATAATGCTTCAGGCTCTTGTCATCACTATGAAATAAAAATATTCGATCATCTGTCTCATCACAATGCTCCAAATCCTTGTGATCACACTGTTCTATAACACTTATCATCACAACGCCCCATGACGCTCATCATCACAATTATCCATGCTTTTCTCATCACAGTGCTCCATGACCTTTGTCATCACAATGCTCTATAAACTTGTCATCACAATGCTCCCTGACACTTGTCATCAGTATGCTCCTGGAACCCTGTCATGACAAGGCTCTATACCATTTTCATAACAATGATCCATGCCAATTTCATCACAATGCTCCAAGACACCAGTAATCACAGTGCTCCATGCCCTTGTCATCACAATGCTCCAAGACCCCTGTAATCACAATACTCCATGCCACTTTTCATCAGAATGCTCCATGAGATTGTTATTACAAGGCTCCATGGTCTTCTCATCACAATGCTCCAGGACCTTTTCATCACAGTGCTCCATTCCCTTGTCATCACAATGCTCCATGACCCCTGTCCTCACAATACTTCCTGAACATTTTCAGTCCAATTCTCCAGGAACTTCTCATCACAATGCTTCATGATCCCTATCATCACAATGCTCCATGACCACTGTCATCACAACGCTCCATGACCCCTGACAACAGTGATCCGGGACTCTTGTCATCACAATGCACCATTCCCTAGTCATCACAATGCTCCATGAACATTTTCAGCCCAATGCTCCATGACACTTGTCATCACAATGATCCATGGCCTTGCCATCCCTATGCTCCATGACCCCTGTAATCACAATGATCCGTGATGCTTCTCATCACAGTGCTCCATGACCCTTATCATCACAATGCTCCATGCCTGTGTCAGCAAAATGCTACATGACCTTGTCATCACAATGCTCCATTTGCTTGTCATCACAATACTCCATTACAATTGTCATCACAATCCTCCATGAACCTTGGGATCACATTGCTTCATGCCCTAGTCATCACAATGCTCCATGCTCCTTGAAAACAAAATTATCCATGACTTCTATCATCACAATGCTCCAAACACTTGTGATCACAATGTTCCATAACACTTGTCATCACAACGCTCCATGATGCCTGTCATCACAATACTCCATGCCCTTTTCGTCAAAATGCTCCATGATCTTTTTCATCACAATTCTCAATACACTTGTCATCACAATGTTCCCTGACACTTGTCGTCAGTATGCTCCTTGAAACCTGTCATGAAATGGCTTCATGCATTTTTTATCACAATGCTCCATGCCCTTTTCATCACAATGCTCCATGCCATTGTCATCACAATACTCCTCAAGCTTGTCATCAGAATGCTCCATGACACTTGTCATCACAATGCTCCATGGCCACTGTCATCACAATGCTCCATACCCCTTGTCATTACTGTGCTCCATGACGCTCGTCATCACAATTATCCATGGTCTTCTCATCACAATGCTCCACGCCCTTGTCATGAAAATGCTCCATGACCCTTGTCATCACAATGCTCCATGGCCACTCTCATCACAATGCTCCATTCCCCTTGTCATTGCAGTGCTCCATGACGCTCGTCAACACAATTATCCATGGTCTTCGCATCACAAAGATCCACGGTCTTGCCATCACAGTGCTCCATGCCCTGGCCATCACAATGCTCCATGTCCCCTGTCATCACAATTCTCCTCGTTCTTGGCATCACTATGCTCCACGACACTTCTCATCACCATGTTACATGATTTGTCATCACAATTCTGTATGCACTTTTCATCGCAATGCTCCATCATCCCTGTCATAGGAAGCTCCATGTGCTTCTCATCACAATGCTTCATGAACTTGTCATCAAAATTCTCAATGGCCCTTGTCATCACAATTCTCCATGCCCTTGTCATCACAATGCTCCATGTCCATTGTCATCACAATGCTCCAAGCCCTTGTCATCAAAATGCTCCATTACATTTGTCATCACAATCCTCCATGACACTTGGCATCACAATATTCCATTCCATTGTCATCGCAATGGACCATGACATATGTCATCACAATGCTCCCTGAGACCTGTCTTCAAAATACTCCATGACCTTCTCATCACAATGCTCCATGCCTTTGTCATCACATTGCACCATGCCCACTGTCATCACAATAATCCATGAAACATGTCAGGCCAATGCTCCATGCCCCTGTCATCACAATGCTCATTGCCTTTTCATCACAAAGCTCTATGATCCCTGTCATCACAATGCTCCGTGACTCCAGTCATCACAATGCTTCATGACCTTTGTCATCACAATGATCCATGCCCTCGTCATCACAATGCTCTGTGACCTTTGTCACCAAAATGCTCCATGAAATTTTCATCACAATGCTCGGTGACCCTTGTCATCACATTGCTCTATGCCTTTGTCAGCACAGTGCTCCATGACCCATGTCATCACAATGCGCCATGTGCTTGTCATCACAGTGCTCCACAATCTTGTCATCACAGTGCTCCATAAAACTTGTCCTCACAATGCTCCATGCACTTCTTATCAAAATCCTCTCTCACGAATGATATCAAAATGTTCCCTCACTAGTCATCACAATACACGCACTCCCCTGTCATCACAATGGTCCACAACACCGTCATGAAAATGTTCCATGACTCCTGACATCACAATGTTCCATAACCCGTCATCAAAATGTTCCATGACACTTTTCATCACATTGCTCCATGACTCATTCATCACAATGCTCCCTGCCCATCACAAGAGAATGCTCCACACTCTTGTCATCAAAAGGCTCCATGACCTTTGTCATCACAAAACTCCATGACCCTTGGCATCACAATGCTCCATGCCATTGTCATCACAATGCTCCAAAAACCTCTCATCACATTGTTCCAAGCCCTTGTCATCACAGGATCCATGATGCTTTTCATCACAATGCTCGATGCCATTCTTCTCACAATGCTCCATGCGCTTCTCATTACAATCCTCCATGAACCATGTATCACAGTGTTCCGTGCCATTGTTATCACAATGCTCCTTGCCCCCTCTCATCACAATAATCCATGAAACATTTCAGACCGATGTTCCATGCCCTTTTCATCACAATGACCCAAGACTCCTGTAATCATAATGCTCCATGCCACTTTTCATCTCAATGCTCCATGAACGCTGTCATTACAATGCACCAATGCGCATCATCATAATGCTTCATGCTATTGTCATCACAATGAAATCAAAATGCTCTATGACCTCTGTCATCACAATGCTCCAAATCCTTGTGATCACAATATTCCATAACACCTATCATCACAACGCCCCATAACGCTCGTCATCACAAGTATCCATGGTCTTCTAATCACAATGCTCCATGACATTGGTCATCACAGTGCTCAATACCCTTGTCATCACCATAGTCCCTGACACTTGTCATCAGTATGCTCCTTGAACACTGTCATGACAAGGCTCCATGCCTTTTTCATCACAATGTTACATGCCCTTTCCCTCACAGTGCTCCAAGACCCCTGTAATCACAATGCTCCATGTCCTTGTCATCACAAAGCTCCATGATGCATGTCATCAGAACGCTCCATGACATTCTCATCCCATTGTTCACTGCCCTTGTCATCACAATGCTCCAAGACCCCTGTAATCACAATGCTCCATGCCCCTTTTCATCAGAATGCTCCATGAGACTTGTCATCACATGGCTCCATGGTCTTCTCATCACAATGCTCCAGTACCTTGTCATCACAATGCTCCTTGACCCCTGTCATCAAAATACTCCATGAACATTTTCAGCCCAATGCTCCATGACGTTCTCATCACAATGCTCCATGACCTCTGTCATCACAATGCTCCATGACCACTGTCATCACAACGCTCCATGAACCCTGACAACACAATGATCCGGGAATCTTGTCATCAAAATGCTCCATGCCGTTGTCATCCCAATGCTCCATGAAACCTGTAATCACAATGCTCCATGACGCTTGTCATCACAGTGCTCCATGAACCTTGTCATATCAATGCCTTTGACAGCAAAATGATACATAATCTTGTCATCACAATCCTCCATGCTCTTGTCATCACAATCCTCCATGACACTTGGGATCATATTGCTTTTTGCCCTTGTCATCTCTATCTTGCCTTTCTGGTTTTTACAGATTTTCAGAAGTCCTTTTTGACCGGTGGGAAGTGACAATTCTTTGTAGTGTGGATTTGCATTGTGCGCTTGCTTGATTGGCCAAAAAGGGCCTATGCCTTTTCTCCTGAATATATTCAGGAGAAAATTCATATGCTGTTTTTGGCCAAGTGCATCATTCTCGAAGTTGTGATGCCTTTCCTGTGCTTTAAAGGCGATTCCAATTTACTTCTTGATATATGTTTTGTGCAGTTCCGCCTCATTTTCAAGTCCGCTTTGTTTCCTTCCCTCAACAGATTTTTGGAAGAGAGTAGTCCTTTATAACTCTGCAGGTTTTTGATTTGCTTTGTCCCTGAGCTCCAATTTTCCAATCCCATTTTCGGGAGCTGACCGCAAATCCACAATTTTGCTTTAGGAACTATACTGGTTCCAGGGGTGGCTATACTGGTTCCCTGTGGGTGGCTGAGGCTTTGGTTAATTCTTCTTCCTGACGGGAATTTAGAGTGACATGTGTCCGTCCAAAGGCCTACATCTACTCTCTGATTGGTTCTCCCTCTTCCCTTTCATCCTCTGCACAATTAGCAAACTGTGCGAACCAGGAGGTTATAGGGGATGACTCTCCTAAGTTGGGAGATTGATAGTAAAGTAGTTGGAATGGCAAACTGTAGCACAAGGAGAGGAAAAAGTAGGAGACTTTCAGAAACCTTTCGCCATCACAGGGTGTCCATTCTCTAGGTTTCCCATACATGTTATAATTGTAGTGATATTCCCTTCTACCTGGAAATTTGGGACCCATGGAATGGTGGCATGCATTACTACTTTAAAGGGTCTGCATTTTCTCTCCCAATCTCACCAGTCCTCTCAGTCCCAAGTGTCCAGCCTTATGTCTCATCCAGCTGTCTTTGCAGATAGGGTCATTCTAGGTTTCATCAGAACCCCTGAAGGAATTGTGTAAGAATTTCGCTGTTTTTTGTTTTGTTTTTGAAATTCATTTTTATAATGGGGTTGAGCTGATTTTCCCTGACGTGTTTATGCCGGTCTAGAGACACTTGATTCCCTTACAGAGGCATATCAGTACATAGGTTTTAAGATTCTTACTAATCAGATATATTCCTCTGTGGGGAATAGGGTTTTTGAGTCCCGTTCATTGAGGAAGCTGTAGGTCTTGTCTATTCTGTATTTGGTTTATGGAATGGTACCTGTGCTAATATCAAACTCTGGTTTTATGCATCACCCCACCTCTCCTTTCCCCTTAAGGAGGCATAAGAGTGTTTTCTAAATGTGAGACGCTGCTCTCTTTCCTAATTCAGTTCATGTGTTGTGATGTTGACATTCCCTCTGTAAGTGATATCTTATGATAAGATTATTTTTCTGTGTGACTAATTTCCCTTAGAATCATCATACCTAAATCCTCTCATTATGCTGCTACTGGCCTTATGACATTGATTTCACATCTGAGTGATATTCCATTGTACAAAATTACCACAAGTTCTTTATGCATTTCTCTTTTTCCTGGGATACTTTAGGTGTACCGAAGTTGAGGTTCTTGTATGCAGAGCAGCCCTAAACTTTGGGGTGCCTGTGTCTTGTTGATATTTAGTCTTCCAAAGTTATATGTCCATGAGTTGAAGTCCCCTTTGCTCGGGGGCTTTGTATTTTTGATGTTTTAGGAAACAGCATACACTTCTTCAGAGTAGCTCTTGGATATTTATACCCCACCCATCAGCGTGACTAGTCTCCCTGTTTTCCATGGCCTCTCCTGCATTTTTGATTTGTACACATTTTTTGGATGGACTTTCTGAGCAGTGGAAATTGAGACTTCTTTATTGTGCGGATTTGCATTTCCCTCTTGCTTGGTTGGCCAAAAACTCTGTATGTGTTTTTTTCCTGAAGATATTCACGAAAAAAACGCATACACCCTTTTGCCCAACTGCATCATTTTAGAAATTCTGCTGCTTTTCATATGCTTTAAATGTGAGTACAATCTACCTTTTGAAAAATGTTTCCTGCAATTCTGCCTCTCATTCAGAACCTCTTCGTTGCCTTACCTGAATATATTTTTGGACGTTGGTTATCATTTATATCTTTGCAGGTCTTTGAATTGTCTGCTCCTGAGCTCCATTTTGCAACTCACATTTTTGTGAGCTGGCCGCCAAACCATTGGATTGATTCCGGCCCTATTCTGGTTCTGGGGAGGCAGGCTGAGCCTTTGGTTAATTCTTCTTCCTAATGGGAAATTAGAGTGACATGTGCCTGTCAAAACTCCTACAGCTAATCTCTCACTGTTTCCTCCTCTTCCCATTTATCCTCTTCAAAAATTGCAAACTGTGTGAAACAAGAGGTTAAAGGTGCTGATTCTCCAAGTGGGGAGATTGTTAGTAATGTGGCTGGAATGGTGAACCCCAGCACCAGGAGATCAAAAATGAGGTGCATTTTAGACACCTCTCCTGAGCACACGGTGTACATTCATCTCGGTTTCCCAGGCATGTTTTTGCTGTCAGAAGATTCCCTTGAAACTGCCGATTTGGGACCCATGGAATGGGTACCAGGCAGTATTATTTTAAAAGGTCTGCATTTCCTCACCCAGCCTCTCTAACATCTCTTAGCGTGCATAGCTTCCAGCCTTATATATCATCCTGCTGTGGGTCTACATGTGTTCAATCCATGTTACATCGTAGCCCTTCAACAAAAGTTGTAAGAATTTTTGTCTGTCTCACTGTTTTTATAAATATTTTTAAATTTATTTTTATATTGGTTACAGCTGATTTTCAAAGCTCTGTTTTTTGCTGCTGTACATCCACTTGATTCATGTACTGTGTGACAACAATAAATTCTTTCTCAGATGCTTACGAGTCATATGTATTATTTTCCAGTGACTTGAGTGGACTGAGTGCAGTTCTTTGAGGTACCGTGTAGGCCTTGCCAGTTATTCAGTTCGGTACTTGGAATGGTATCTTTGCTAATTTCAACCTCCTGGATAATACCTCACCATTCCCCACCTTTCCCATTTAGCAGCCTTATGTCTCTTTTCTACATATTTGACTATGTTTCTGTTTTGTAGTTTATTTCATGTGTAGCCATTTTTGATTCCACCTTTAAGTGACATCTTATGATATGTGTCTTTTTCTTTCTGACATGTGTCACTTAGAATTATCGTATGTAACTCCTCCAGAGTTGTTCCAACTGGCCTTATTTCATTGATTTCTGGATGAGTAATATTCCACTCTACATAAGTACCCCATCTCTTTTATCCATTTTATCCTTCCAGGGACATTTAGGTTATATCCAAGTGGAGGCCCTTTTTAACAGAGAGGTGGTAAACGTTGGAGTGCCTGTTTTCTGTCATTTTTTGTTTTTCCCAAGGTATACGCCCATGAGTGCAAGTGCCCTATGCTCTGTAGCTCATCTTTTAGATGTTTTAGCAAACACAATACACTTCTCCAGAGTGGCCGTTGGCAAATTACATTTCCACTATCAGCCTCACAGGGCTCCCTTTTCTCCTCACCCTGTCCGGCATTTCTGGTGTTTACACTTTATGTGCATGGCCCTTCTGACTGATGTGAAGTGATACATTTTGTAGTATTGATTTCCAGTGCCCACCTGTTTGGTTGGATAAAAAGTGTGTATGGCCTTTACTTGACTATATTCAGAAAAAATTGCATACGCCCTTTTGGGCCAACTGCATCATTGGCGATGTTCAGCCCCTTTTCTTGTGCTTTAATGGGGAGTCCTTTCTACCTCTTCAAATCTGTTTCCTGCCACTCTCACTTGCTTACAAGTCCTTTTCTGTGACTTACCTCAAGACATTTTTCGACAATAGATATTTTCAACTCTGCAGTTTCATGAATTTTATTGCCCCCGAGTTCCATTTTTCAAATTGTGTTTTTGGAAACTGGACACAAAACAGTGGGATTTCCTCTAGCCCTATTCTGTTTCCATGGGCAATTCTAGCCTTTGATGAATTTGTCTTCCAGATAGGAAATTAGAGTGGCATTTGCCTGTCTGAACAACTAAGACTTGTCTCTAAATTTTTCTCATCCTTCCGCTTCATCCTCTGGACAAATTCCAAACTGTGTGCAACAGGATGTTGACGGTGCTGATATCCCCAAGTAAGGAGATTGTCAGGAAAGATGCTGGAGGGTTGAACCCGTGCACCAGGCGATGAGGAGATGAGGTGCCTTTTCCAAAATCTTTCCGATCATACGGTGTACCATCGTCTAGGTGTGACAGGCATGTTTTAGCTGTAGTAAGGGTCCCGTGCATGGAAGGAGAACACCAGGGATTTTTCCAAATCAGTGCCTCCCCGAACCCCAAACTGGGGAATTTTTAAGCTACGGCTACACGTATGTCCATTAAGGGCCTTGGGAAATAGGCAGAGCCCAAATTTTAGATGATTGAAATCTTCAGGTTCAGAAGCGCTCACCATCGGCCTTGCTTAGGTTACATTTTATCTGTCATTGATAGATGATGTCAATAAAAATATCGATCCGTTTTCAGATTATTTACCCTTATAGGTTATTGCAAAATATTCAGTGTAGTTCCCTGTGCTATACAGTAGTTCCTTGTTGATGATCTATTTTATACATAGCAGTGTGTATGTGTTAATCCCAAACTGTTAATTTATCCCTTTTCCTACCTTTCCCCTTTGGTAATAATAAATTATAAGATTTTATACTTTTCAGGAATGGGGGAGCTGAAAGAGAGGTATCCTTTTCAATGGAAAAGCATTCAAAACAAGATTGAAGTTTCAGCCAAGAGTATTCGATGTACAACCATGGAAATAAATCACTTCATTTCTCTAATGTTGACCTGACAAATAAGACAGACGTCTTCACTGAACTTGCTTATAGTAAAGTGATGGAATTATCAAATGTAAGTCTTAGAAAAATCTTATTATACCCGAGCATTATACACTGCTCTATGTTAACTACAGTTGGCTCACACATCTGTTCATTGAAGTTACAATGTTCTCAATTTCTGTTACTGATCCTCCAGAGTGTACCGCAACAGGAGTCCCCGAGCCCAGTGTCATTAGAGCCAACAGATCAAGACTGAGTTTGGTTCAGAAGCAAAGGAAACATTATTTTGAAAACAGAATGGAGAGGTGAGAGCATGCACTCCCCCACAGGCTGTCAGCTGGGCTGCTGTGTAGGGATCCCAGCAGCGTCAGTGGGAGGGAGGGGATGGAGCTCTCGAGGGCTGGGTTGGCTGCAGCTCAGGCTGTAAGCCGTGGAGTCTGCATGGGACTCCGCTAGCTGAGGTGTCGACCCAGCCATTCTGCACTAGGAAATCAGGTCTGAAGTGCCGGGTGTGGGACCTCTGCATGCGGAACCCTAGGAGCACGTGAAATTAGACAAAGCACAAAGGAATAACAGGTTAGACTTTATTTTATTGCCCAGATTCTCTTTTTATCTCCCAGGAATTTTTAATGAACGTTGCCAGAGACGAACACCTCCTCTGCTTTTTGTTCCGTTCCTCATTCTTGGGGCGTTGAGGGTGCAGACCCCTCTTTTGTAACTGCTTCATGCTGTGGTGGCAGACCTGATACCTGGGGGGAGGGGCAAAACGTCTCCCCACCAGCCTCCAGGTGAGGTTGATTGTTCCAAAGAATCCTGCCTCACTTCTCGTCCGCCTGAGCACCAGCATTGGAAGTGTTATAGATTCTAATGACCTTTAAGGGTCCAGGAAAGAGATGCGCAATGATGCTGTGGTGGCAGGTTTCACCCCACCCCACATTTGTTTGGCGACCTTAGGCTGACGGTTTTTGCCAGCCTAGATGCTCTGACCAGTAGTCTGTGCTTTCTTTAATTAGGTCCCTGAATTAATGTACAAACAGCACCATGTGTCAGAGCCCTGCCTGTGCAAAACCCAGACAGTCCAGGGTCAGTGGTGATCCAGGACCATGACGTCCACTGAGTCAACGGCCTTTAGAAGTAGCCAGCAGTCCAGCCGGTCATATTGGCCACCATCACCGCGGTGTCTGTAGGGTTTTCTATGGTGAAAGCGTGATATACGTTTCCCCCACAAAGCTTATTAGCTCCCCTCTGGGTGCAGTAAGTCCTGCAAGCAGTAGTCTGCTCTTTCGGGACACAGTCTTGTTGTTTTCTGAGAGAAACTCCAGGTCAAGTGATGGTCACATGAGTCATCTTGGGGGCCCGTTGCCCCCAGTTGTCTCTCTGGAGGTTGGAGTTGGAGGGCCTCCTCACTCGAGGTCAGTGTGTCCACAGAGCGACCCCTGCAACTTCAGGGCATGATGGGTGGTTAGGATCACGACATGGGGTCCTTTTCCCTTAGGAGGGAGCTGGCCTTGTGGGCTGCTGATTTCTAGCTTTTTAGATACCCCAGTATCCTGGCCTGATGAGTCAGTGGGCAAAGCCCTTGGTGACCATAGTTTATCATACCTGAAGGGCATTCTTGTGTTGCTCCATTTCAAGTGGTCCCAGTTTTTGCACTAAGGCTACAAGGGCAATTAACCTTTGACCGGGTATGTAAAAGTCAAAGTGTTTAGCTAAATTAGCGAGTTCCTGGGCAAGGATCTGAATTGACTGCTCTTTCCATTCTTGAAAGTCTGCTTCTGGATTCTATTCAAAAGGATCATCATCTTTTCGTGTCAGTGTCTCATGTAGAGGCCCAGCTATTAGACTGTAGTTAGGGATCCAGATGCAGAAAACCTTGGCCTCCCCAGGAACCCCTAAGCTGTCTTCTAGTTTTAGAAGAGGTAAGGCTGCAAATGGCTTCTTCCCTATCCTGGGATGCGTTTCTCCAAATATCTGTGAGAATGAAGCCCAGGCATGTCACCTGAGCCTGTGATATTTGAGCCTTTTTCTTGGAAACCTTCTATCCTTTCTTGGCTAGGTAGTTCAGAGGCGTCTTTAGTAGGCCTGGCGATCAGAATGTCATCTGCATATTGAAGGAGGGTTCCCTTTTACAGAGGTAGAACGTTTAGGTCTTTAGAGGACATTTCCCCAATGATGGTGTGGGGATTTTTGAACCATTGGTGCAGGACGGCCCAGCATTATTGCTTGTGTTGCATGTTGTGTCCTGCCACTCACAAGCCAAAAATTCTTGTGACTCTGAGATGAATGGAATACAGAAGAAGGCATCATTGAAGTGTAATACAGAATGCCATGGCCTGGTGGATGGTAGAATGAGCAGCAGGGTGTAGGAAATAGGAGCTACTGGATGTATATCCTCGGTGGCTTCACTGACGGTCCTGATATCCTTTACCAGGTCTCGAGCAGCCCATGGGGCTCTCGTGGTCAGGCCAATCCCAGGATATGGAGCTCACCTGGGCTGCATCCCGCACCCCACAGCCCCCGGGTCCTGGTGTTCAAGTCCTTCCCAGGGTACGGAGCTCACCTGTGCAGCTACCCAGCAGCCCATGGGGCTCTCATAGTCAGGCCTTTCCCAGGATACGGAACTCCCCTGGGCAGGTACCCCAGCAGGGCTGGACACACAGGAACTGTGCACATAGCCCACCTTGCAGAGAACCCCCAGCTCACCTGTCGCTCACAGCTGACACAGAACACCTCCGAGCAGGACTTGAACTAACAAACAGCAGCTCTGACAGGTCTGTGACCCTGGCTATCACTCTGTGCAGCCTCTCTCTGCCTGGTCTTCCAGACACTTCCACTGCAGCAAGGGCACCAGGCCTCTGTCTCCACCCACCATCACTCCTCTCCCTGACTCCTGGGTTCCTCTCATTAGGATAGGGTCTTCTTGAATTTGTTTTCCACTCATGGACCAGATAAAATGATAAGAAAACAAGCCGCAGCTGCAGCCCCTTGTGTAGCCTGACTCTCAAGAGCCCACACCTGTTCCTTGGGACTGACCCGTTTAGCAAGGTTCATTTTCTGCAACTGTGAGCCCCTGAGGGGTGAGGATTGGCTGATTTGGGCAGCCTGACAATGCCTGCCAGCCCCCCCCACAGGTGTGCCTGTGTTGAGGTCAATATAAACACCTCTCCAGTCAGCAAGAGCCCCTGTAGCTGTGCCTGACGCCATATTCTCTGCCCCGTCAGCAGTTTCGGGGCTGGGGTGGTGGGAGGGAGTGAGGGGCCGTGGCTTTGTGGGTGGCCCAGTGTGATTTGGGCTCTGCTGGACTTTCTGCAGGAGTTGCCAGGTTGCCACCTGCTAAAGAAGAGGATGTGTCACCCATACCTGCCACTGGAATTTCTCCCCAGTCAGTGGTGAGGAAGTAAAAAAGCAGTGGGGGCCATGGCAGGAGGGGTATCTCAGGCAGGGAAATGGAAAGATTCCAGAAGAGCATCTTGGGCCAGGACCATCATGGCTGGCCTGCAGGCACCAAGTCGGCCTGCGTGCTCTTGCTAGTGTGGCTCCACAGCCCTTCCTCTAGGCTTGCAAGTGCTTGTACATATTCAGGTGTTTTACCTGGAAAGGGTGGGAAGAGTTCAGCTGCAGCAGGACTGGGGCTCAGCTCACATTTACTCACAGATTCCTCGACACATTCCCCCAGCTTTGCAATGAGGATGCTCCTTGTGGGGGGGAGCACTGCTGACTGCATGAGAGACGATTTCCCACCTCTGACCAACATTAAGAATTTTTTACCACTGGAGCAAGTGCCCTGATACGATTATCCTCTCTATAACTGGTGAGTTCTGTTTCTTTGTTTTTTTTTTTCTTTTTTTCTTTTTGGTTCAAGTTAGATTTTATTTATTCCTCTTTTTTTTTAATTTGGAGATATACACATGGAAATAATGCATTAATATAAAGACGTCTATGTGAAGGGAAAAACTTTTTTTCTGTTTTATTTTATTAAATGTTATTTATTTAGTTTTTTTTTTAAATTTATTTCTTTTATAGAGCAAGTTCTTATTGGATATCTATTTCATACATATAAGTGTGCACATGTGAATCCCAGTCTCCCAATTCATCCCACCACCACCCTCACATGGCGTTCCCTCCTTGGTGTCCATATGTTTGTTCTTTACATCTGTGTCTCTATCTCTGCCCTGCATACCAGTTCATCTGTACCATTTTTCTAGGTTACACATATGTGCATTAATATACAATATTTGTTTTTCTCTTTCTGACTTACTTCACTCTGTATGACAGTCTCTAGATCCATCAAGGTCTCTACAAATGACCCAATTTCATTCCTATGTATGGCTGAGTAATATTCCGTTGTATATATGTACCACGTCTTTATCCATTCGTCTGTCTGTGGGCACTTAGGTTGCTTTCATTACCTGTCTATTGTAAATAGTGCTGCAGTGAACATTGTGGTGAATGTGTCTTTTTGATTTATGGTTTTCTCTGGGTATATGCCCAGTAGTGGGATAGCTGGATTATATGGTAATTCTATTTTTAGTTTTTTAAGGAACCTCCATACTGTTCTCCATAGAGACTGTATCGATTTACATTCCCCAAAATAGTGGAAGAAGGTTCCTTTTCTCCACACCCTCTCCAGCATTTGTTGTTTGTAGATTTTCTGATGATGCCCATTCTAACAGGTGTGACGTGATACCTCATTGTAGTTTCGATTTCCATTTCTCTAATAATTAGTGATGTTGAGCAGATTTTCATTTGCATACTGGCCATCTCTATGTCTTCTTGGAAGAAATGTCTATTTAGATCTTCCATTTTTGTATTGGGTTGTTTGTTTTATTAATATTGAGCTGCATGAGCTGTTTATATATATTGGAGATTAATCATTTGTCCATTGATTCGTTTGCAAATATTTTCTGCCATTCTGAGGGTTGTCTTTTCGTCTTGTTTGTAGTTTCCTTTGCTTTGCAAAAGCTTTTACGTTTCATTAGGTCCCATCTGTTTAGTTTTCTTTTTTATTTCATTACTATAGGAGGTGGATCAAAAGATCTTGCTGTGATTTATGTCAGAGTATCCTTCGTAAGTTTTCCTCTCAGAGTTTTATACTGTCCAGTCTTACATTAAGGTCTCTAATCCATTTTGAATATATTTTTATGTATGGTGTTGGGGAGTGTTCTAATTTCATTCTTTTACATGTAGCTCTCCATATTTCCAGCACCAATGATTGAAGAGACTGTCTTATCTCCATTGTATAGTCTTGCCTCCTTTGTCATAGATTAGTTGACCATAGGTGTGTAGGTTTATCCTTGGGCTTTCTTTCTTTTTTTTTTCCTTTTACACATTTATTGGAGTATAATTGCTTTACAAGGAGTGTTCCTTTCTGCTGTATAAAAAAGTGAATCAGCTATACATATACAAATATCACCAGATCCCCTCCCTCTTGCATCTCCCTCCCACACTCCATATCCCACCCCTTTATGTGGTCACAAAGCACCGAGCTGATCTCCCTGTTCTATGTGGCTGCTTCCCAGTAACTATCGGTGTTACATTTGGTAATGTATTTATGTCCATGCCACTCTCTCACTTCGTCCGAGCTTACCCATCCCCCTTCCGGTGTCCTCAAGTCCTTTCTCTATGTCTGTGTCCTTAATCCTGTCCTGCCACTAGGTTCTTCAAAATCTTTTTTTTTCTTCATTAGATTCCATATATCTCTGTTAACATACAGTATTTGTTTTTCCCTTTCTGACTTACTTCACTGTGTAGGACAGATTCTAAGTCCATCCACCTCAGTACAAATAACTCAGTTTTGCTTCTTTTTATGGTTGAGTAATATTTGATTGTATATATGTGCCAGATCTTTATCCATTCATCTGTCGATGGACACTTAGGTTGCTTCCATGTCCTGGCTAATGCAAATACAGCTGCAATGAACATTTTTGTACATAACTCTTTTTGAATTATGGCTTTCGCAAGGCAAATGCCCAGTACTTGGATTGTTGTGTCGTATGGTACTTCTATTGTTAGTTATTTAAAGGAACCTCCGTACTGTTCTCCCTAGTGCCCATATCAATTTACATTCCCAACCACAGTGCAAGTGTGTTCCATTTTCTCCAATAAAGGCCTCTCCAGCATTTATTGTTTTGTAGATTTTTTTGATGATTGCCACTCTGACTGCTGTGAGGTGATACCTCAGGGTAGTTTTGATTTGCATTTCTCTAATGATTAGTGATGTTCAGCATCCTTTCATGTGTTTCTTGGTAATCTGTATATCTTCTTTGGAGAAATGTCTATTTAGGTCTTCTGCCCGTTTTTGGATTGGGTTGTTTGTTTTTTGATATTGAGCTACATGAGGTGCTTGTAAAGTTTGGAGATTAATCCTTTGTCAATTGCTTCATTTGAAAATATTTTCTCCCATTCTGAGGGTTGTTTTTGCATCTTGTTTATGTTTTCCTGTACTGTGTAAAAGCTTTTAAGTTTCATTAGGTCCCATTTGTTGATTTCTGTTTTTATTTCCATTTCTCTAGGAGGTGGGTCCAAAAGGATCTTGCTGTGATTTATGTCATAGAGTGTTCTGCCTATGGTTTCCTCTAAGTGTTTTATAGTGTCTGGTCTTATATTTAGATCTCGAATCAATTTAGAGTTTATTTTTGTGTATGGTGTTATGGAGTGTTCTAATTTCATTCTTTTATGTGTAGGGGTCCAGTTTTCCCAGCACCAATTACTGAAGAGACTGTCTTTTCTCCATTGTATATCCTTAGCTCCTTTGTCATACATGAGATAGCCATAGGTATGTAGGTTTATCTCTGGGCTTTCTGTCCTGTTCCATTGATCTGTGTTTATGCCAATCTACATACACTTGATTCCATTATGGAGACATATAAATACATAGGTTTCAAGGTTATTACCAGTCAGATATATTCCTCTTCAGTGAATAGGGTGTTTTGTGTCCAGTTCATTGAGAAAGGAGTAGGTCTTGTCTATTACATATTTGGTATATGGAATGGGATCTGTGCTAATTTCAAACTCTGCTTTTACACATCACCCCATGTCACCTTTCCCCTTAAGGAGGCATAAGTGTGTTTTCTAAATGTGTAACTCTGTTCTCTTTTGAAATTCAGTTCATGTGTAGCCATGTTTACATTTCCTCTATAAGTGATATATTACAATAAGTTTCTTTTTCTTTGTGGTTCATTTCACTTAGCATCATCGTATCTAAAGCCACTCATTAAGCTGCTATTGGCCTTATGACATTGATTTCATGTCTGAGTGACATTCCATTGTATATAAGTACCACAACATCTATATCCATTTTTTTTTCCTTTCCTGGGATATATAAAGTGTACCGAAGTCGAGGTTCTTGTAAACAGAGCAGCCCTAACCTTTGGGCTGGCTGTGTGTTGTGGATTTTTAGTTTTCCCAAAATACACGCCCATGAGTGGAAGTGTGCTATGCTCTGTAGCTCTGTTTTAGAAAACAACATACAGTTCTCCAGAGAGGCTGTTGGCAATTTACATCCTGTCCATCGGCGTAACCAGGCTCCCTTTTCTCCATGGCCTGTCCTGCATTTGTGGCTTTTACACTATTTATGGATGGTCCTTTTAACTGGAGGTAAGGGACACTTCTATGTAGTGTGGATTTGCAATGCCTGGTGGCTTGCTTGGTCAAAAAGTTCATATGCATTTTTTCCCGAATATATTCATGAAAATACACATAGTCCCTTTTCAGCCAAGGGCAACATTTTCGAAATTCTGTCACTTTTCATGTGCTTTAAAGACGACTCCAATCTACCTCTTGAAATCTGTTTACTTCAATTCTGCCTTGCATTCAAATCCTCTTCACTGCCTTTCCTCAATATATTTCTGGATGATAGTTGTCCTTTATAACTCTGCAAGTTTGTGAATTGCTGTGCCCCTGATTTCCATTTTTCAACTCGCCTCTTTGTGAGCTGGCTGCAGTACCACGGGATGGCTTTAGGCCCTACTCTGGTTCCAGGGCTTCAGGCTGAGCCTTTGGTTAATTATTCTTCCTGATGGGAAACTAGAGTGACATGTGCCCATCCAAACACCTACAGCTAATCTCTCATTTATTTCCCCTCTTCCTGTTCATCCTCTGCACAATTTGCAAACTGTGCATAAAGGGAGGGTAAAGGCGCTGACACTCCAAGTGGGGAGATTTTTAGTAATGCAGATGGAATGGCGAAGCCAAGCACGACAAAAGGAAAAATGAGGTACCTTTTAGAAAACTTTCCCAATTACACAGAGTACCATCCATTGGGTTTCCCATGCATGTTTTAACTGGAGGAAGATTCCCTTAAACCTGGAGAGTTGGGACCACTAGAATGGGTAGCACACAGTATTGCTCTAAGTGGTGTTCTTTTGTTCACACAACCTCAGAAATCTTTTCAGCCCCAATTGTCCAGTCTTATGTCTGATCCAGCTGTGGGTGTAAAGGTGGTCAATCTAGCTTGCATCACAGGCCCTCAACGTAATTTTTAAGACTTTCTCTCTGTTTTTGCATTTTGATTATGAAATTTATTTTTATAAGTGGGTTTAAATGAATTTCAGTGCTGTGTTCATGCCGTTATACACACACATGATTCCTTTATGGAGACATGAGAATACATATGTTTTAAAATACATAGAGTCAGACATATTCCTCTGCAATGAATAGGGGGTGTTGAGTCCAGTTCATTGTGCCGGGAGTAGGTGTTGTCTATTACATACATGGTTTATATAACGGTATCTGTGCTAATTTAAAACTGTGGTTTTATGCATCACCCTGCCTCGGCTTTCCTCTTAAGCAGGCAAAAGATGTTTCCTAAATGTGTGACTCTGTTGTGCTTGTCATTCAGATCATGTATAGTCATGTGTACATTCCCGCTATGAGTGATACCTTATGATAAGATTAGTTACTCTGTAATCTTTCCTAACTCCGTTCATGTGTAGCCATGTTTACAGGACCTTCATAAGTGATATCTTATGATAAGTTTCTTTTTCTGTGTGACTTATTTCACTTAGAATCATCGTACCTGAATCCACTCATTTTGTTGCTACTGGTCTTATGACATTGATTTCATGGCTGAGGGATATTCCATCGTATGTAAGTACCACTATTTTTTGAACCATTTTTAACTTTCCTGGGATATTTAAGGTGTACCCAAGTTGAGGTTCTTGTAAGCAGTGCATCCCTAAATTTTGGGGTGGGTCTGTCTTATTGATTTTCAGTTTTCCCAATGTATATTCCCTAGACTGGAAGTGCCCTTGCCTATGTAGCTCTGTTGTTTACATGTTTTAGGGAACACAATACACTCCTCCAGAGAGGCAGTTGCCAACTTACATCCCGCCCAACAGCATAACAAGCCTCCCTGTTCTCCAGGTCCTCTCTTGCCTTTCTGTTTTTTTACACATTTTTCCTATGTCCCTTTTGACCGGTGGGAAGGGATATTTCCTTGTACTGCAGATTTGCCTTGCCCGCTTGCTTGCTTGGCCAAAAAGGGCGTATGCATTTTCTCCTGAATATATTCAGGAGAAAACGAATACACCATTTTTGGACAAGTGCATCATTGTCGAAGTTGTGCCCCTCTTCCTGTGCTTGAAAGGTGATTCCAACGTACCTCTTGAAATCTGTTTACTGTGATTCTGCCTCGCTTTCAAGTCCACCTCGTTGCCTTCCTTCAAACAATTTTTGGACGATAGCTGTCCTTTATTACTCTGCCAGTTTGTGAACTGCTGTGCCTCTGAGCTCCATTTATCAAATCGTTTTTTGTGAGCTGACCGCAAGTCCAAAATTTCGGTTCAGGACCTATACTGGTTTCTGGCAGCGGGATGAGTCTTTGGTTAATTCTTCTTCCTGCCGGGCAATTAGAGTCACATGTGGCCGTCCAAATGCCTAACAGCTACTCTCTCATTGGTTCTCCCTGGTCCCTTTCATCCTCTGCCAAATTGTCAACCTGTGTTATCCAGGAGGTTAAAGGGGCTGTCTCTCTAAGTTGGGAGATTGATAGTCAAGCGGTTGGAAAGTCAAATTGGAACACCAGTAGAGGGACTATTCCTTGAGTTTAGAAAGTTTTCATATTCACAGTGTGTCCATTCTCTAGGTTTACAGTACATGTTATAGCTGTATTAATATTCCCTTCAACCTGGAGAGTTTGGAACCATGGAATGGAGGCCACGCATTATTGCTTTAAATGGTCTGTGTTTGCTCACGCAGTCTCACCAAGACTCTCAGTCCCAAGTGTCCAGCCTCATGCCCCATCAAGCTGTAGTTGTAGATAGATTCAGTCCAGGTTTCATCAGAGACCCTGAAGGAATTGTAAAGAATTTCCCTGTTTTTTTGTTTTGTTTTTGAAATTCCTTTTAATAGTGGGTTTGAGCTGATTCTCACTGCCATGTTTATGCCAGTCTAGGCACACTTGATTCCCTTATGGAGACATATCAATACATAGGTTTTAAGATTCTTACTAGTCAGATATATTCCTCTGTGGAAAATATGGTGTTTTGAGTCCCTTTCCCCGAGGAAGGTGTAGGTTTAACTATACCATAGTTGGTTTTTGGAACAGTACCTGTGCTTATATCAAACTCTGGTTTTATGCATCACCCCACCTCTCCTTCCCCATTAAGCAGGCATAAGAGTGTATTCTAAATGTGAGACTCTGTTCTCTTTCCTAACTCAGTTCATGTGTAGCCATGTTTACAGGAAGTTCATAAGTCATATACTATGATAAGCTTCTTTTTATGTGTGACTTATTTCACTTAGAATCATGGTACCTGTATTCACTCATTTTGCTGCTACGGGTCTTATGACATTGATTTCATGGCTGAGGGATATTCCATCGTACGTAAGTACCACAATTTTTTGAACCAATTTTAACTTTCTTGTGATAATTTTATGTACCCAAGTTGAGGTTCTTGTAAGCAGTGCATCCCTAAATTGTGGGGTGGCTCTGTCTTATTGATTTTCAGTTTTCCCAAGGTATATTCCCTAGACTTAAAGTGCCCTTGGCTCTGTAGCTCTGTTGTTTACTTGTTTTAGGGAACACAATGCACTCCTCCAGAGTGGCAGTTGGCAACTTACATTCCGCCCATCAGCATAAAAAGGCTCCCGGTTCTCCAGGTCCTCTTTTGTCTTTCTGGTTTTTACACATTTTGCCAATGTCCCTTTTGACTGGTGGGAAGTGATACTTCTTTGTACTGCAGATTTGCATTGCCCGCTTGCTTGCTTGGCCAAAAAGGGCGTATGCGTTTTCCCCTGAATATATTCAGGAGAAAACACATACACACTTTTTGGCCAAGTGCATCATTGTCGAAGTTGTGCCCCTCTTCCTGTGCTTTACAGGTGATTCCAACGTACCGCTTGAAATCTGTTTCCTGCTATTCTGCCTCGCTTTCAAGTCCGCCTCTTTGCCTTCCTTGAAAAGATTTTTGGAAGATAGCTCTCCTTTATTACTCTGCCAGTTTGTGAATTGCTGTGCACCTGAGCTCCATTTATCAAATCGTTTTTTGTGAGCTGACCGCAAGTCCAAAATTTCGGTTCAGGACCTATACTGGTTCCCAGCAGGAAGAAGAGTCTTTGGTTAATTCTTCTTCCTGCCAGGCAATTAGAGTGACATGTGCCCGTCCAAATGCCTAACAGCTACTCTCTCATTGGTTCTCCCTCTTCCCTTTCATCCTCTGCCAAATTGGCAACCTGTGAGAACCAGGAGGTTAAAGGTGCTGTCTCTCCAAGTTGGGAGATTGATAGTAAAGCAGTTGGAAACTCAAACTGGCGCACAAAGACAGGGACTATTCGTTGAGTTTTAGAAACCTTTCATATTCACTGTGTGTCCATTCTCTAGGTTTCCCGTACATGTTATAGCTGTAGTAATATTCCCTACAACCTGGAGAGTTGGGACCCAGGGAATGGGTGCCATGCATTATTGCTTTAAACCGTCTGCATTTGCTCACCCAGTCTCACCAATCCTCCCAGTCCCAAGTGTCCAGCCTTATGCCATATCCAGCTGTCATTGTAGACATGGTCATTCCAGGTTTCATCAGAGACCCTGAAGGAATTTTAAAGAATTTCCCTGTTTTTTTGTTTTGTTTTTGCAATTTTTTTTATAGTGGGTTTGAGCTGATTGTCGCTGCCATGTTTATGCCAGTCTAGACACACTTGATTCCCTTATGGAGACATATCAGTACATAGGTTTTAAGATTCTTATTAGTCAGATATATTCCTCTGCACGGAATATGGGTTGTTGCATCCCGTTCAGTGAGGAAGTTGTAGGTCTTGATATTAAGTATTAGGTTTTTGGAACGGTACTTGTTCTAATATTAAACTCTTGTTTTATGCATCACCCCACCTCTCCTTCCCCCTTATGCAGGCATCAGAGTTTTTTCTAAATGTGAGACTCTGTTCTCTTTCCTAACTCAGTTCATGTGTAGCCATGTTTACAGTATACCTATAAGTGATATCTTATGATAAGTTTCTTTTTCTGGGTGACTTATTTCACTTAGAATCATCGTACCTGAATCCACTCATTTTGCTGCTACTGGTCTTATGACATTGATTTCATGGCTGAGGGATATTTCATCGGACGTAAGTACCACAATTTTTTGTACCATTTTTATCTTTCAGGGATATTTAAGGTGCACCCAAATGAGCTTCTTGTAAGCAGTGCAGCCCTAAATAGTGGGGTGGCTCTGTCTTATTGATTTTCAGTTTTCCCAAGGTATATTCCCTAGACTGGAAGTGCCCTTGGTTCTGTACCTCTGTTGTTTACTTGTTTTAGGGAACTCAATGCACTCCTCCAGAGAGGCAGTTGACAATTTACATCCCGCACATCAGCATAACAAGGCTCCCTGTTCTCCAGGACCTGTCTTGCCTTTCTGGTAATTACCCATTTTGTGGATGTCCCTTTTGACCGGTGGGAAGTGATACTTCTTTGTAGTGCAGATTTGAATTGCCTGCTTGCTTGCCTGGCCAAAAAGCGTATATGTGTTTTCTCCTGAATATATTCAGGAGAAAACTCATACGCCCTTTTTGGCCTAGTGCATCATTGTCGAAGTTGTGCCGGTTTTCCTGTGCTTTAAAGGCGATTCCAACGTACCTCTTGAAATCTGTCTCCTGCTATTCTGCCTCGCTTTCAAGTCTGCCTCGTTGCCTACATTAAACAGATATTTGGTCGATAGTTGTCCTGTATTTCTCTGCCAGTTTGTGAATTGCTGTGCCCCTGAGCTCCATTTTTCAACTCGTTTTTTGTGAGCTGAATGCAAGTCCAAACTTTGGATCAGGACCTATACTGGTGTCCGTTGGGTGGCTGAGACTTTGTTTAATTCTTCTTCCTCCCGGGAAAGAAGAGTGACATGTGTCCGTCCAAATGCCTAACAGCTACTCTCTCATTGGTTGTCCCTCTTCCCTTTCATCCTCTGCCAAATTGGCAACCTGTGAGAACCAGGAGATTAAAGGGGCTATCTCTCCAAGTTGGGAGATTGATAGTAAAGCAGTTGGAAAGTCAAACAGGAGCACCAGGAGAGGGACTATTCGTTGAGTTTTAGAGACCTTTCCTATACACAGTGTGTCCATTTTCTAGGTTTCCCGTACATGTTATAGCTATAGTAATATTCCCTTCAACCTGGAGAGTTGGGACACATGGAATGGGTGCCACTCATTATTGCTTTAAAGGGTCTGCATTTGATCACCCAATCTCACCAATCCTCTCAGTCCCAAGTGTCCAGCCTTATGCCACATCCAGCTGTCATTGTAGATAGGGTCATTCAAGGTTTCATCAGAGACCCTGAAGGAATTGTAAAGAATTTCCCTTTTATTTTGTTTTGTTTTTGAAATTCCTTTTTATAGTGGGTTTGAGCTGATTCTCGCTGCCATGTTTATGCCAGTCTAGACACACTTGATTCCCTTATGGAGACATATCAATAGATAGGTTTTATGATTCATACTAGTAAGATATATTAGTCTGCGATGAATATGGGGTGTTGAGTCCCTTTCACTGAGGAAGGTGTAGGTCTTGTCTCTTCCGTATTTGGTTTTTGGAACGGTACCTGTACTAATATCAAACTCTGGTTTTATGCATCACCCCACCTCTCCTTCCCCCTTAAGCAGGCATAAGGGTGTTTTTTAAATGTGAGTCTCTTCTCTTTCCTAACTCAGTTCATGTGTAGCCATGTTTACAGGATCTTCATAAGTGATATATTATGATAAGTTTCTTTTTCTGTGTGACTTATTTCACTTAGAATTATCGTATATGAATCCACTCATTTTGCTGCTACTGGCCTTATGACATTGATTTCATGGCTGAGGGATATTCCATCATATGTAAGTACCACAGTTTCTTGAACCATTTATGTCTTTCTTGGGATATTTCCAGTGTACCCATGTTGAGGTTTTTGTAAGCAGTTCATCCCTGAATTTTGGTGTGGATCTGTCTTATTTATTTTCAGTTTTCCCAAGGTATATTCCCTAGACTGGAAGTGCCCTTGGCTCTGTAGCTCTGTTGTTTACTTGTTTTAGGGAACACAATGCACTCCTCCAGAGAGGCAGTTGGCAATTTACATCCCGCCCATCAGCACAACCAGGCTCCCTGTTCTCCAGGGCCTGTCTTGCCTTTCTGTTTTTTACACATTTTGTGGATGTCCCTTTTCACCAGTAGGAAGTGATACTTCTTTGTAGTGCTGATTTGCATTGCCCACTTGCTTGCTTGTCCAAAAAGGGCATATGCGTTTTCTCCTGTATATATTCACGTGAAAACCCATATGCCCTTTATGGCCATTTCCATAATTTTCGAAGTTGTAATGCTTTTCCTGTGTTTAAAGGCGATTCCATTGTACCTCTTGAAATCTGTTTCATGCCATTCTGCCTCATTTTCCCTTCCGCCTCATGGCTTTCTCTCAACAGATTTTTGGAAGAGAGTAGTCCTTTATAACTCTGCATGTTAGTGAATTGCTGTGGCCCTGAGATCCATTTTTCAACTCGCGTTTTTGTGAGCTGACCACAAATCAACTGTTTTGCTTCTGGACTTATAATGATTCTTTGGGGGCAGGCTGAGACTTTGGTTAATGCCTCTTTGTGACGGGAAATTATAGTGACATGTGGCTGTCCAAATGCCTACAGCTACTCTCTCATTGGTTCTCTCTCTTCCCTTATATCCTCTGCACAATTTGCCAACTGTGCGAACCAGGAGTTTATAGGGGCTGACTTTCAAAGTTGGGAGATTGATAGTAAATCAGTTGGAATGTCAAACTGGAGCACAAGGAGAGAAAAAATGTACTAGAGTTTTAGAAACCTTTCACCATCAGATGGTTTCCATTCTCTAGGTTCCCATACACGTTATAAATGTAGTGATATTCCCTTCTACCTGGAGAGTTGGGAACCATGGAATGGGTGGCAGGCATTATTGCTTTAAAGGGTCTGCATTTTTTCACCCAATCTCACCAATGCTCTCAGTCCCAAGTGACCAGCCTTATGCCACATCCAGCTGTCATTGTAGATAGGGTCATTCCAAGTTTCATCAGAACCCCTGAAGGTATTGTGTAAGAATTTTACTGTTTTTATGTTTTGTTTTGAAATTCAGTTTTATATTGGGTTTGAGCTGATTCTCACTGCCATGTTTATGTCGTTCTAGACACACTTGTTTCCCTTACGGAGACATATCAATACATAGGTTTTAAAATTCTTACTAGTCAGATATGTTTCTCGGTGGGGAATAGGGATGTTGAGTTGCATTCACTGAGGAAGGAGTAGAGCTTGTCTCTTCTGTTTTTGGACTATGGAACGGTACCTGTGCTAATATCAATCTTATGGTTTGTGCATCTCCCCACCTCTCTTTCCCCTTAAGCAAGCGTTAGAGTGTTTTCTAAATCTGAGACTCTGTTCTCTTCCCTAATTCAGTTCATATGTAGCCATGTTTACATTCCCTTCATAAGTGATATCTTATGTCAGAATGCACCATGGCCGTTCTCATAATAATGCTCCATGACCCCTGTCATCACAATGCACTATGCCCTGGTTATCACAATGCTCCATGTCCCTTGTCATCACAATTCTCCACGTCCATGTCATCACAGTGCTACATGACACTTCTCGTCAATATGTTACATGCTCTTGTCATCACAATTCTCCATCCATTTGACATTGGAATGCTCCATGCACTTGTCATCACAATGCTCCATGAACTTGTCATCACAATGCTCCATCCCCTTGTCATCACAATGCTCCATGACCCCTGTCATCACAATGCTCCCTGACACCTGTCATCACAATACTTCATGCCCCTTGTCACCACAGTGCTCCATGATGCTCAACATCACAATTACCCAAGGTCTTCTCATCACAAAGCTCCATGGCCAATATCATCACAATGCTCCATGACCACTGTCATCACAACACTCCATGACACCTGACAACACAATGATCCGGGACTCTTGTTATCACAATGCTCCATTCCCTAGTCATCACAATGCTCCATGACCCCTGTCATCACAACACTCCATGAACATTTTCAGCCCAGTGCTCCATGACCCTTGTCATCACAATGATTCATGACCTTGTCATCCCAATGCTCCATGACCCCTGTATTCACAATGATCCGTGACGCTTGTCATCACAGTGCTCCATGACACATGTCATCACAATGCTCCATGCCTTTGTCAGCAAAATGCTACATGACCTTGTCATTACAATGCTCTATGCGCTTGTCATCACAATACTCCATTTCCATTGTCATCACAATCCTCCATGAACTTTGGGATCACATTGCTTCATGCCCTTGTCATCACAATGCTCCATGCTCCTTGAAATCAAAATGATCCATGACCTCTGTCATCACAATGCTCCAAATCCTTGTGATCCCAATGTTCCATAACACTTGTCATCACAATAATCCATGATGCCTGTCATCACAATACTCCATGCCCTTTTCATCACAATGCTCCATGACCTTTGTCACCACAATTCTCAATACACTTGTCATCACAATGCTCCCCGACACTTGTCATCAGAATGCTCCTTAAACCCTGTCACGAAAAGGCTACATGCCTTTTTCATCACAATGCCCCATGCCGTTTTCATCACAATGCTCCGTGCCATTGTCATCAAAATACTCCACAAGCTTGTCATCAGAATGCTCCATCACACTTGTCATCACAATTCTCCATGCACTTGTCAGCACAATGCTCCCTGACCCTAGTCATCACAATGCTCCAAGCCATTGTGATCACAATGCTCCATTACCTTTGTAATCAGAATCCTCCATGACACTTGGCATCACAATGTTCAATGCCATTGTCATCACAATGGGCCATTACATATGTCATCACAATGCTCCCTGACACCTGTCTTCACAATACGGCATGACCTGGTCATCACAATACTCCATGCCCTTGTCATCACAATGGGCCATTACATATGTCATCACAATGCTCCCTGACACCTCTCTTCACAATATTGCATGACCTGGTCATCACAATGCTCCATGCACTTGTCATCACAATGCGCCATTCCAAGTGTCATCACAATAATCCATGAAACATATTAGACCAATGTTCCATGCCCTTGTCATCACAATGCTCCATGCCCTTTTTATCACAATGCTCCATGACCCCTGTCATCACAGTTCTCCGTGATTCCAGTCATCACAATGCTTCATGACCTTTGTCATCACAATGGTCCATGCCCTCGTCATCAACAATCTCTGTGACCATTTTAACCACAATACTCCATGAAATTTTCATCACAATGCTCTTTGACCCTTGTCATCACAATGCTCCATGCGCTTGTCAGCACAATGCTCCATGACAAATGTCATCACAATGTGCCATGCACATGTCATCACAGTGCTCCACAATCTTGTCATCACAATGCTCCTTAAAATTTGTCATCACTATGCTCCATACTCTTCTCATCAAAATGCTCTCTCACCACTGATATCACAATGCTACATCACTATTAGTCACAATACTCCCTCACCCCTGTCATCACAATGTTGCATGACTCCTGTCATCACAATGCTACATGCACTTATCGTCACAATGTTCGATGACCCCTGACATCACAATGTTCCATAACACATGTCATCAAAATGCTCCATGACAGTTTTCATCATATTGCTCCATGACCCTGTCATCAGAATGTTCCCTGCCCTTCTCATCACAATGCACAATACCCTTTCCATCAAAATGCTCCATGACCTTTGTCATCACAAAGATCCATGACCCTTGGCATCACAATGCTCCATGTCATTGTCATCACAATGCTAAATGAACGCTCTCATCACATTGCTCCATGCCCTTGTCTTCACAAAGCTCTGTGACACATGTCATAAGTATGCTCCATGGCCTTCTCATCACAATGCTCCATGTCCTTGCCATCACAATGCTCCATTACCCCAGTCATAACAATGCTCCATGACCCCTCCCATCACGATGTTCCATGGACTTGTCATCACAAAGCTCCATGACACTTCTCATCACAATTCTCCTAGAACCCTGTAATCACAATGCTCTATGACACTATTCATTTCAATGCTCCATGAACCCTTTTATCACAATGCACCATGCCCATCATCATAATGCTTCAGGCTATTGTCATCACAATGAAATCAATATTCTGCATGACCTCTGTCATCATAATGCTCCAAACCCTTGTGATCACAATGTTCCATAACACTTATCATCACAACACCCCATGACGCTCATCATCACAATTACCCATGGTATTCTCATCACAATGCTCCGTGATCTTTGTCATCACAATGCTCAATACACTTGTCATCACAATGCTCCCTGACACTTGTCGTCAGTATGCTCCCTGAACCGTCTCATGACAAGGCTCCATGCCTTTTTCATCACAATGATCCATGCCGTCTTCATCACAATGCTCCAAGATCCCTGTAATCACAATGCTCCATGACTTTGTCATCACAAAACTCCATGACGCATGTCATCAGAATGCTCCATGGCTTTTTCATCACATTGCTCCATGCCCTCGTCATCACAATGCTCCAAGAACCCTGTAATCACAATGCTCCATGCCCATTTTCATCAGAATGCTCCATGAGACTTGTCATCACAAGTCTCCATGGTCTTCTCATCACAGTGCTCCAGGACCTTGTCATCACCATGCTCCAATCCCTTGTCATCACAATGCTCCATGACGCCTGTCATCACAATAATCCATGAACATTTTCAGCCCAGTGCTCCACGACCTTCTCATCACAATGCTCCATGGCCAATATCATCACAATGCTCCATGACCACTGTCATCACAACACTCCATGACACCTGACAACACAATGATCCGGGACACTTGTCATCACAATGCTCCATTCCCTAGTCATCACAATGCTCCATGACCCCTGTCATCACAATACTCCATGAACATTTTCAGCCCAGTGCTCCATGACCCTTGTCATCACAATGATCCATGACCTTGTCATCCCAATGCTCCATGACCCCTGTATTCACAATGATCCGTGACGCTTGTCATCACAGTGCTCCATGACACATGTCATCACAATGCTCCATGCCTCTGTCAGCAAAATGCTACATGACCTTGTCATTACAATGCTCTATGCGCTTGTCATCACAATACTCCATTTCCATTGTCATCACAATCCTCCATGAACCTTGGGATCACATTGCTTCATGCCCTTGTCATCACAATGCTCCATGCTCCTTGAAATCAAAATGATCCATGACCTCTGTCATCACAATGCTCCAAACCCTTGTGATCACAATGTTCCATAACACTTGTCATCACAACGCTCCATGATGCCTGTCATCACAATACTCCATGCCCTTTTCATCACAATGCTCCATGACCTTTGTCATCACAATTCTCAATACACTTGTCATCACAATGCTCCCTGACACTTGTCATCAGAATGCTCCTTAAACCCTGTCACGAAAAGGCTCCGTGCCTTTTTCATCACAATGCCCCATGCCGTTTTCATCACAATGCTCCGTGCAGTTTTCATCAAAATACTCCACAAGCTTGTGCTCAGAAGGCTCCATGACCTTTGTCATCACAATTCTCCATGCACTTGTCAGCACAATGCTCCCTGACCCCTGTCATCACAATGCTCCAAGCCATTGTCATCACAACGCTCCATTACCTTTGTCATCAGAATCCTCCATGACACTTGGCATCACAATGCTCCATGCCATTGTCATCCCAATGGGCCATTACATATGTCATCACAATGCTCCCTGACATCTTTCTTCACAATATTGCATGACCAGGTCATCACAATGCTCCATGCCCTTGTCATCACAATGCACCATTACAACTGTCATCGCAATAATCCATGAAACTTATTAGACCAATGCTCCAGGCCCTTGTCATCACAATGCTCCATGCCCTTGTTATCACAAAGGTCCATGACACCTGTCATCACAATGCTCCGTGACTCCAGTCATCACAATGCTTCATGACCTTTGTCATCACAGTTGCCCATGCCCTCGTCATCAACAGTCTCTGTGACCTTTTTAACCACAATGTTCCATGAACTTTTCATCACAATGCTCTTTGACCCTTGTCATCACAATGCTCTATGCCTTTCTCAGCAAAATGCTCCATGACCCTTGTCATCACAATGCTCCATGCGCTTGTCAGCACAATGCTCCATGACACATGTCATTACAATGCTCCATGACCCCTGTCATCACAATGCTCCGTGACTCCAGTCACCTCAATGCTTCATATCGTTTGTCATCACAATGGTCCATGCCCGCGTCATCACAAAGCTCTGTGACCTTAGTATCCGCAATGCTCCATGAACTTTTCATCACAATTCTCTGTGACACTTGCCATCACAATCCTCCATGTCTTTGTCAGAACAATTCTCCATGACAATTGTCTTCACAATATGCCACGCGCATTTCATCACAACGTTCCACAATCTTGTAATTGCAATGCTCCATAAATCTTGTAATCACAATGCTCCATGCCCTTCTCATAAAAATGCTCTCTCAGAAGTGATATCACTGTGTTCCATCACTAGTCATCACAATACTCCCTCACCCCTGAAATCACAATGATCCATGACCCTGTCATCACACTGCTACATCCCCTTATCGTCACAATGTTCCATGACACCTGCCATCAAAATCCTCCATGATCCGTTTCATCCCAAAGCTGCAAGACCCCTGACATCACAATGTTCTATAACCCCTGGCATCAAAATGTTCCATTACACTTTTCATCAAATTGCTGCATGACCCGGTCATCAAAATTCTCCCTGAACTTCTCATCACAATGCACCATGCCCTTGTCATCAAAATGCTCCATGACTTGTCATCACAATGCTCCATGAGCTTTGTCATCACAATTCTCAATACACTTGTCATAACAATGCTCCCTGACACTTGTCATCAGAATGCTCCTTGAACCCTGTCACGAAAAGGCTCCATGCCTCTTTCAACACAATGCCCCAAGCCGTTTTCTTCACAATGCTCCATGCCATTGTCATCAAAATACTCCACCAGCTTGTCATCAGAATGCTCCATGACCCTTGTCATCACAATTCTCCATGCACCTGTCAGCACAATGCTCCCTGACCCTTGTCAGCAGAATGCTCCATTACATTTGTCAGCAGAATTCTCCATAACACTTGGCATCACAATGCCCCATGCGCTTGTCATCACAATGTTCCATTCCAACTGTCATCACAATAATCCATGAAACTTATTAGACCAATGTTCCATGCCCTTGTCATCACAGTGCTCCATGCCCTTGTTATCACAATCCTCCATGACCCCTGTCATCACAATGCTCCGTGACTCCAGTTATCACAATGCTTCATGACCTTTGTCATCACAATGGTCCATGCCCTCGTCATCAACAGTCTCTGTGACCTTTTTAACCACAATGCTCCATGAACTTTTCATCTCAATGCTCCATGAACCCTGTCATCACAATGCACCATGCCCATCATCACAATGCTTCAGGCTATTGTCATCACAATGAAATCAATATTCTCCATGACCTCTGTCATCATAATGCTCCATACCCTTGTGATCACAATGTTTTATAACACTTATCATCAAAACACCCCATGACGCTCATCATCACAATTATCCATGGTCTTCTCATCACAATGCTCCATGATCTTCGTCATCACAATGCTCAATACACTTGTCATCACAATGCTAACTGACACTTGTCGTCAGTATGCTCCTTGAACCCTGTCATGACAAGGCTCCATGCCTTTCTCATCACAATAATCCGTGCCCTTTTCATCACAATGCTCCAAGATCCCTGTAATCACAAAGCTCCATACCCTTCTCATCAAAAAGCTCCATGACTCATGTCATCAGAATGCTCCATGTCCTTCTCATCACAATGCTCCAAGTCCCCTGTAATCACAATGCTCCATGCCCCTTTTCATCTCAATTCTCCATGAACCCTGTCATCACAATGCACCATGACCATCATCACAATGCTTCAGGCTATTGTTATCACAATGAAATCAAAATTCTCCATGACCTCTGTCATCATAATGCTCCAAAACCTTGTGATCACAATGTTCCATAACACTTATCATCACAACACCTCATTACGATCATCATCACAATTATCCATGCTTTTCTCATCACAATGCTCCATGACCTTTGTCATCACAATGCTCAATACACTTGTCATCACAATGCTCCCTGACACTTGTCATCAGTATGCTCCATTGTCATCAGAATGCTCCATTAACCCTGTCATGACACGTCTCCATGCCTTTTTCATCCCAATGATCCATGCCCTTTTCATCACAATGCTCCAAGACCCCTGTAATCACAATAATCCATGAAATATTTCAGACCAATGATCAAAGCCCTTCTCATCACAATGCTCCATTACCTCTGTCATAACAATGCTCCATGACCACTGCAATCACAATGTTCTACGGCCTTGTCATCACAAGGCTCCATGACCCTTTTGATCACAATGCTGAAGACCCCTGTAATCACAATGCTCCATGCCCTTGTCATCACAAAGCTCCATGAAGCATGTCATCAGAATGCTTCTTGGCCTTCTCATCACAATGCTCCATGCCCTTGTCATCACAATGCTCTAAGACCACTGTAATCACAATAATCCATGCCCAATTTCATCAGAATGCTCCATGTGAGTTGTCGTCACAAGTCTCCATGGACTTCTCATCACAATGCTCCAAGACCTTGTCATCACCATGCTCCATTCCCTTGTCATCACAATGCTCCATGACCACTGTCATCACAATAATCCATGAGCATTTTCAGCCCAATGCTCCACGATCTAATCATCACAATGCTTCATGACCATTGTCATCACAACACTCCATGACACCTGACAACACAATGATCTGGGACTCTTGTCATCACATTGCTCCATTCCTTGGTCATCACAATGCTCCATGACCCCTGTCATCACAACACTCCATGAACATTTTCAGCTCAGTGCTCCATGACACTTGTCATCACAATGATCCATGCCATTGTCATCCCAATGCTCCATGACCCCTGTATTCAAAATGCTCCGTGACGCTTGTCATCACAGTGCCCCATGACACCTGTCATCACAATGCTCCATGCCTTTGTCAGCAAAATGCTACATGACCTTGTCATTACAATGCTCTATGCGCTTTTCATCACTATACTCCATTTCCATTGTCATCACAATACTCCATGAACCTTGGGATCACATTGCTTCATGCCCTTGTCATCAAAATGCTCCCTGCTCCTTGAAATCAAAATGATCCATGACATCTGTCATGACAATTCTCCAAACACTTGTGATCACAATGTTCCATAACACTTGTCATCACAACGCTCCATGATGCCTGTCATCACAATACTCCATGCCCTTTTCATCACAATGCTCCATGACCTTTGTCATCACAATTCTCAATACACTTGTCATCACAGTGCTCCCTGACACTTGTCATCAGAATGCTCCTTGAACACTGTCACGAAAAGGCTCCATGCCTTTTTCAACACAATGCCCCATGCTGTTTTCATCAAAATGCTCCATGCTATTGTCATCAAAATACTCCACAAGCTTGTCATCAGAATGCTTCATGACCCTTGTCATCACAATTTTCCATGCACTTTTCAGCACAATGCTCCCTGAGCCTTGTCATCACAATGCTCCAAGCCATTGTCATCAGAATGCTCAATTACCTTTGTCATCAGAATCCTCCATGACACTTGGCATCACAATGCTCCATGCCATTGTCATCACAATGGGCCATTACATATGTCATCACAATGCTCCCTGACACCTGTCTTCACAATACGGCATGACCTGGTCATCACAATGCTCCATGACCTTGTCATCGCAATGCGCCATTCCATCTGTCATCACAATAATCCATGAAACGTATTAGACCAATGCTCCATGCCCTTGTCATCACAATGCTCCATGCACTTGTTATCACAAAGTTGCAAGACCCCTGTAATCAGAATGTTCCATGCCCCTTTTCAACAGTATGCTCCATGAGACTTGTCTTCACAAGGCTCCATGGATTTCTAATCACAAAGCTCCAGGAACTTGTCATCACAATGCTCCTCGACCTTGTCATGAAAATTCTCAATGGCCCTTGTCATCATAATGCTCCAAGCCCTAGTCATCACAATGCTCCATTATATTTGTCATCACAATCCTCCATTGCATTTGGCATCTCAATGCTCCCTGACATTGTCATCGCAATGGACCATGACATATGTCATCACAGTGCTCCCTGACACCTGTCTTTACAATACTCCATGACCATCTCATCACAATGATCCATGCCCTTGTCATCCCAATGCTCCATGACCCCTGTATTCACATTGCTCCGTGACCCTTGTCATCACAGTGCTCCATGACACCTGTCTTCACAATACTCCATGACCTTCTCATCACAATGCTCCATGCCCTTGTCATCACAATGCACCATGTCCACTGTCATCACAATAATCTATGAAAATTGTCAGACCAATGCTCCATGCCCCTGTCATCGCAATGCTCCATGCCCTTGTCATCACACTGCTCCATTACACCTGTCATCACAATGCTCCCTGAATCCAGTCATCACAATTCTTCATAACGTTTGTCAACACAACGGTCCATGTTCGTGTCCTCAAAAGGCTCTGTGTCCATTGTAACCTCAATGCTCCATGAAATTTTCATCACAATGCTCCGTGACCCTTGTCATCACAATGCTCCATGCCTTTGTCAGAACAATACTCCATGACCCTTGTCATCACAGTGTGCCACGCGCTTTTCATCACAATGATCCACAACCTTGTCATCGCTATCCGCCATAAACCTTGAAATCACAATGCTCCATGCACTTCTCATCCAAATGCTCTCTCACCTGAGATATCACAATGTTCCGTCACTAGTTATCACAATCCTCCCTCACCCCGGTAATCACAATGTTCCATGACCCCTGTCATCACAATGCTACATCCCCTTATCAGCACAATGTTCCATAACCCCTGACATCACAATCTTCCATAAACACTGTCATCAAAATGCTCCATGACCCTTTTCATCCCAAAGCTCCATGACCCCTGGCATCAAAATGTTCTATAACCCCTGTCATCAAAATGTTCCATTACACTTTTCATCAAATTGCTGCATGACCCTGTCATCAAAATGCTCCCTGCCCTTCTCATCACAATGCACAACATCCTTGTCATCAAAATGTTCTATGACATTTGTCATCACAAAGCTCCATGACCCTTGGCATCACAGTGCTCCATGTCATTGTCATCACAGTGCTCCATAAACGCTCTCATCACATTGCTCCATGCCCTTGTAATTACAAAGCTCCATGACACTTGTCATCACAATGCTCGATGCCCTTCTCATCACAATGCCCCATGCCCTTGTCATTACAATCCTCCATGACTCATGTATCAGAGTGTTCCGTGCCCTTGTCATCACAATGCTCCATGCCCGCTCTCATCACAATAATCCTTGAAACATTTCAGAACAATGCTCAATGCCCTTCTCATCAAAATGCTCCATTACCTCTATCATAACAATGCTTCATGACCACTGCCATCACAACGTTCCATTACACTTTTCATCAAAATGCTGCATGACCCGGTCATCAAAATGCTTCCTGCCCTTCTCATCACAATGCACCATGTCCTTGTCATCAAAATGCTCCATGACTTGTCATCACAATGCTCCATGCATTTGTCAGCAAAATTCTACATGACCTTGTCATTAGAAAGCTCTATGCGCTTGTCATTAAAATGCTCCAAGAACCCTGTATTCACAATGTTCCATGCCCTTTTTCATCTCAATGCTCCATGAACCGTGTCAGCACAATGCACCATGACCATCATCATAATGCTTCAGGCTATTGTCATCACAATGAAATCAAAATTCTCCATGAACTCTGTCATCATAATGCTCCAAACCCTTGTGATCACAATGTTTCATAACACTTATCATCACAACACCGCATGACGATCATCATCACAATTATCCATGGTCTTCTCATCGCAATGCTACATGATCTTTGTCATCACAATGCTCAATACACTTGTCATCACAATGCTCCCTGACACTTGTCGTCAGTATGCTCCTTGAACCCTGTCATGACAAGGCTCCATGCCTTTTTCATTACAGTGATCCATTCCCTTTTCATCACAATGCTCCAAGACCCCTGTAATCACAATGCTCTATGCCCTTGTCATCACAAAGCTCCATGACGCAAGACATCAGAATGCTCCATGGCCTTCTCCTCACAACGCTCGATGTCATTGTCATCACAGTGCTCCATGAACCCTCTCATCACATTGCTTCTTGCCCTTGACATTACAATCCTCCATGACCCATGTATCACAGTGTTCCGTGCCCTTTTCATCACAATGCTCCATGCCCAATCTCATCACAATAATCCATGAAATATTTCAGACCAATGCGCAATTCCCTTCTCATAACAATGCTCCATTACCTCTGTCATAACAATGCTCCATGACCATTGCCATCACAATGTTCCACGGCCTTGTCATCACAAGGCTCCATTACCCATGTCTTCGCAATGCTCCAAGACACCTGTAATCAAAATGCTCCATGACCTTGTCATAACAAAGCTCCATGACACATGTCTTCAGTAGGTTCCATGGCATTCTCTTCACAATGTTCCATGCCCTTGTCATCACAGTGTTCCAAGACCCCTGTAATCACAATGATCCATGACCCTTTTCATCTCAATGATCCGTGAACCCTGTCATCACAATGCACCATGCCCATCATCATAATGCTTCATGCTATTGTCATCACAATGAAATCAAAATGCTCCATGACCTCTGTCATAACAATGCTCCAAACCCTTGTGATCACAATATTCCATAACACTTGTCATCACAGTGCCCCATGACACTCGTCATCACAATTATCCATGGTCTTCTCATCACAATGCTCCAGGACCTTGTCATCACAATGCTTCACGACCTTGTTCTGAACATTCTCAATGGCCCTTGTCATCATAATGCTCCAAGCCCTAGTCATCACAATGCTCCATTATATTTGTCATCAAAATCCTCCATTACATTTGGCATCACAATGCTCCCTGCCATTGTCATTGCAATGGACCATGACATATGTCATCACAATGCTCCCTGACACCTGTCTTCACAGTACTCAATGACCTTCTCATCACAATGATCCATGCCCTTGTCAGCACAATGCACCATGTCCAATGTCATCAAAATAATCTATAAAACTTGTCAGACCAATGCTACATGCCCCTGTCACCACAATGCTCCATGCCCTTGTCATCACAATGCTCCATGACCACTGTCATCACAATGCTCCGTGACTCTAGTCATCACAATGCTTCATAACATTTGTCATCACAATGGTCCATGCCCGCGTCATCACAAGGCTCTGTGACCTTTATAACCACAATGCTTCATGAACTTTTCATCACAATGCTCCGTGACCCTTGTCATCAAAATGCTCCATGCGTTTTGCAGAAAAATGCTCCATGACCCTTGTCATCACAATGTGCTACGTGATTTTCATCACAACGATCCACAAATTTGTCATGGTAATGCTCCATAAACCTTGTAATCACAATGCTCCACGGTCTTGCCATCACAATGCTCCATTCCCTGGTCATCACAATGCTCCATGCCCTGGTCATCACAATTCTCCATGTCCCCTGTCATCACAATTCTCCTCGTTCTTGGCATCACTATGCTCCATGACAGTTCTCATCACCGTGTTACATGTTTTGTCATCACAATTCTCTATGCACTTGTCATCGCAATGCTCCATGACCCCTGTCATAGGAAGCTCCATGTGCTTCTCATCACAATGCTTCATGAACTTGTCATCAAAATTCTCAATGGCCCTTGTCATCACAATGCTCCATGCCCTTGTCATCACAATGCTCCATGTCCCTTTTCATCACAATGCTCCAAGCCCTTGTCATCAAAATGCTCCATTACATTTGTCATCACAATCCTCCATGACACTTGGCATCACAATGTTCCATTCCATTGTCATCGCAATGGACCATGACATATGTCATCACAATGCTCCCTGAGACCTGTCTTCAAAATACTCCGTGACCTTCTCATCACAGTGCTCCATGCCTTGTCATCACATTGCACCATGCCCACTGTCATCACAATAATCCATGAAACATGTCAGGCCAATGCTCCATGTCCCTGTCATCACTATGCTCATTGCCTTTTCATCACAAAGCTCTATGACCCCTGTCATCACAATGCTCCATGACTCCAGTCATCACATTGCTTCATGACCTTTGTCATCACAATGGTCCATGCCCTCGTCATCACAAGGCTCTGTGACCTTTGTCACCAAAATGCTCCATGAAATTTTCATCACAATGCTCGTTGACCCTTCTCATCACAATGCTCCATGCCTTTGTCAGCACAGGGCTCCATGACCCATGTCATCACAATGCGCCATGTGCTTGTCATAAAAATGCTCCACAACCTTGTCATCACAATGCTCCATAAAACTTGTCATCACAATGCTCCATGCACTTCTTATCAAAATGCTCTCTCACGAATGATATCAAAATGTTCCCTCACTAGTCATCACAATACACCCACTCCCCTGTCATCACAATGGTCCACAACACCGTCATGAAAATGTTCCATGACTCCTGACATCACAATGTTCCATAACCCCTGTCATCAAAATGTTCCATGACACTTTTCATCAAATTGCTCCATGACCCTGTCATCACAATGCTCCCTGCCCTTCACAAGAGAATTCACCACACACTTGTCATCAAAATGCTCCATGACCTTTGTCATCACAAAACTCCATGACCCTTGGCATCACAATGCTCCATGCCATTGTCATCACAATGCTCCAAAAACCTCTCATCACATCGTTCCAAGCCCTTGTCATCACAGTATCCATGATGCTTTTCATCACAATGCTCGATGCCATTCTTCTCACAATGCTCCATGCGCTTGTCATTACAATCCTCCATGAACCATGTATCACAGTGTTCCGTGCCATTGTTATCACAATACTCCTTGCCCCCTCTCATCACAATAATCCATGAAACATCTCAGACCAATATTCCATGCCCTTTTCATCACAGTGATCCAAGACTCTTCTAATCATAATGCTCCATGCCCCTTTTCATCTCAATGCTCCATGAACGCTGTCATAACAATGCACCAATGCGCATCATCATAATGCTTCATGCTATTGTCATCACAATGAAATCAAAATGCTCTATGACCTCTGTCATCACAATGCTCCAAATCCTTGTGATCACAATATTCCCTAACACTTAACATCACAGCTCCCCATAACGCTCGTCATCACAATTATCCATGGTCTTCTAATCACAATGCTCCATGACATTTGTCATCACAATGCTCAATACCCTTGTCATCACAATGGTCCCTGACACTTGTCATCAGTATGCTCCTTGAACCCTGTCATGACAAGGCTACATGACTTTTTCATCACAGTGTTACATGCCATTTTCCTCACAGTGCTCCAAGACACCTGTAATCACAATGCTCCATGCCCTTGTCATCACACAGCTCCATGATGCATGTCATCAGAACGCTCCATGACATTCTCATCCCACTGTTCAATGCCCTTGTCATCACAATGCTCCAAGACCCCTGTAATCACAATGCTCCATGACCCTTTTCATCAGAATGCTCCATGAGACTTGTCATCACATGGCTCCATGGTCTTCTCATCACAGTGCCCCAGTACCTTGTCATCACAATGCTCCTTGACGCCTGTCATCACAATACTCCATGAATATTTTCAGCCCAATGCTCCATGACGTTCTCATCACAATGCTCCATGACCTCTGTCATAACAATGCTCCATGACCACTGTCATGAAAATGCTCCATGAACACTGACAACAAAATGATCCGGGACGCTTGTCATCAAAATGCTAACTGCCCTTGTCATCCCAATGCTCCATGAACCCTTTAATCACAATGCTCCATGACGCTTGTCATCACAGTTCTCCATGAACCTTGTCATCACAATGCCTTTGTCAACAAAATGATACATAATCTTGTCATCACAATGCTCCAAGACCCCTGTAATCACAATGCTCCATGCCCCTTTTCATCAGGATGGTCCATGAAACTTGTCATCACAAGTCTCCCTGGTCATCTCATCACAATGCTCCAGGACCTTGTCATCACCATGCTCCATTCCATTGTCATCACAATGTTCCATGAACCCTCTAATCACAATGCTCCATGCCCCTTTGCATCTCAATGCTTCATGAACCCTGTCATCAAAATGCACCATGCACATCATCATAATGCTTCAGGCTCTTGTCATCACTATGAAATAAAAATATTCGATCATCTGTCTCATCACAATGCTCCAAATCCTTGTGATCACACTGTTCTATAACACTTATCATCACAACGCCCCATGACGCTCATCATCACAATTATCCATGCTTTTCTCATCACAGTGCTCCATGACCTTTGTCATCACAATGCTCTATAAACTTGTCATCACAATGCTCCCTGACACTTGTCATCAGTATGCTCCTGGAACCCTGTCATGACAAGGCTCTATACCATTTTCATAACAATGATCCATGCCAATTTCATCACAATGCTCCAAGACACCAGTAATCACAGTGCTCCATGCCCTTGTCATCACAATGCTCCAAGACCCCTGTAATCACAATACTCCATGCCACTTTTCATCAGAATGCTCCATGAGATTGTTATTACAAGGCTCCATGGTCTTCTCATCACAATGCTCCAGGACCTTTTCATCACAGTGCTCCATTCCCTTGTCATCACAATGCTCCATGACCCCTGTCCTCACAATACTTCCTGAACATTTTCAGTCCAATTCTCCAGGAACTTCTCATCACAATGCTTCATGATCCCTATCATCACAATGCTCCATGACCACTGTCATCACAACGCTCCATGACCCCTGACAACAGTGATCCGGGACTCTTGTCATCACAATGCACCATTCCCTAGTCATCACAATGCTCCATGAACATTTTCAGCCCAATGCTCCATGACACTTGTCATCACAATGATCCATGGCCTTGCCATCCCTATGCTCCATGACCCCTGTAATCACAATGATCCGTGATGCTTCTCATCACAGTGCTCCATGACCCTTATCATCACAATGCTCCATGCCTGTGTCAGCAAAATGCTACATGACCTTGTCATCACAATGCTCCATTTGCTTGTCATCACAATACTCCATTACAATTGTCATCACAATCCTCCATGAACCTTGGGATCACATTGCTTCATGCCCTAGTCATCACAATGCTCCATGCTCCTTGAAAACAAAATTATCCATGACTTCTATCATCACAATGCTCCAAACACTTGTGATCACAATGTTCCATAACACTTGTCATCACAACGCTCCATGATGCCTGTCATCACAATACTCCATGCCCTTTTCGTCAAAATGCTCCATGATCTTTTTCATCACAATTCTCAATACACTTGTCATCACAATGTTCCCTGACACTTGTCGTCAGTATGCTCCTTGAAACCTGTCATGAAATGGCTTCATGCATTTTTTATCACAATGCTCCATGCCCTTTTCATCACAATGCTCCATGCCATTGTCATCACAATACTCCTCAAGCTTGTCATCAGAATGCTCCATGACACTTGTCATCACAATGCTCCATGGCCACTGTCATCACAATGCTCCATACCCCTTGTCATTACTGTGCTCCATGACGCTCGTCATCACAATTATCCATGGTCTTCTCATCACAATGCTCCACGCCCTTGTCATGAAAATGCTCCATGACCCTTGTCATCACAATGCTCCATGGCCACTCTCATCACAATGCTCCATTCCCCTTGTCATTGCAGTGCTCCATGACGCTCGTCAACACAATTATCCATGGTCTTCGCATCACAAAGATCCACGGTCTTGCCATCACAGTGCTCCATGCCCTGGCCATCACAATGCTCCATGTCCCCTGTCATCACAATTCTCCTCGTTCTTGGCATCACTATGCTCCACGACACTTCTCATCACCATGTTACATGATTTGTCATCACAATTCTGTATGCACTTTTCATCGCAATGCTCCATCATCCCTGTCATAGGAAGCTCCATGTGCTTCTCATCACAATGCTTCATGAACTTGTCATCAAAATTCTCAATGGCCCTTGTCATCACAATTCTCCATGCCCTTGTCATCACAATGCTCCATGTCCATTGTCATCACAATGCTCCAAGCCCTTGTCATCAAAATGCTCCATTACATTTGTCATCACAATCCTCCATGACACTTGGCATCACAATATTCCATTCCATTGTCATCGCAATGGACCATGACATATGTCATCACAATGCTCCCTGAGACCTGTCTTCAAAATACTCCATGACCTTCTCATCACAATGCTCCATGCCTTTGTCATCACATTGCACCATGCCCACTGTCATCACAATAATCCATGAAACATGTCAGGCCAATGCTCCATGCCCCTGTCATCACAATGCTCATTGCCTTTTCATCACAAAGCTCTATGATCCCTGTCATCACAATGCTCCGTGACTCCAGTCATCACAATGCTTCATGACCTTTGTCATCACAATGATCCATGCCCTCGTCATCACAATGCTCTGTCACCAAAATGCTCCATGAAATTTTCATCACAATGCTCGGTGACCCTTGTCATCACATTGCTCTATGCCTTTGTCAGCACAGTGCTCCATGACCCATGTCATCACAATGCGCCATGTGCTTGTCATCACAGTGCTCCACAATCTTGTCATCACAATGCTCCATAAAACTTGTCCTCACAATGCTCCATGCACTTCTTATCAAAATCCTCTCTCACGAATGATATCAAAATGTTCCCTCACTAGTCATCACAATACACGCACTCCCCTGTCATCACAATGGTCCACAACACCGTCATGAAAATGTTCCATGACTCCTGACATCACAATGTTCCATAACCCGTCATCAAAATGTTCCATGACACTTTTCATCACATTGCTCCATGACTCATTCATCACAATGCTCCCTGCCCATCACAAGAGAATGCTCCACACTCTTGTCATCAAAAGGCTCCATGACCTTTGTCATCACAAAACTCCATGACCCTTGGCATCACAATGCTCCATGCCATTGTCATCACAATGCTCCAAAAACCTCTCATCACATTGTTCCAAGCCCTTGTCATCACAGGATCCATGATGCTTTTCATCACAATGCTCGATGCCATTCTTCTCACAATGCTCCATGCGCTTCTCATTACAATCCTCCATGAACCATGTATCACAGTGTTCCGTGCCATTGTTATCACAATGCTCCTTGCCCCCTCTCATCACAATAATCCATGAAACATTTCAGACCGATGTTCCATGCCCTTTTCATCACAATGACCCAAGACTCCTGTAATCATAATGCTCCATGCCACTTTTCATCTCAATGCTCCATGAACGCTGTCATTACAATGCACCAATGCGCATCATCATAATGCTTCATGCTATTGTCATCACAATGAAATCAAAATGCTCTATGACCTCTGTCATCACAATGCTCCAAATCCTTGTGATCACAATATTCCATAACACCTATCATCACAACGCCCCATAACGCTCGTCATCACAAGTATCCATGGTCTTCTAATCACAATGCTCCATGACATTGGTCATCACAGTGCTCAATACCCTTGTCATCACCATAGTCCCTGACACTTGTCATCAGTATGCTCCTTGAACACTGTCATGACAAGGCTCCATGCCTTTTTCATCACAATGTTACATGCCCTTTCCCTCACAGTGCTCCAAGACCCCTGTAATCACAATGCTCCATGCCCTTGTCATCACAAAGCTCCATGATGCATGTCATCAGAACGCTCCATGACATTCTCATCCCATTGTTCACTGCCCTTGTCATCACAATGCTCCAAGACCCCTGTAATCACAATGCTCCATGCCCCTTTTCATCAGAATGCTCCATGAGACTTGTCATCACATGGCTCCATGGTCTTCTCATCACAATGCTCCAGTACCTTGTCATCACAATGCTCCTTGACCCCTGTCATCAAAATACTCCATGAACATTTTCAGCCCAATGCTCCATGACGTTCTCATCACAATGCTCCATGACCTCTGTCATCACAATGCTCCATGACCACTGTCATCACAACGCTCCATGAACCCTGACAACACAATGATCCGGGAATCTTGTCATCAAAATGCTCCATGCCGTTGTCATCCCAATGCTCCATGAAACCTGTAATCACAATGCTCCATGACGCTTGTCATCACAGTGCTCCATGAACCTTGTCATATCAATGCCTTTGACAGCAAAATGATACATAATCTTGTCATCACAATCCTCCATGCTCTTGTCATCACAATCCTCCATGACACTTGGGATCATATTGCTTTTTGCCCTTGTCATCTCTATCTTGCCTTTCTGGTTTTTACAGATTTTCAGAAGTCCTTTTTGACCGGTGGGAAGTGACAATTCTTTGTAGTGTGGATTTGCATTGTGCGCTTGCTTGATTGGCCAAAAAGGGCCTATGCCTTTTCTCCTGAATATATTCAGGAGAAAATTCATATGCTGTTTTTGGCCAAGTGCATCATTCTCGAAGTTGTGATGCCTTTCCTGTGCTTTAAAGGCGATTCCAATTTACTTCTTGATATATGTTTTGTGCAGTTCCGCCTCATTTTCAAGTCCGCTTTGTTTCCTTCCCTCAACAGATTTTTGGAAGAGAGTAGTCCTTTATAACTCTGCAGGTTTTTGATTTGCTTTGTCCCTGAGCTCCAATTTTCCAATCCCATTTTCGGGAGCTGACCGCAAATCCACAATTTTGCTTTAGGAACTATACTGGTTCCAGGGGTGGCTATACTGGTTCCCTGTGGGTGGCTGAGGCTTTGGTTAATTCTTCTTCCTGACGGGAATTTAGAGTGACATGTGTCCGTCCAAAGGCCTACATCTACTCTCTGATTGGTTCTCCCTCTTCCCTTTCATCCTCTGCACAATTAGCAAACTGTGCGAACCAGGAGGTTATAGGGGATGACTCTCCTAAGTTGGGAGATTGATAGTAAAGTAGTTGGAATGGCAAACTGTAGCACAAGGAGAGGAAAAAGTAGGAGACTTTCAGAAACCTTTCGCCATCACAGGGTGTCCATTCTCTAGGTTTCCCATACATGTTATAATTGTAGTGATATTCCCTTCTACCTGGAAATTTGGGACCCATGGAATGGTGGCATGCATTACTACTTTAAAGGGTCTGCATTTTCTCTCCCAATCTCACCAGTCCTCTCAGTCCCAAGTGTCCAGCCTTATGTCTCATCCAGCTGTCTTTGCAGATAGGGTCATTCTAGGTTTCATCAGAACCCCTGAAGGAATTGTGTAAGAATTTCGCTGTTTTTTGTTTTGTTTTTGAAATTCATTTTTATAATGGGGTTGAGCTGATTTTCCCTGACGTGTTTATGCCGGTCTAGAGACACTTGATTCCCTTACAGAGGCATATCAGTACATAGGTTTTAAGATTCTTACTAATCAGATATATTCCTCTGTGGGGAATAGGGTTTTTGAGTCCCGTTCATTGAGGAAGCTGTAGGTCTTGTCTATTCTGTATTTGGTTTATGGAATGGTACCTGTGCTAATATCAAACTCTGGTTTTATGCATCAACCCACCTCTCCTTTCCCCTTAAGGAGGCATAAGAGTGTTTTCTAAATGTGAGACGCTGCTCTCTTTCCTAATTCAGTTCATGTGTTGTGATGTTGACATTCCCTCTGTAAGTGATATCTTATGATAAGATTATTTTTCTGTGTGACTAATTTCCCTTAGAATCATCATACCTAAATCCTCTCATTATGCTGCTACTGGCCTTATGACATTGATTTCACGTCTGAGTGATATTCCATTGTACAAAATTACCACAAGTTCTTTATGCATTTCTCTTTTTCCTGGGATACTTTAGGTGTACCGAAGTTGAGGTTCTTGTATGCAGAGCAGCCCTAAACTTTGGGGTGCCTGTGTCTTGTTGATATTTAGTCTTCCCAAGTTATATGTCCATGAGTTGAAGTCCCCTTTGCTCGGGTGCTTTGTATTTTTGATGTTTTAGGAAACAGCATACACTTCTTCAGAGTAGCTCTTGGATATTTATACCCCACCCATCAGCGTGACTAGTCTCCCTGTTTTCCATGGCCTCTCCTGCATTTTTGATTTGTACACATTTTTTGGATGGACTTTCTGAGCAGTGGAAATTGAGACTTCTTTATTGTGCGGATTTGCATTTCCCTCTTGCTTGGTTGGCCAAAAACTCTGTATGTGTTTTTTTCCTGAAGATATTCACGAAAAAAACGCATACACCCTTTTGCCCAACTGCATCATTTTAGAAATTCTGCTGCTTTTCATATGCTTTAAATGTGAGTACAATCTACCTTTTGAAAAATGTTTCCTGCAATTCTGCCTCTCATTCAGAACCTCTTCGTTGCCTTACCTGAATATATTTTTGGACGTTGGTTATCATTTATATCTTTGCAGGTCTTTGAATTGTCTGCTCCTGAGCTCCATTTTGCAACTCACATTTTTGTGAGCTGGCCGCCAAACCATTGGATTGATTCCGGCCCTATTCTGGTTCTGGGGAGGCAGCCTGAGCCTTTGGTTAATTCTTCTTCCTAATGGGAAATTAGAGTGACATGTGCCTGTCAAAACTCCTACAGCTAATCTCTCACTGTTTCCTCCTCTTCCCATTTATCCTCTTCAAAAATTGCAAACTGTGTGAAACAAGAGGTTAAAGGTGCTGATTCTCCAAGTGGGGAGATTGTTAGTAATGTGGCTGGAATGGTGAACCCCAGCACCAGGAGATCAAAAATGAGGTGCATTTTAGACACCTCTCCTGAGCACACGGTGTACATTCATCTCGGTTTCCCAGGCATGTTTTTGCTGTCAGAAGATTCCCTTGAAACTGCCGATTTGGGACCCATGGAATGGGTACCAGGCAGTATTACTTTAAAAGGTCTGCATTTCCTCACCCAGCCTCTCTAACATCTCTTAGCGTGCATAGCTTCCAGCCTTATATATCATCCTGCTGTGGGTCTACATGTGTTCAATCCATGTTACATCGTAGCCCTTCAACAAAAGTTGTAAGAATTTTTGTCTGTCTCACTGTTTTTATAAATATTTTTAAATTTATTTTTATATTGGTTACAGCTGATTTTCAAAGCTCTGTTTTTTGCTGCTGTACATCCACTTGATTCATGTACTGTGTGACAACAATAAATTCTTTCTCAGATGCTTACGAGTCATATGTATTATTTTCCAGTGACTTGAGTGGACTGAGTGCAGTTCTTTGAGGTACCGTGTAGGCCTTGCCAGTTATTCAGTTCGGTACTTGGAATGGTATCTTTGCTAATTTCAACCTCCTGGATAATACCTCACCATTCCCCACCTTTCCCATTTAGCAGCCTTATGTCTCTTTTCTACATATTTGACTATGTTTCTGTTTTGTAGTTTATTTCATGTGTAGCCATTTTTGATTCCACCTTTAAGTGACATCTTATGATATGTGTCTTTTTCTTTCTGACATGTGTCACTTAGAATGATCGTATGTAACTCCTCCAGAGTTGTTCCAACTGGCCTTATTTCATTGATTTCTGGATGAGTAATATTCCACTCTACATAAGTACCCCATCTCTTTTATCCATTTTATCCTTCCAGGGACATTTAGGTTATATCCAAGTGGAGGCCCTTTTTAACAGAGAGGTGGTAAACGTTGGAGTGCCTGTTTTCTGTCATTTTTTGTTTTTCCCAAGGTATACGCCCATGAGTGCAAGTGCCCTATGCTCTGTAGCTCATCTTTTAGATGTTTTAGCAAACACAATACACTTCTCCAGAGTGGCCGTTGGCAAATTACATTTCCACTATCAGCCTCACAGGGCTCCCTTTTCTCCTCACCCTGTCCGGCATTTCTGGTGTTTACACTTTATGTGCATGGCCCTTCTGACTGATGTGAAGTGATACATTTTGTAGTATTGATTTCCAGTGCCCACCTGTTTGGTTGGATAAAAAGTGTGTATGGCCTTTACTTGACTATATTCAGAAAAAATTGCATACGCCCTTTTGGGCCAACTGCATCATTGGCGATGTTCCGCCCCTTTTCTTGTGCTTTAATGGGGAGTCCTTTCTACCTCTTCAAATCTGTTTCCTGCCACTCTCACTTGCTTACAAGTCCTTTTCTGTGACTTACCTCAAGACATTTTTCGACAATAGATATTTTCAACTCTGCAGTTTCATGAATTTTATTGCCCCCGAGTTCCATTTTTCAAATTGTGTTTTTGGAAACTGGACACAAAACAGTGGGATTTCCTCTAGCCCTATTCTGTTTCCATGGGCAATTCTAGCCTTTGATGAATTTGTCTTCCAGATAGGAAATTAGAGTGGCATTTGCCTGTCTGAACAACTAAGACTTGTCTCTAAATTTTTCTCATCCTTCCGCTTCATCCTCTGGACAAATTCCAAACTGTGTGCAACAGGATGTTGACGGTGCTGATATCCCCAAGTAAGGAGATTGTCAGGAAAGATGCTGGAGGGTTGAACCCGTGCACCAGGCGATGAGGAGATGAGGTGCCTTTTCCAAAATCTTTCCGATCATACGGTGTACCATCGTCTAGGTGTGACAGGCATGTTTTAGCTGTAGTAAGGGTCCCGTGCATGGAAGGAGAACACCAGGGATTTTTCCAAATCAGTGCCTCCCCGAACCCCAAACTGGGGAATTTTTAAGCTACGGCTACACGTATGTCCATTAAGGGCCTTGGGAAATAGGCAGAGCCCAAATTTTAGATGATTGAAATCTTCAGGTTCAGAAGCGCTCACCATCGGCCTTGCTTAGGTTACATTTTATCTGTCATTGATAGATGATGTCAATAAAAATATCGATCCGTTTTCAGATTATTTACCCTTATAGGTTATTGCAAAATATTCAGTGTAGTTCCCTGGGCTATACAGTAGTTCCTTGTTGATGATCTATTTTATACATAGCAGTGTGTATGTGTTAATCCCAAACTGTTAATTTATCCCTTTTCCTACCTTTCCCCTTTGGTAATAATAAATTATAAGATTTTATACTTTTCAGGAATGGGGGAGCTGAAAGAGAGGTATCCTTTTCAATGGAAAAGCATTCAAAACAAGATTGAAGTTTCAGCCAAGAGTATTCGATGTACAACCATGGAAATAAATCACTTCATTTCTCTAATGTTGACCTGACAAATAAGACAGACGTCTTCACTGAACTTGCTTATAGTAAAGTGATGGAATTATCAAATGTAAGTCTTAGAAAAATCTTATTATACCCGAGCATTATACACTGCTCTATGTTAACTACAGTTGGCTCACACATCTGTTCATTGAAGTTACAATGTTCTCAATTTCTGTTACTGATCCTCCAGAGTGTACCGCAACAGGAGTCCCCGAGCCCAGTGTCATTAGAGCCAACAGATCAAGACTGAGTTTGGTTCAGAAGCAAAGGAAACATTATTTTGAAAACAGAATGGAGAGGTGAGAGCATGCACTCCCCCACAGGCTGTCAGCTGGGCTGCTGTGTAGGGATCCCAGCAGCGTCAGTGGGAGGGAGGGGATGGAGCTCTCGAGGGCTGGGTTGGCTGCAGCTCAGGCTGTAAGCCGTGGAGTCTGCATGGGACTCCGCTAGCTGAGGTGTCGACCCAGCCATTCTGCACTAGGAAATCAGGTCTGAAGTGCCGGGTGTGGGACCTCTGCATGCGGAACCCTAGGAGCACGTGAAATTAGACAAAGCACAAAGGAATAACAGGTTAGACTTTATTTTATTGCCCAGATTCTCTTTTTATCTCCCAGGAATTTTTAATGAACGTTGCCAGAGACGAACACCTCCTCTGCTTTTTGTTCCGTTCCTCATTCTTGGGGCGTTGAGGGTGCAGACCCCTCTTTTGTAACTGCTTCATGCTGTGGTGGCAGACCTGATACCTGGGGGGAGGGGCAAAACGTCTCCCCACCAGCCTCCAGGTGAGGTTGATTGTTCCAAAGAATCCTGCCTCACTTCTCGTCCGCCTGAGCACCAGCATTGGAAGTGTTATAGATTCTAATGACCTTTAAGGGTCCAGGAAAGAGATGCGCAATGATGCTGTGGTGGCAGGTTTCACCCCACCCCACATTTGTTTGGCGACCTTAGGCTGACGGTTTTTGCCAGCCTAGATGCTCTGACCAGTAGTCTGTGCTTTCTTTAATTAGGTCCCTGAATTAATGTACAAACAGCACCATGTGTCAGAGCCCTGCCTGTGCAAAACCCAGACAGTCCAGGGTCAGTGGTGATCCAGGACCATGACGTCCACTGAGTCAACGGCCTTTAGAAGTAGCCAGCAGTCCAGCCGGTCATATTGGCCACCATCACCGCGGTGTCTGTAGGGTTTTCTATGGTGAAAGCGTGATATACGTTTCCCCCACAAAGCTTATTAGCTCCCCTCTGGGTGCAGTAAGTCCTGCAAGCAGTAGTCTGCTCTTTCGGGACACAGTCTTGTTGTTTTCTGAGAGAAACTCCAGGTCAAGTGATGGTCACATGAGTCATCTTGGGGGCCCGTTGCCCCCAGTTGTCTCTCTGGAGGTTGGAGTTGGAGGGCCTCCTCACTCGAGGTCAGTGTGTCCACAGAGCGACCCCTGCAACTTCAGGGCATGATGGGTGGTTAGGATCACGACATGGGGTCCTTTTCCCTTAGGAGGGAGCTGGCCTTGTGGGCTGCTGATTTCTAGCTTTTTAGATACCCCAGTATCCTGGCCTGATGAGTCAGTGGGCAAAGCCCTTGGTGACCATAGTTTATCATACCTGAAGGGCATTCTTGTGTTGCTCCATTTCAAGTGGTCCCAGTTTTTGCACTAAGGCTACAAGGGCAATTAACCTTTGACCGGGTATGTAAAAGTCAAAGTGTTTAGCTAAATTAGCGAGTTCCTGGGCAAGGATCTGAATTGACTGCTCTTTCCATTCTTGAAAGTCTGCTTCTGGATTCTATTCAAAAGGATCATCATCTTTTCGTGTCAGTGTCTCATGTAGAGGCCCAGCTATTAGACTGTAGTTAGGGATCCAGATGCAGAAAACCTTGGCCTCCCCAGGAACCCCTAAGCTGTCTTCTAGTTTTAGAAGAGGTAAGGCTGCAAATGGCTTCTTCCCTATCCTGGGATGCGTTTCTCCAAATATCTGTGAGAATGAAGCCCAGGCATGTCACCTGAGCCTGTGATATTTGAGCCTTTTTCTTGGAAACCTTCTATCCTTTCTTGGCTAGGTAGTTCAGAGGCGTCTTTAGTAGGCCTGGCGATCAGAATGTCATCTGCATATTGAAGGAGGGTTCCCTTTTACAGAGGTAGAACGTTTAGGTCTTTAGAGGACATTTCCCCAATGATGGTGTGGGGATTTTTGAACCATTGGTGCAGGACGGCCCAGCATTATTGCTTGTGTTGCATGTTGTGTCCTGCCACTCACAAGCCAAAAATTCTTGTGACTCTGAGATGAATGGAATACAGAAGAAGGCATCATTGAAGTGTAATACAGAATGCCATGGCCTGGTGGATGGTAGAATGAGCAGCAGGGTGTAGGAAATAGGAGCTACTGGATGTATATCCTCGGTGGCTTCACTGACGGTCCTGATATCCTTTACCAGGTCTCGAGCAGCCCATGGGGCTCTCGTGGTCAGGCCAATCCCAGGATATGGAGCTCACCTGGGCTGCATCCCGCACCCCACAGCCCCCGGGTCCTGGTGTTCAAGTCCTTCCCAGGGTACGGAGCTCACCTGTGCAGCTACCCAGCAGCCCATGGGGCTCTCATAGTCAGGCCTTTCCCAGGATACGGAACTCCCCTGGGCAGGTACCCCAGCAGGGCTGGACACACAGGAACTGTGCACATAGCCCACCTTGCAGAGAACCCCCAGCTCACCTGTCGCTCACAGCTGACACAGAACACCTCCGAGCAGGACTTGAACTAACAAACAGCAGCTCTGACAGGTCTGTGACCCTGGCTATCACTCTGTGCAGCCTCTCTCTGCCTGGTCTTCCAGACACTTCCACTGCAGCAAGGGCACCAGGCCTCTGTCTCCACCCACCATCACTCCTCTCCCTGACTCCTGGGTTCCTCTCATTAGGATAGGGTCTTCTTGAATTTGTTTTCCACTCATGGACCAGATAAAATGATAAGAAAACAAGCCGCAGCTGCAGCCCCTTGTGTAGCCTGACTCTCAAGAGCCCACACCTGTTCCTTGGGACTGACCCGTTTAGCAAGGTTCATTTTCTGCAACTGTGAGCCCCTGAGGGGTGAGGATTGGCTGATTTGGGCAGCCTGACAATGCCTGCCAGCCCCCCCCACAGGTGTGCCTGTGTTGAGGTCAATATAAACACCTCTCCAGTCAGCAAGAGCCCCTGTAGCTGTGCCTGACGCCATATTCTCTGCCCCGTCAGCAGTTTCGGGGCTGGGGTGGTGGGAGGGAGTGAGGGGCCGTGGCTTTGTGGGTGGCCCAGTGTGATTTGGGCTCTGCTGGACTTTCTGCAGGAGTTGCCAGGTTGCCACCTGCTAAAGAAGAGGATGTGTCACCCATACCTGCCACTGGAATTTCTCCCCAGTCAGTGGTGAGGAAGTAAAAAAGCAGTGGGGGCCATGGCAGGAGGGGTATCTCAGGCAGGGAAATGGAAAGATTCCAGAAGAGCATCTTGGGCCAGGACCATCATGGCTGGCCTGCAGGCACCAAGTCGGCCTGCGTGCTCTTGCTAGTGTGGCTCCACAGCCCTTCCTCTAGGCTTGCAAGTGCTTGTACATATTCAGGTGTTTTACCTGGAAAGGGTGGGAAGAGTTCAGCTGCAGCAGGACTGGGGCTCAGCTCACATTTACTCACAGATTCCTCGACACATTCCCCCAGCTTTGCAATGAGGATGCTCCTTGTGGGGGGGAGCACTGCTGACTGCATGAGAGACGATTTCCCACCTCTGACCAACATTAAGAATTTTTTACCACTGGAGCAAGTGCCCTGATACGATTATCCTCTCTATAACTGGTGAGTTCTGTTTCTTTGTTTTTTTTTTCTTTTTTTCTTTTTGGTTCAAGTTAGATTTTATTTATTCCTCTTTTTTTTTTAATTTGGAGATATACACATGGAAATAATGCATTAATATAAAGACGTCTATGTGAAGGGAAAAACTTTTTTTCTGTTTTATTTTATTAAATGTTATTTATTTAGTTTTTTTTTAAATTTATTTCTTTTATAGAGCAAGTTCTTATTGGATATCTATTTCATACATATAAGTGTGCACATGTGAATCCCAGTCTCCCAAGTCATCCCACCACCACCCTCACATGGCGTTCCCTCCTTGGTGTCCATATGTTTGTTCTTTACATCTGTGTCTCTATCTCTGCCCTGCATACCAGTTCATCTGTACCATTTTTCTAGGTTACACATATGTGCATTAATATACAATATTTGTTTTTATCTTTCTGACTTACTTCACTCTGTATGACAGTCTCTAGATCCATCAAGGTCTCTACAAATGACCCAATTTCATTCCTATGTATGGCTGAGTAATATTCCGTTGTATATATGTACCACGTCTTTATCCATTCGTCTGTCTGTGGGCACTTAGGTTGCTTTCATTACCTGTCTATTGTAAATAGTGCTGCAGTGAACATTGTGGTGAATGTGTCTTTTTGATTTATGGTTTTCTCTGGGTATATGCCCAGTAGTGGGATAGCTGGATTATATGGTAATTCTATTTTTAGTTTTTTTAAGGAACCTCCATACTGTTCTCCATAGAGACTGTATCGATTTACATTCCCAAAAATAGTGGAAGAAGGTTCCTTTTCTCCACACCCTCTCCAGCATTTGTTGTTTGTAGATTTTCTGATGATGCCCATTCTAACAGGTGTGACGTGATACCTCATTGTAGTTTCGATTTCCATTTCTCTAATAATTAGTGATGTTGAGCAGATTTTCATGTGCATACTGGCCATCTCTATGTCTTCTTGGAAGAAATGTCTATTTAGATCTTCCATTTTTGTATTGGGTTGTTTGTTTTATTAATATTGAGCTGCATGAGCTGTTTATATATATTGGAGATTAATCATTTGTCCATTGATTCGTTTGCAAATATTTTCTGCCATTCTGAGGGTTGTCTTTTCGTCTTGTTTGTAGTTTCCTTTGCTTTGCAAAAGCTTTTACGTTTCATTAGGTCCCATCTGTTTAGTTTTCTTTTTTATTTCATTACTATAGGAGGTGGATCAAAAGATCTTGCTGTGATTTATGTCAGAGTATCCTTCGTAAGTTTTCCTCTCAGAGTTTTATACTGTCCAGTCTTACATTAAGGTCTCTAATCCATTTTGAATATATTTTTATGTATGGTGTTGGGGAGTGTTCTAATTTCATTCTTTTACATGTAGCTCTCCATATTTCCAGCACCAATGATTGAAGAGACTGTCTTATCTCCATTGTATAGTCTTGCCTCCTTTGTCATAGATTAGTTGACCATAGGTGTGTAGGTTTATCCTTGGGCTTTCTTTCTTTTTTTTTTTTCCTTTTACACATTTATTGGAGTATAATTGCTTTACAAGGAGTGTTCCTTTCTGCTGTATAAAAAAGTGAATCAGCTATACATATACAAATATCACCAGATCCCCTCCCTCTTGCATCTCCCTCCCACACTCCATATCCCACCCCTTTATGTGGTCACAAAGCACCGAGCTGATCTCCCTGTTCTATGTGGCTGCTTCCCAGTAACTATCGGTGTTACATTTGGTAATGTATTTATGTCCATGCCACTCTCTCACTTCGTCCGAGCTTACCCATCCCCCTTCCGGTGTCCTCAAGTCCTTTCTCTATGTCTGTGTCCTTAATCCTGTCCTGCCACTAGGTTCTTCAAAATCTTTTTTTTTCTTCATTAGATTCCATATATCTCTGTTAACATACAGTATTTGTTTTTCCCTTTCTGACTTACTTCACTGTGTAGGACAGATTCTAAGTCCATCCACCTCAGTACAAATAACTCAGTTTTGCTTCTTTTTATGGTTGAGTAATATTTGATTGTATATATGTGCCAGATCTTTATCCATTCATCTGTCGATGGACACTTAGGTTGCTTCCATGTCCTGGCTAATGCAAATACAGCTGCAATGAACATTTTTGTACATAACTCTTTTTGAATTATGGCTTTCGCAAGGCAAATGCCCAGTACTTGGATTGTTGTGTCGTATGGTACTTCTATTGTTAGTTATTTAAAGGAACCTCCGTACTGTTCTCCCTAGTGCCCATATCAATTTACATTCCCAACCACAGTGCAAGTGTGTTCCATTTTCTCCAATAAAGGCCTCTCCAGCATTTATTGTTTTGTAGATTTTTTTGATGATTGCCACTCTGACTGCTGTGAGGTGATACCTCAGGGTAGTTTTGATTTGCATTTCTCTAATGATTAGTGATGTTCAGCATCCTTTCATGTGTTTCTTGGTAATCTGTATATCTTATTTGGAGAAATGTCTATTTAGGTCTTCTGCCCGTTTTTGGATTGGGTTGTTTGTTTTTTGATATTGAGCTACATGAGGTGCTTGTAAAGTTTGGAGATTAATCCTTTGTCAATTGCTTCATTTGAAAATATTTTCTCCCATTCTGAGGGTTGTTTTTGCATCTTGTTTATGTTTTCCTGTACTGTGTAAAAGCTTTTAAGTTTCATTAGGTCCCATTTGTTGATTTCTGTTTTTATTTCCATTTCTCTAGGAGGTGGGTCCAAAAGGATCTTGCTGTGATTTATGTCATAGAGTGTTCTGCCTATGGTTTCCTCTAAGTGTTTTATAGTGTCTGGTCTTATATTTAGATCTCTAATCAATTTAGAGTTTATTTTTGTGTATGGTGTTATGGAGTGTTCTAATTTCATTCTTTTATGTGTAGGGGTCCAGTTTTCCCAACACCAATTACTGAAGAGACTGTCTTTTCTCCATTGTATATCCTTAGCTCCTTTGTCATACATGAGATAGCCATAGGTATGTAGGTTTATCTCTGGGCTTTCTGTCCTGTTCCATTGATCTGTGTTTATGCCAATCTACATACACTTGATTCCATTATGGAGACATATAAATACATAGGTTTCAAGGTTATTACCAGTCAGATATATTCCTCTTCAGTGAATAGGGTGTTTTGTGTCCAGTTCATTGAGAAAGGAGTAGGTCTTGTCTATTACATATTTGGTATATGGAATGGGATCTGTGCTAATTTCAAACTCTGCTTTTACACATCACCCCATGTCACCTTTCCCCTTAAGGAGGCATAAGTGTGTTTTCTAAATGTGTAACTCTGTTCTCTTTTGAAATTCAGTTCATGTGTAGCCATGTTTACATTTCCTCTATAAGTGATATATTACAATAAGTTTCTTTTTCTTTGTGGTTCATTTCACTTAGCATCATCGTATCTAAAGCCACTCATTAAGCTGCTATTGGCCTTATGACATTGATTTCATGTCTGAGTGACATTCCATTGTATATAAGTACCACAACATCTATATCCATTTTTTTTTCCTTTCCTGGGATATATAAAGTGTACCGAAGTCGAGGTTCTTGTAAACAGAGCAGCCCTAACCTTTGGGCTGGCCGTGTGTTGTGGATTTTTAGTTTTCCCAAAATACACGCCCATGAGTGGAAGTGTGCTATGCTCTGTAGCTCTGTTTTAGAAAACAACATACAGTTCTCCAGAGAGGCTGTTGGCAATTTACATCCTGTCCATCGGCGTAACCAGGCTCCCTTTTCTCCATGGCCTGTCCTGCATTTGTGGCTTTTACACTATTTATGGATGGTCCTTTTGACTGGATGTAAGGGACACTTCTATGTAGTGTGGATTTGCAATGCCTGGTGGCTTGCTTGGTCAAAAAGTTCATATGCATTTTTTCCCGAATATATTCATGAAAATACACATAGTCCCTTTTCAGCCAAGGGCAACATTTTCGAAATTCTGTCGCTTTTCATGTGCTTTAAAGACGACTCCAATCTACCTCTTGAAATCTGTTTCCTTCAATTCTGCCTTGCATTCAAATCCTCTTCACTGCCTTTCCTCAATATATTTCTGGATGATAGTTGTCCTTTATAACTCTGCAAGTTTGTGAATTGCTGTGCCCCTGATTTCCATTTTTCAACTCGCCTCTTTGTGAGCTGGCTGCAGTACCACGGGATGGCTTTAGGCCCTACTCTGGTTCCAGGGCTTCAGGCTGAGCCTTTGGTTAATTATTCTTCCTGATGGGAAACTAGAGTGACATGTGCCCATCCAAACACCTACAGCTAATCTCTCATTTATTTCCCCTCTTCCTGTTCATCCTCTGCACAATTTGCAAACTGTGCATAAAGGGAGGGTAAAGGCGCTGACACTCCAAGTGGGGAGATTTTTAGTAATGCAGATGGAATGGCGAAGCCAAGCACGACAAAAGGAAAAATGAGGTACCTTTTAGAAAACTTTCCCAATTACACAGAGTACCATCCATTGGGTTTCCCATGCATGTTTTAACTGGAGGAAGATTCCCTTAAACCTGGAGAGTTGGGACCACTAGAATGGGTAGCACACAGTATTGCTCTAAGTGGTGTTCTTTTGTTCACACAACCTCAGAAATCTTTTCAGCCCCAATTGTCCAGTCTTATGTCTGATCCAGCTGTGGGTGTAAAGGTGGTCAATCTAGCTTGCATCACAGGCCCTGAACGTAATTTTTAAGACTTTCTCTCTGTTTTTGCATTTTGATTATGAAATTTATTTTTATAAGTGGGTTTAAATGAATTTCAGTGCTGTGTTCATGCCGTTATACACACACATGATTCCTTTATGGAGACATGAGAATACATATGTTTTAAAATACATAGAGTCAGACATATTCCTCTGCAATGAATAGGGGGTGTTGAGTCCAGTTCATTGTGCCGGGAGTAGGTGTTGTCTATTACATACATGGTTTATATAACGGTATCTGTGCTAATTTAAAACTGTGGTTTTATGCATCACCCTGCCTCGGCTTTCCTCTTAAGCAGGCAAAAGATGTTTCCTAAATGTGTGACTCTGTTGTGCTTGTCATTCAGATCATGTATAGTCATGTGTACATTCCCGCTATGAGTGATACCTTATGATAAGATTAGTTACTCTGTAATCTTTCCTAACTCCGTTCATGTGTAGCCATGTTTACAGGACCTTCATAAGTGATATCTTATGATAAGTTTCTTTTTCTGTGTGACTTATTTCACTTAGAATCATCGTACCTGAATCCACTCATTTTGTTGCTACTGGTCTTATGACATTGATTTCATGGCTGAGGGATATTCCATCGTACGTAAGTACCACTATTTTTTGAACCATTTTTAACTTTCCTGGGATATTTAAGGTGTACCCAAGTTGAGGTTCTTGTAAGCAGTGCATCCCTAAATTTTGGGGTGGGTCTGTCTTATTGATTTTCAGTTTTCCCAATGTATATTCCCTAGACTGGAAGTGCCCTTGCCTATGTAGCTCTGTTGTTTACATGTTTTAGGGAACACAATACACTCCTCCAGAGAGGCAGTTGCCAACTTACATCCCGCCCAACAGCATAACAAGCCTCCCTGTTCTCCAGGTCCTCTCTTGCCTTTCTGTTTTTTTACACATTTTTCCTATGTCCCTTTTGACCGGTGGGAAGGGATATTTCCTTGTACTGCAGATTTGCCTTGCCCGCTTGCTTGCTTGGCCAAAAAGGGCGTATGCATTTTCTCCTGAATATATTCAGGAGAAAACGAATACACCATTTTTGGACAAGTGCATCATTGTCGAAGTTGTGCCCCTCTTCCTGTGCTTGAAAGGTGATTCCAACGTACCTCTTGAAATCTGTTTACTGTGATTCTGCCTCGCTTTCAAGTCCACCTCGTTGCCTTCCTTCAAACAATTTTTGGACGATAGCTGTCCTTTATTACTCTGCCAGTTTGTGAACTGCTGTGCCTCTGAGCTCCATTTATCAAATCGTTTTTTGTGAGCTGACCGCAAGTCCAAAATTTCGGTTCAGGACCTATACTGGTTTCTGGCAGCGGGATGAGTCTTTGGTTAATTCTTCTTCCTGCCGGGCAATTAGAGTCACATGTGGCCGTCCAAATGCCTAACAGCTACTCTCTCATTGGTTCTCCCTGGTCCCTTTCATCCTCTGCCAAATTGTCAACCTGTGTTATCCAGGAGGTTAAAGGGGCTGTCTCTCTAAGTTGGGAGATTGATAGTCAAGCGGTTGGAAAGTCAAATTGGAACACCAGTAGAGGGACTATTCCTTGAGTTTAGAAAGTTTTCATATTCACAGTGTGTCCATTCTCTAGGTTTACAGTACATGTTATAGCTGTATTAATATTCCCTTCAACCTGGAGAGTTTGGAACCATGGAATGGAGGCCACGCATTATTGCTTTAAATGGTCTGTGTTTGCTCACGCAGTCTCACCAAGACTCTCAGTCCCAAGTGTCCAGCCTCATGCCCCATCAAGCTGTAGTTGTAGATAGATTCAGTCCAGGTTTCATCAGAGACCCTGAAGGAATTGTAAAGAATTTCCCTGTTTTTTTGTTTTGTTTTTGAAATTCCTTTTAATAGTGGGTTTGAGCTGATTCTCACTGCCATGTTTATGCCAGTCTAGGCACACTTGATTCCCTTATGGAGACATATCAATACATAGGTTTTAAGATTCTTACTAGTCAGATATATTCCTCTGTGGAAAATATGGTGTTTTGAGTCCCTTTCCCCGAGGAAGGTGTAGGTTTAACTATACCATAGTTGGTTTTTGGAACAGTACCTGTGCTTATATCAAACTCTGGTTTTATGCATCACCCCACCTCTCCTTCCCCCTTAAGCAGGCATAAGAGTGTATTCTAAATGTGAGACTCTGTTCTCTTTCCTAACTCAGTTCATGTGTAGCCATGTTTACAGGAACTTCATAAGTCATATACTATGATAAGCTTCTTTTTATGTGTGACTTATTTCACTTAGAATCATGGTACCTGTATTCACTCATTTTGCTGCTACGGGTCTTATGACATTGATTTCATGGCTGAGGGATATTCCATCGTACGTAAGTACCACAATTTTTTGAACCATTTTTAACTTTCTTGTGATAATTTTATGTACCCAAGTTGAGGTTCTTGTAAGCAGTGCATCCCTAAATTGTGGGGTGGCTCTGTCTTATTGATTTTCAGTTTTCCCAAGGTATATTCCCTAGACTTAAAGTGCCCTTGGCTCTGTAGCTCTGTTGTTTACTTGTTTTAGGGAACACAATGCACTCCTCCAGAGTGGCAGTTGGCAACTTACATTCCGCCCATCAGCATAAAAAGGCTCCCGGTTCTCCAGGTCCTCTTTTGTCTTTCTGGTTTTTACACATTTTGCCAATGTCCCTTTTGACTGGTGGGAAGTGATACTTCTTTGTACTGCAGATTTGCATTGCCCGCTTGCTTGCTTGGCCAAAAAGGGCGTATGCGTTTTCCCCTGAATATATTCAGGAGAAAACACATACACACTTTTTGGCCAAGTGCATCATTGTCGAAGTTGTGCCCCTCTTCCTGTGCTTTACAGGTGATTCCAACGTACCGCTTGAAATCTGTTTCCTGCTATTCTGCCTCGCTTTCAAGTCCGCCTCTTTGCCTTCCTTCAAAAGATTTTTGGAAGATAGCTCTCCTTTATTACTCTGCCAGTTTGTGAATTGCTGTGCACCTGAGCTCCATTTATCAAATCGTTTTTTGTGAGCTGACCGCAAGTCCAAAATTTCGGTTCAGGACCTATACTGGTTCCCAGCAGGAAGAAGAGTCTTTGGTTAATTCTTCTTCCTGCCAGGCAATTAGAGTGACATGTGCCCGTCCAAATGCCTAACAGCTACTCTCTCATTGGTTCTCCCTCTTCCCTTTCATCCTCTGCCAAATTGGCAACCTGTGAGAACCAGGAGGTTAAAGGTGCTGTCTCTCCAAGTTGGGAGATTGATAGTAAAGCAGTTGGAAACTCAAACTGGCGCACAAAGACAGGGACTATTCGTTGAGTTTTAGAAACCTTTCATATTCACTGTGTGTCCATTCTCTAGGTTTCCCGTACATGTTATAGCTATAGTAATATTCCCTACAACCTGGAGAGTTGGGACCCAGGGAATGGGTGCCATGCATTATTGCTTTAAACCGTCTGCATTTGCTCACCCAGTCTCACCAATCCTCCCAGTCCCAAGTGTCCAGCCTTATGCCATATCCAGCTGTCATTGTAGACATGGTCATTCCAGGTTTCATCAGAGACCCTGAAGGAATTTTAAAGAATTTCCCTGTTTTTTTGTTTTGTTTTTGCAATTTTTTTTATAGTGGGTTTGAGCTGATTGTCGCTGCCATGTTTATGCCAGTCTAGACACACTTGATTCCCTTATGGAGACATATCAGTACATAGGTTTTAAGATTCTTATTAGTCAGATATATTCCTCTGCACGGAATATGGGTTGTTGCATCCCGTTCAGTGAGGAAGTTGTAGGTCTTGATATTAAGTATTAGGTTTTTGGAACGGTACTTGTTCTAATATTAAACTCTTGTTTTATGCATCACCCCACCTCTCCTTCCCCCTTATGCAGGCATCAGAGTTTTTTCTAAATGTGAGACTCTGTTCTCTTTCCTAACTCAGTTCATGTGTAGCCATGTTTACAGTATACCTATAAGTGATATCTTATGATAAGTTTCTTTTTCTGGGTGACTTATTTCACTTAGAATCATCGTACCTGAATCCACTCATTTTGCTGCTACTGGTCTTATGACATTGATTTCATGGCTGAGGGATATTTCATCGGACGTAAGTACCACAATTTTTTGTACCATTTTTATCTTTCAGGGATATTTAAGGTGCACCCAAATGAGCTTCTTGTAAGCAGTGCAGCCCTAAATAGTGGGGTGGCTCTGTCTTATTGATTTTCAGTTTTCCCAAGGTATATTCCCTAGACTGGAAGTGCCCTTGGTTCTGTACCTCTGTTGTTTACTTGTTTTAGGGAACTCAATGCACTCCTCCAGAGAGGCAGTTGACAATTTACATCCCGCACATCAGCATAACAAGGCTCCCTGTTCTCCAGGACCTGTCTTGCCTTTCTGGTAATTACCCATTTTGTGGATGTCCCTTTTGACCGGTGGGAAGTGATACTTCTTTGTAGTGCAGATTTGAATTGCCTGCTTGCTTGCCTGGCCAAAAAGCGTATATGTGTTTTCTCCTGAATATATTCAGGAGAAAACTCATACGCCCTTTTTGGCCTAGTGCATCATTGTCGAAGTTGTGCCGGTTTTCCTGTGCTTTAAAGGCGATTCCAACGTACCTCTTGAAATCTGTCTCCTGCTATTCTGCCTCGCTTTCAAGTCTGCCTCGTTGCCTACATTAAACAGATATTTGGTCGATAGTTGTCCTGTATTTCTCTGCCAGTTTGTGAATTGCTGTGCCCCTGAGCTCCATTTTTCAACTCGTTTTTTGTGAGCTGAATGCAAGTCCAAACTTTGGATCAGGACCTATACTGGTGTCCGTTGGGTGGCTGAGACTTTGTTTAATTCTTCTTCCTCCCGGGAAAGAAGAGTGACATGTGTCCGTCCAAATGCCTAACAGCTACTCTCTCATTGGTTGTCCCTCTTCCCTTTCATCCTCTGCCAAATTGGCAACCTGTGAGAACCAGGAGATTAAAGGGGCTATCTCTCCAAGTTGGGAGATTGATAGTAAAGCAGTTGGAAAGTCAAACAGGAGCACCAGGAGAGGGACTATTCGTTGAGTTTTAGAGACCTTTCCTATTCACAGTGTGTCCATTTTCTAGGTTTCCCGTACATGTTATAGCTATAGTAATATTCCCTTCAACCTGGAGAGTTGGGACACATGGAATGGGTGCCACTCATTATTGCTTTAAAGGGTCTGCATTTGATCACCCAATCTCACCAATCCTCTCAGTCCCAAGTGTCCAGCCTTATGCCACATCCAGCTGTCATTGTAGATAGGGTCATTCAAGGTTTCATCAGAGACCCTGAAGGAATTGTAAAGAATTTCCCTTTTATTTTGTTTTGTTTTTGAAATTCCTTTTTATAGTGGGTTTGAGCTGATTCTCGCTGCCATGTTTATGCCAGTCTAGACACACTTGATTCCCTTATGGAGACATATCAATAGATAGGTTTTATGATTCATACTAGTAAGATATATTAGTCTGCGGTGAATATGGGGTGTTGAGTCCCTTTCACTGAGGAAGGTGTAGGTCTTGTCTCTTCCGTATTTGGTTTTTGGAACGGTACCTGTACTAATATCAAACTCTGGTTTTATGCATCACCCCACCTCTCCTTCCCCCTTAAGCAGGCATAAGGGTGTTTTTTAAATGTGAGTCTCTTCTCTTTCCTAACTCAGTTCATGTGTAGCCATGTTTACAGGATCTTCATAAGTGATATATTATGATAAGTTTCTTTTTCTGTGTGACTTATTTCACTTAGAATTATCGTATATGAATCCACTCATTTTGCTGCTACTGGCCTTATGACATTGATTTCATGGCTGAGGGATATTCCATCATATGTAAGTACCACAGTTTCTTGAACCATTTATGTCTTTCTTGGGATATTTCCAGTGTACCCATGTTGAGGTTTTTGTAAGCAGTTCATCCCTGAATTTTGGTGTGGATCTGTCTTATTTATTTTCAGTTTTCCCAAGGTATATTCCCTAGACTGGAAGTGCCCTTGGCTCTGTAGCTCTGTTGTTTACTTGTTTTAGGGAACACAATGCACTCCTCCAGAGAGGCAGTTGGCAATTTACATCCCGCCCATCAGCACAACCAGGCTCCCTGTTCTCCAGGGCCTGTCTTGCCTTTCTGTTTTTTACACATTTTGTGGATGTCCCTTTTCACCAGTAGGAAGTGATACTTCTTTGTAGTGCTGATTTGCATTGCCCACTTGCTTGCTTGTCCAAAAAGGGCATATGCGTTTTCTCCTGTATATATTAACGTGAAAACCCATATGCCCTTTATGGCCATTTCCATAATTTTCGAAGTTGTAATGCTTTTCCTGTGTTTAAAGGCGATTCCATTGTACCTCTTGAAATCTGTTTCATGCCATTCTGCCTCATTTTCCCTTCCGCCTCATGGCTTTCTCTCAACAGATTTTTGGAAGAGAGTAGTCCTTTATAACTCTGCATGTTAGTGAATTGCTGTGGCCCTGAGATCCATTTTTCAACTCGCGTTTTTGTGAGCTGACCGCAAATCAACTGTTTTGCTTCTGGACTTATAATGATTCTTTGGGGGCAGGCTGAGACTTTGGTTAATGCCTCTTTGTGACGGGAAATTATAGTGACATGTGGCTGTCCAAATGCCTACAGCTACTCTCTCATTGGTTCTCTCTCTTCCCTTATATCCTCTGCACAATTTGCCAACTGTGCGAACCAGGAGTTTATAGGGGCTGACTTTCAAAGTTGGGAGATTGATAGTAAATCAGTTGGAATGTCAAACTGGAGCACAAGGAGAGAAAAAATGTACTAGAGTTTTAGAAACCTTTCACCATCAGATGGTTTCCATTCTCTAGGTTCCCATACACGTTATAAATGTAGTGATATTCCCTTCTACCTGGAGAGTTGGGAACCATGGAATGGGTGGCAGGCATTATTGCTTTAAAGGGTCTGCATTTTTTCACCCAATCTCACCAATGCTCTCAGTCCCAAGTGACCAGCCTTATGCCACATCCAGCTGTCATTGTAGATAGGGTCATTCCAAGTTTCATCAGAACCCCTGAAGGTATTGTGTAAGAATTTTACTGTTTTTATGTTTTGTTTTGAAATTCAGTTTTATATTGGGTTTGAGCTGATTCTCACTGCCATGTTTATGTCGTTCTAGACACACTTGTTTCCCTTACGGAGACATATCAATACATAGGTTTTAAAATTCTTACTAGTCAGATATGTTTCTCGGTGGGGAATAGGGATGTTGAGTTGCATTCACTGAGGAAGGAGTAGAGCTTGTCTCTTCTGTTTTTGGACTATGGAACGGTACCTGTGCTAATATCAATCTTATGGTTTGTGCATCTCCCCACCTCTCTTTCCCCTTAAGCAAGCGTTAGAGTGTTTTCTAAATCTGAGACTCTGTTCTCTTCCCTAATTCAGTTCATATGTAGCCATGTTTACATTCCCTTCATAAGTGATATCTTATGTCAGAATGCACCATGGCCGTTCTCATAATAATGCTCCATGACCCCTGTCATCACAATGCACCATGCCCTGGTTATCACAATGCTCCATGTCCCTTGTCATCACAATTCTCCACGTCCATGTCATCACAGTGCTACATGACACTTCTCGTCAATATGTTACATGCTCTTGTCATCACAATTCTCCATCCATTTGACATTGGAATGCTCCATGCACTTGTCATCACAATGCTCCATGAACTTGTCATCACAATGCTCCATCCCCTTGTCATCACAATGCTCCATGACCCCTGTCATCACAATGCTCCCTGACACCTGTCATCACAATACTTCATGCCCCTTGTCACCACAGTGCTCCATGATGCTCAACATCACAATTACCCAAGGTCTTCTCATCACAAAGCTCCATGGCCAATATCATCACAATGCTCCATGACCACTGTCATCACAACACTCCATGACACCTGACAACACAATGATCCGGGACTCTTGTTATCACAATGCTCCATTCCCTAGTCATCACAATGCTCCATGACCCCTGTCATCACAACACTCCATGAACATTTTCAGCCCAGTGCTCCATGACCCTTGTCATCACAATGATCCATGACCTTGTCATCCCAATGCTCCATGACCCCTGTATTCACAATGATCCGTGACGCTTGTCATCACAGTGCTCCATGACACATGTCATCACAATGCTCCATGCCTTTGTCAGCAAAATGCTACATGACCTTGTCATTACAATGCTCTATGCGCTTGTCATCACAATACTCCATTTCCATTGTCATCACAATCCTCCATGAACTTTGGGATCACATTGCTTCATGCCCTTGTCATCACAATGCTCCATGCTCCTTGAAATCAAAATGATCCATGACCTCTGTCATCACAATGCTCCAAATCCTTGTGATCCCAATGTTCCATAACACTTGTCATCACAATAATCCATGATGCCTGTCATCACAATACTCCATGCCCTTTTCATCACAATGCTCCATGACCTTTGTCACCACAATTCTCAATACACTTGTCATCACAATGCTCCCCGACACTTGTCATCAGAATGCTCCTTAAACCCTGTCACGAAAAGGCTACATGCCTTTTTCATCACAATGCCCCATGCCGTTTTCATCACAATGCTCCGTGCCATTGTCATCAAAATACTCCACAAGCTTGTCATCAGAATGCTCCATCACACTTGTCATCACAATTCTCCATGCACTTGTCAGCACAATGCTCCCTGACCCTAGTCATCACAATGCTCCAAGCCATTGTGATCACAATGCTCCATTACCTTTGTAATCAGAATCCTCCATGACACTTGGCATCACAATGTTCAATGCCATTGTCATCACAATGGGCCATTACATATGTCATCACAATGCTCCCTGACACCTGTCTTCACAATACGGCATGACCTGGTCATCACAATACTCCATGCCCTTGTCATCACAATGGGCCATTACATATGTCATCACAATGCTCCCTGACACCTCTCTTCACAATATTGCATGACCTGGTCATCACAATGCTCCATGCACTTGTCATCACAATGCGCCATTCCAAGTGTCATCACAATAATCCATGAAACATATTAGACCAATGTTCCATGCCCTTGTCATCACAATGCTCCATGCCCTTTTTATCACAATGCTCCATGACCCCTGTCATCACAGTTCTCCGTGATTCCAGTCATCACAATGCTTCATGACCTTTGTCATCACATTGGTCCATGCCCTCGTCATCAACAATCTCTGTGACCATTTTAACCACAATACTCCATGAAATTTTCATCACAATGCTCTTTGACCCTTGTCATCACAATGCTCCATGCGCTTGTCAGCACAATGCTCCATGACAAATGTCATCACAATGTGCCATGCACATGTCATCACAGTGCTCCACAATCTTGTCATCACAATGCTCCTTAAAATTTGTCATCACTATGCTCCATACTCTTCTCATCAAAATGCTCTCTCACCACTGATATCACAATGCTACATCACTATTAGTCACAATACTCCCTCACCCCTGTCATCACAATGTTGCATGACTCCTGTCATCACAATGCTACATGCACTTATCATCACAATGTTCGATGACCCCTGACATCACAATGTTCCATAACACATGTCATCAAAATGCTCCATGACAGTTTTCATCATATTGCTCCATGACCCTGTCATCAGAATGTTCCCTGCCCTTCTCATCACAATGCACAATACCCTTTCCATCAAAATGCTCCATGACCTTTGTCATCACAAAGATCCATGACCCTTGGCATCACAATGCTCCATGTCATTGTCATCACAATGCTAAATGAACGCTCTCATCACATTGCTCCATGCCCTTGTCTTCACAAAGCTCTGTGACACATGTCATAAGTATGCTCCATGGCCTTCTCATCACAATGCTCCATGTCCTTGCCATCACAATGCTCCATTACCCCAGTCATAACAATGCTCCATGACCCCTCCCATCACGATGTTCCATGGACTTGTCATCACAAAGCTCCATGACACTTCTCATCACAATTCTCCTAGAACCCTGTAATCACAATGCTCTATGACACTATTCATTTCAATGCTCCATGAACCCTTTTATCACAATGCACCATGCCCATCATCATAATGCTTCAGGCTATTGTCATCACAATGAAATCAATATTCTGCATGACCTCTGTCATCATAATGCTCCAAACCCTTGTGATCACAATGTTCCATAACACTTATCATCACAACACCCCATGACGCTCATCATCACAATTACCCATGGTATTCTCATCACAATGCTCCGTGATCTTTGTCATCACAATGCTCAATACACTTGTCATCACAATGCTCCCTGACACTTGTCGTCAGTATGCTCCCTGAACCGTCTCATGACAAGGCTCCATGCCTTTTTCATCACAATGATCCATGCCGTCTTCATCACAATGCTCCAAGATCCCTGTAATCACAATGCTCCATGACTTTGTCATCACAAAACTCCATGACGCATGTCATCAGAATGCTCCATGGCTTTTTCATCACATTGCTCCATGCCCTCGTCATCACAATGCTCCAAGAACCCTGTAATCACAATGCTCCATGCCCATTTTCATCAGAATGCTCCATGAGACTTGTCATCACAAGTCTCCATGGTCTTCTCATCACAGTGCTCCAGGACCTTGTCATCACCATGCTCCAATCCCTTGTCATCACAATGCTCCATGACGCCTGTCATCACAATAATCCATGAACATTTTCAGCCCAGTGCTCCACGACCTTCTCATCACAATGCTCCATGGCCAATATCATCACAATGCTCCATGACCACTGTCATCACAACACTCCATGACACCTGACAACACAATGATCCGGGACACTTGTCATCACAATGCTCCATTCCCTAGTCATCACAATGCTCCATGACCCCTGTCATCACAATACTCCATGAACATTTTCAGCCCAGTGCTCCATGACCCTTGTCATCACAATGATCCATGCCCTTGTCATCCCAATGCTCCATGACCCCTGTATTCACAATGATCCGTGACGCTTGTCATCACAGTGCTCCATGACACATGTCATCACAATGCTCCATGCCTTTGTCAGCAAAATGCTACATGACCTTGTCATTACAATGCTCTATGCACTTGTCATCACAATACTCCATTTCCATTGTCATCACAATCCTCCATGAACCTTGGGATCACATTGCTTCATGCCCTTGTCATCACAATGCTCCATGCTCCTTGAAATCAAAATGATCCATGACCTCTGTCATCACAATGCTCCAAACCCTTGTGATCACAATGTTCCATAACACTTGTCATCACAACGCTCCATGATGCCTGTCATCACAATACTCCATGCCCTTTTCATCACAATGCTCCATGACCTTTGTCATCACAATTCTCAATACACTTGTCATCACAATGCTCCCTGACACTTGTCATCAGAATGCTCCTTAAACCCTGTCACGAAAAGGCTCCGTGCCTTTTTCATCACAATGCCCCATGCCGTTTTCATCACAATGCTCCGTGCAGTTTTCATCAAAATACTCCACAAGCTTGTGCTCAGAAGGCTCCATGACCTTTGTCATCACAATTCTCCATGCACTTGTCAGCACAATGCTCCCTGACCCTTGTCATCACAATGCTCCAAGCCATTGTCATCACAACGCTCCATTACCTTTGTCATCAGAATCCTCCATGACACTTGGCATCACAATGCTCCATGCCATTGTCATCCCAATGGGCCATTACATATGTCATCACAATGCTCCCTGACATCTTTCTTCACAATATTGCATGACCAGGTCATCACAATGCTCCATGCCCTTGTCATCACAATGCACCATTACAACTGTCATCGCAATAATCCATGAAACTTATTAGACCAATGCTCCAGGCCCTTGTCATCACAATGCTCCATGCCCTTGTTATCACAAAGGTCCATGACACCTGTCATCACAATGCTCCGTGACTCCAGTCATCACAATGCTTCATGACCTTTGTCATCACAGTTGCCCATGCCCTCGTCATCAACAGTCTCTGTGACCTTTTTAACCACAATGTTCCATGAACTTTTCATCACAATGCTCTTTGACCCTTGTCATCACAATGCTCTATGCCTTTCTCAGCAAAATGCTCCATGAACCTTGTCATCACAATGCTCCATGCGCTTGTCAGCACAATGCTCCATGACACATGTCATTACAATGCTCCATGACCCCTGTCATCACAATGCTCCGTGACTCCAGTCACCTCAATGCTTCATATCGTTTGTCATCACAATGGTCCATGCCCGCGTCATCACAAAGCTCTGTGACCTTAGTATCCGCAATGCTCCATGAACTTTTCATCACAATTCTCTGTGACACTTGCCATCACAATCCTCCATGTCTTTGTCAGAACAATTCTCCATGACAATTGTCTTCACAATATGCCACGCGCATTTCATCACAACGTTCCACAATCTTGTAATTGCAATGCTCCATAAATCTTGTAATCACAATGCTCCATGCCCTTCTCATAAAAATGCTCTCTCAGAAGTGATATCACTGTGTTCCATCACTAGTCATCACAATACTCCCTCACCCCTGAAATCACAATGATCCATGACCCTGTCATCACACTGCTACATCCCCTTATCGTCACAATGTTCCATGACACCTGCCATCAAAATCCTCCATGATCCGTTTCATCCCAAAGCTGCAAGACCCCTGACATCACAATGTTCTATAACCCCTGGCATCAAAATGTTCCATTACACTTTTCATCAAATTGCTGCATGACCCGGTCATCAAAATTCTCCCTGAACTTCTCATCACAATGCACCATGCCCTTGTCATCAAAATGCTCCATGACTTGTCATCACAATGCTCCATGAGCTTTGTCATCACAATTCTCAATACACTTGTCATAACAATGCTCCCTGACAATTGTCATCAGAATGCTCCTTGAACCCTGTCACGAAAAGGCTCCATGCCTCTTTCAACACAATGCCCCAAGCCGTTTTCTTCACAATGCTCCATGCCATTGTCATCAAAATACTCCACCAGCTTGTCATCAGAATGCTCCATGACCCTTGTCATCACAATTCTCCATGCACCTGTCAGCACAATGCTCCCTGACCCTTGTCAGCAGAATGCTCCATTACATTTGTCAGCAGAATTCTCCATAACACTTGGCATCACAATGCCCCATGCGCTTGTCATCACAATGTTCCATTCCAACTGTCATCACAATAATCCATGAAACTTATTAGACCAATGTTCCATGCCCTTGTCATCACAGTGCTCCATGCCCTTGTTATCACAATCCTCCATGACCCCTGTCATCACAATGCTCCGTGACTCCAGTTATCACAATGCTTCATGACCTTTGTCATCACAATGGTCCATGCCCTCGTCATCAACAGTCTCTGTGACCTTTTTAACCACAATGCTCCATGAACTTTTCATCTCAATGCTCCATGAACCCTGTCATCACAATGCACCATGCCCATCATCACAATGCTTCAGGCTATTGTCATCACAATGAAATCAATATTCTCCATGACCTCTGTCATCATAATGCTCCATACCCTTGTGATCACAATGTTTTATAACACTTATCATCAAAACACCCCATGACGCTCATCATCACAATTATCCATGGTCTTCTCATCACAATGCTCCATGATCTTCGTCATCACAATGCTCAATACACTTGTCATCACAATGCTAACTGACACTTGTCGTCAGTATGCTCCTTGAACCCTGTCATGACAAGGCTCCATGCCTTTCTCATCACAATAATCCGTGCCCTTTTCATCACAATGCTCCAAGATCCCTGTAATCACAAAGCTCCATACCCTTCTCATCAAAAAGCTCCATGACTCATGTCATCAGAATGCTCCATGTCCTTCTCATCACAATGCTCCAAGTCCCCTGTAATCACAATGCTCCATGCCCCTTTTCATCTCAATTCTCCATGAACCCTGTCATCACAATGCACCATGACCATCATCACAATGCTTCAGGCTATTGTTATCACAATGAAATCAAAATTCTCCATGACCTCTGTCATCATAATGCTCCAAAACCTTGTGATCACAATGTTCCATAACACTTATCATCACAACACCTCATTACGATCATCATCACAATTATCCATGCTTTTCTCATCACAATGCTCCATGACCTTTGTCATCACAATGCTCAATACACTTGTCATCACAATGCTCCCTGACACTTGTCATCAGTATGCTCCATTGTCATCAGAATGCTCCATTAACCCTGTCATGACACATCTCCATGCCTTTTTCATCCCAATGATCCATGCCCTTTTCATCACAATGCTCCAAGACCCCTGTAATCACAATAATCCATGAAATATTTCAGACCAATGATCAAAGCCCTTCTCATCACAATGCTCCATTACCTCTGTCATAACAATGCTCCATGACCACTGCAATCACAATGTTCTACGGCCTTGTCATCACAAGGCTCCATGACCCTTTTGATCACAATGCTGAAGACCCCTGTAATCACAATGCTCCATGCCCTTGTCATCACAAAACTCCATGAAGCATGTCATCAGAATGCTTCTTGGCCTTCTCATCACAATGCTCCATGCCCTTGTCATCACAATGCTCTAAGACCACTGTAATCACAATAATCCATGCCCAATTTCATCAGAATGCTCCATGTGAGTTGTCGTCACAAGTCTCCATGGACTTCTCATCACAATGCTCCAAGACCTTGTCATCACCATGCTCCATTCCCTTGTCATCACAATGCTCCATGACCACTGTCATCACAATAATCCATGAGCATTTTCAGCCCAATGCTCCACGATCTAATCATCACAATGCTTCATGACCATTGTCATCACAACACTCCATGACACCTGACAACACAATGATCTGGGACTCTTGTCATCACATTGCTCCATTCCTTGGTCATCACAATGCTCCATGACCCCTGTCATCACAACACTCCATGAACATTTTCAGCTCAGTGCTCCATGACACTTGTCATCACAATGATCCATGCCATTGTCATCCCAATGCTCCATGACCCCTGTATTCAAAATGCTCCGTGACGCTTGTCATCACAGTGCCCCATGACACCTGTCATCACAATGCTCCATGCCTTTGTCAGCAAAATGCTACATGACCTTGTCATTACAATGCTCTATGCGCTTTTCATCACTATACTCCATTTCCATTGTCATCACAATACTCCATGAACCTTGGGATCACATTGCTTCATGCCCTTGTCATCAAAATGCTCCCTGCGCCTTGAAATCAAAATGATCCATGACATCTGTCATGACAATTCTCCAAACACTTGTGATCACAATGTTCCATAACACTTGTCATCACAACGCTCCATGATGCCTGTCATCACAATACTCCATGCCCTTTTCATCACAATGCTCCATGACCTTTGTCATCACAATTCTCAATACACTTGTCATCACAGTGCTCCCTGACACTTGTCATCAGAATGCTCCTTGAACACTGTCACGAAAAGGCTCCATGCCTTTTTCAACACAATGCCCCATGCTGTTTTCATCAAAATGCTCCATGCTATTGTCATCAAAATACTCCACAAGCTTGTCATCAGAATGCTTCATGACCCTTGTCATCACAATTTTCCATGCACTTTTCAGCACAATGCTCCCTGAGCCTTGTCATCACAATGCTCCAAGCCATTGTCATCAGAATGCTCAATTACCTTTGTCATCAGAATCCTCCATGACACTTGGCATCACAATGCTCCATGCCATTGTCATCACAATGGGCCATTACATATGTCATCACAATGCTCCCTGACACCTGTCTTCACAATACGGCATGACCTGGTCATCACAATGCTCCATGCCCTTGTCATCGCAATGCGCCATTCCATCTGTCATCACAATAATCCATGAAACGTATTAGACCAATGCTCCATGCCCTTGTCATCACAATGCTCCATGCACTTGTTATCACAAAGTTGCAAGACCCCTGTAATCAGAATGTTCCATGCCCCTTTTCAACAGTATGCTCCATGAGACTTGTCTTCACAAGGCTCCATGGATTTCTAATCACAAAGCTCCAGGAACTTGTCATCACAATGCTCCTCGACCTTGTCATGAAAATTCTCAATGGCCCTTGTCATCATAATGCTCCAAGCCCTAGTCATCACAATGCTCCATTATATTTGTCATCACAATCCTCCATTGCATTTGGCATCTCAATGCTCCCTGACATTGTCATCGCAATGGACCATGACATATGTCATCACAGTGCTCCCTGACACCTGTCTTTACAATACTCCATGACCATCTCATCACAATGATCCATGCCCTTGTCATCCCAATGCTCCATGACCCCTGTATTCACATTGCTCCGTGACCCTTGTCATCACAGTGCTCCATGACACCTGTCTTCACAATACTCCATGACCTTCTCATCACAATGCTCCATGCCCTTGTCATCACAATGCACCATGTCCACTGTCATCACAATAATCTATGAAAATTGTCAGACCAATGCTCCATGCCCCTGTCATCGCAATGCTCCATGCCCTTGTCATCACACTGCTCCATTACACCTGTCATCACAATGCTCCCTGAATCCAGTCATCACAATTCTTCATAACGTTTGTCAACACAACGGTCCATGTTCGTGTCCTCAAAAGGCTCTGTGTCCATTGTAACCTCAATGCTCCATGAAATTTTCATCACAATGCTCCGTGACCCTTGTCATCACAATGCTCCATGCCTTTGTCAGAACAATACTCCATGACCCTTGTCATCACAGTGTGCCACGCGCTTTTCATCACAATGATCCACAACCTTGTCATCGCTATCCGCCATAAACCTTGAAATCACAATGCTCCATGCACTTCTCATCCAAATGCTCTCTCACCTGAGATATCACAATGTTCCGTCACTAGTTATCACAATCCTCCCTCACCCCGGTAATCACAATATTCCATGACCCCTGTCATCACAATGCTACATCCCCTTATCAGCACAATGTTCCATAACCCCTGACATCACAATCTTCCATAAACACTGTCATCAAAATGCTCCATGACCCTTTTCATCCCAAAGCTCCATGACCCCTGGCATCAAAATGTTCTATAACCCCTGTCATCAAAATGTTCCATTACACTTTTCATCAAATTGCTGCATGACCCTGTCATCAAAATGCTCCCTGCCCTTCTCATCACAATGCACAACATCCTTGTCATCAAAATGTTCTATGACATTTGTCATCACAAAGCTCCATGACCCTTGGCATCACAGTGCTCCATGTCATTGTCATCACAGTGCTCCATAAACGCTCTCATCACATTGCTCCATGCCCTTGTAATTACAAAGCTCCATGACACTTGTCATCACAATGCTCGATGCCCTTCTCATCACAATGCCCCATGCCCTTGTCATTACAATCCTCCATGACTCATGTATCAGAGTGTTCCGTGCCCTTGTCATCACAATGCTCCATGCCCGCTCTCATCACAATAATCCTTGAAACATTTCAGAACAATGCTCAATGCCCTTCTCATCAAAATGCTCCATTACCTCTATCATAACAATGCTTCATGACCACTGCCATCACAACGTTCCATTACACTTTTCATCAAAATGCTGCATGACCCGGTCATCAAAATGCTTCCTGCCCTTCTCATCACAATGCACCATGTCCTTGTCATCAAAATGCTCCATGACTTGTCATCACAATGCTCCATGCATTTGTCAGCAAAATTCTACATGACCTTGTCATTAGAAAGCTCTATGCGCTTGTCATTAAAATGCTCCAAGAACCCTGTATTCACAATGTTCCATGCCCTTTTTCATCTCAATGCTCCATGAACCGTGTCAGCACAATGCACCATGACCATCATCATAATGCTTCAGGCTATTGTCATCACAATGAAATCAAAATTCTCCATGAACTCTGTCATCATAATGCTCCAAACCCTTGTGATCACAATGTTTCATAACACTTATCATCACAACACCGCATGACGATCATCATCACAATTATCCATGGTCTTCTCATCGCAATGCTACATGATCTTTGTCATCACAATGCTCAATACACTTGTCATCACAATGCTCCCTGACACTTGTCGTCAGTATGCTCCTTGAACCCTGTCATGACAAGGCTCCATGCCTTTTTCATCACAGTGATCCATTCCCTTTTCATCACAATGCTCCAAGACCCCTGTAATCACAATGCTCTATGCCCTTGTCATCACAAAGCTCCATGACGCAAGACATCAGAATGCTCCATGGCCTTCTCCTCACAACGCTCGATGTCATTGTCATCACAGTGCTCCATGAACCCTCTCATCACATTGCTTCTTGCCCTTGACATTACAATCCTCCATGACCCATGTATCACAGTGTTCCGTGCCCTTTTCATCACAATGCTCCATGCCCAATCTCATCACAATAATCCATGAAATATTTCAGACCAATGCGCAATTCCCTTCTCATAACAATGCTCCATTACCTCTGTCATAACAATGCTCCATGACCATTGCCATCACAATGTTCCACGGCCTTGTCATCACAAGGCTCCATTACCCATGTCTTCGCAATGCTCCAAGACACCTGTAATCAAAATGCTCCATGACCTTGTCATAACAAAGCTCCATGACGCATGTCTTCAGTAGGTTCCATGGCATTCTCTTCACAATGTTCCATGCCCTTGTCATCACAGTGTTCCAAGACCCCTGTAATCACAATGATCCATGACCCTTTTCATCTCAATGATCCGTGAACCCTGTCATCACAATGCACCATGCCCATCATCATAATGCTTCATGCTATTGTCATCACAATGAAATCAAAATGCTCCATGACCTCTGTCATAACAATGCTCCAAACCCTTGTGATCACAATATTCCATAACACTTGTCATCACAGTGCCCCATGACACTCGTCATCACAATTATCCATGGTCTTCTCATCACAATGCTCCAGGACCTTGTCATCACAATGCTTCACGACCTTGTTCTGAACATTCTCAATGGCCCTTGTCATCATAATGCTCCAAGCCCTAGTCATCACAATGCTCCATTATATTTGTCATCAAAATCCTCCATTACATTTGGCATCACAATGCTCCCTGCCATTGTCATTGCAATGGACCATGACATATGTCATCACAATGCTCCCTGACACCTGTCTTCACAGTACTCAATGACCTTCTCATCACAATGATCCATGCCCTTGTCAGCACAATGCACCATGTCCAATGTCATCAAAATAATCTATAAAACTTGTCAGACCAATGCTACATGCCCCTGTCACCACAATGCTCCATGCCCTTGTCATCACAATGCTCCATGACCACTGTCATCACAATGCTCCGTGACTCTAGTCATCACAATGCTTCATAACATTTGTCATCACAATGGTCCATGCCCGCGTCATCACAAGGCTCTGTGACCTTTATAACCACAATGCTTCATGAACTTTTCATCACAATGCTCCGTGACCCTTGTCATCAAAATGCTCCATGCGTTTTGCAGAAAAATGCTCCATGACCCTTGTCATCACAATGTGCTACGTGATTTTCATCACAACGATCCACAAATTTGTCATGGTAATGCTCCATAAACCTTGTAATCACAATGCTCCACGGTCTTGCCATCACAATGCTCCATTCCCTGGTCATCACAATGCTCCATGCCCTGGTCATCACAATTCTCCATGTCCCCTGTCATCACAATTCTCCTCGTTCTTGGCATCACTATGCTCCATGACAGTTCTCATCACCGTGTTACATGTTTTGTCATCACAATTCTCTATGCACTTGTCATCGCAATGCTCCATGACCCCTGTCATAGGAAGCTCCATGTGCTTCTCATCACAATGCTTCATGAACTTGTCATCAAAATTCTCAATGGCCCTTGTCATCACAATGCTCCATGCCCTTGTCATCACAATGCTCCATGTCCCTTTTCATCACAATGCTCCAAGCCCTTGTCATCAAAATGCTCCATTACATTTGTCATCACAATCCTCCATGACACTTGGCATCACAATGTTCCATTCCATTGTCATCGCAATGGACCATGACATATGTCATCACAATGCTCCCTGAGACCTGTCTTCAAAATACTCCGTGACCTTCTCATCACAGTGCTCCATGCCTTGTCATCACATTGCACCATGCCCACTGTCATCACAATAATCCATGAAACATGTCAGGCCAATGCTCCATGTCCCTGTCATCACTATGCTCATTGCCTTTTCATCACAAATCTCTATGACCCCTGTCATCACAATGCTCCATGACTCCAGTCATCACATTGCTTCATGACCTTTGTCATCACAATGGTCCATGCCCTCGTCATCACAAGGCTCTGTGACCTTTGTCACCAAAATGCTCCATGAAATTTTCATCACAATGCTCGTTGACCCTTCTCATCACAATGCTCCATGCCTTTGTCAGCACAGGGCTCCATGACCCATGTCATCACAATGCGCCATGTGCTTGTCATAAAAATGCTCCACAACCTTGTCATCACAATGCTCCATAAAACTTGTCATCACAATGCTCCATGCACTTCTTATCAAAATGCTCTCTCACGAATGATATCAAAATGTTCCCTCACTAGTCATCACAATACACCCACTCCCCTGTCATCACAATGGTCCACAACACCGTCATGAAAATGTTCCATGACTCCTGACATCACAATGTTCCATAACCCCTGTCATCAAAATGTTCCATGACACTTTTTCATCAAATTGCTCCATGACCCTGTCATCACAATGCTCCCTGCCCTTCACAAGAGAATTCACCACACACTTGTCATCAAAATGCTCCATGACCTTTGTCATCACAAAACTCCATGACCCTTGGCATCACAATGCTCCATGCCATTGTCATCACAATGCTCCAAAAACCTCTCATCACATCGTTCCAAGCCCTTGTCATCACAGTATCCATGATGCTTTTCATCACAATGCTCGATGCCATTCTTCTCACAATGCTCCATGCGCTTGTCATTACAATCCTCCATGAACCATGTATCACAGTGTTCCGTGCCATTGTTATCACAATACTCCTTGCCCCCTCTCATCACAATAATCCATGAAACATCTCAGACCAATATTCCATGCCCTTTTCATCACAGTGATCCAAGACTCTTCTAATCATAATGCTCCATGCCCCTTTTCATCTCAATGCTCCATGAACGCTGTCATAACAATGCACCAATGCGCATCATCATAATGCTTCATGCTATTGTCATCACAATGAAATCAAAATGCTCTATGACCTCTGTCATCACAATGCTCCAAATCCTTGTGATCACAATATTCCCTAACACTTAACATCACAGCTCCCCATAACGCTCGTCATCACAATTATCCATGGTCTTCTAATCACAATGCTCCATGACATTTGTCATCACAATGCTCAATACCCTTGTCATCACAATGGTCCCTGACACTTGTCATCAGTATGCTCCTTGAACCCTGTCATGACAAGGCTACATGACTTTTTCATCACAGTGTTACATGCCATTTTCCTCACAGTGCTCCAAGACACCTGTAATCACAATGCTCCATGCCCTTGTCATCACACAGCTCCATGATGCATGTCATCAGAACGCTCCATGACATTCTCATCCCACTGTTCAATGCCCTTGTCATCACAATGCTCCAAGACCCCTGTAATCACAATGCTCCATGACCCTTTTCATCAGAATGCTCCATGAGACTTGTCATCACATGGCTCCATGGTCTTCTCATCACAGTGCCCCAGTACCTTGTCATCACAATGCTCCTTGACGCCTGTCATCACAATACTCCATGAATATTTTCAGCCCAATGCTCCATGACGTTCTCATCACAATGCTCCATGACCTCTGTCATAACAATGCTCCATGACCACTGTCATGAAAATGCTCCATGAACACTGACAACAAAATGATCCGGGACGCTTGTCATCAAAATGCTAACTGCCCTTGTCATCCCAATGCTCCATGAACCCTTTAATCACAATGCTCCATGACGCTTGTCATCACAGTTCTCCATGAACCTTGTCATCACAATGCCTTTGTCAACAAAATGATACATAATCTTGTCATCACAATGCTCCAAGACCCCTGTAATCACAATGCTCCATGACCCTTTTCATCAGAATGCTCCATGAGCCTTGTCATCCCATGGCTCCATGGTCTTCTCATCACAGTGCTCCAGTACCTTGTCATCACAATGCTCCTTGACCCCTGTCATCACAATACTCCATGAATATTTTCAGCCCAATGCTCCATGACGTTCTCATCACAATGCTCCATGACCTCTGTCATAACAATGCTCCATGACCACTGTCATGACAACGCTCCATGAACCCTGACAACACAATGATCCGGGACGCTTGTCATCAAAATTCTCCATGCCATTGTCATCCCAATTCTCCATGAACCCTTTAATCACAATGCTCCATGACGCTTGTCATCACAGTGCTCCATGAACCTTGTCATCACAATGACTTTGTCAGCAAAATGATACATAATCTTGTCATCACAATGCTCCATGTGCTTGTCATCACAGTCCTCCATGACCCTTGGGATCATATTGCTTTATGCCCTTGTCATCGCTATCTTGCCTTGCTGGTTTTTACAGATTTTCGGATGCCCTTTTTGACCGGTGGGAAGCGACAATTCTTTGTAGTGTGGATTTGCGTTGTGTGCTTGCTTGATTGGCCAAAAAGGGCCTATGCCTTTTCTCCTGAATATATTCAGGAGAAAATTCATATGCTGTTTTTGGCCAAGTGCATCATTCTCGAAGTTGTGATGCCTTTCCTGTGCTTTAAATGCGATTCCAATTTACCTCTTGAAATATGTTTTGTGCAATTCTGCCTCATTTTCAAGTCCGCTTTGTTGCCTTCCCTCAACAGATTTTTGGAAGAGAGTAGTCCTTTATAACTCTGCAGGTTTTTGATTTGTTTTGCCCCTGAGCTCCAATTTTCAAATCCCATTATTGGGAGCTGACCGCAAATCCACAATTTTGCTTCAGGAAATATACTGGTTCCAGGGGTGGCTATACTTGTTCCCTGTGGGTGGCTGAGGCTTTGGTTAATTCTTCTTCCTAATGGGAATTTAGAGTGACATGTGTCCGTCCAAATGCCTACATCTACTCTCTGATTGGTTCTCCCTCTTCCCTTTCATCCTCTGCACAATTAGCAAACTGTGCGAACCAGGAAGTTATAGGGGATGACTCTCCTAAGTTGGGAGATTGATAGTAAAGTAGTTGGAATGCCAAACTGTAGCACAAGGAGAGGAAAAAGTAGGAGACTTTCAGAAACCTTTCACCATCACAGGGTGTCCATTCTCTAGGTTTCCCATACATGTTATAACTGTAGTGATATTCCCTTCTACCTGGAAATTTGGGACCCATGGAATGGTGGCATGCATTACTACTTTAAAGGGTCTGCATTTTCTCTCCCAATCTCACCAGTCCTCTCAGTCCCAAGTGTCCAGCCTTATGTCTCATCCAGCTGTCCTTGCAGATAGGGTCATTCTAGGTTTCATCAGAACCCCTGAAGGAATTGTGTAAGAATTTCGCTGTTTTTTTTTGTTTTGTTTTTGAAATTCATTTTTATAATGGGGTTGAGCTGATTTTCCCTGACGTGTTTATGACGGTCTAGACACACTTGTTTCCCTTACAGACGCATATCAATACATAGGTTTTAAGATTCTTAGTAATCAGATATATTCCTCTGTGGGGAATAGGGGTTTTGAGTCCCGTTCACTGAGGAAGGTGTAGGTCTTGTCTATTCTGTATTTGGTTTATGGAATGGTACCTGTGCTAATATCAAACTCTGGTTTTATGCATCACCCCACCTCTCCTTTCCCCTTAAGGAGGCATAAGAGAGTTTTCTAAATGTGAGACGCTGCTCTCTTTCCTAATTCAGTTCATGAGTTGTGATGTTGACATTCCCTCTGTAAGTGATATCTTATGATAAGATTCTTTTTCTGTGTGACTAATTTCCCTTAGAATCATCATACCTAAATCCTCTCATTATGCTGCTACTGGCCTTATGACATTGATTTCACGTCTGAGTGATATTCCGTTGTACAAAATTACCACAAGTTCTTTATGCATTTCTCTTTTTCCTGGGATACTTTAGGTGTACCGAAGTTGAGGTTCTTGTATGTAGAGCAGCCCTAAACTTTGGGGTGCCTGTGTCTTGTTGATATTTAGTCTTCCCAAGTTATATGTCCATGAGTTGAAGTCCCCTTTGCTCGGGGGCTTTGTATTTTAGATGTTTTAGGAAACAGCATACACTTCTTCAGAGTAGCTCTTGGATATTTATACCCCACCCATCAGCGTGACTAGTCTCCCTGTTTTCCATGGCCTCTCCTGCATTTTTGATTTGTACACATTTTTTGGATGGACTTTCTGAGCAGTGGAAATTGAGACTTCTTTATTGTGCGGATTTGCATTTCCCTCTTGCTTGGTTGGCCAAAAACTCTGTATGTGTTTTTTTCCTGAAGATATTCACGAAAAAAACGCATACACCCTTTTGCCCAACTGCATCATTTGAGAAATTCTGCTGCTTTTCATATGCTTTAAATGTGAGTACAATCTACCTTTTGAAATCTGTTTCCTGCAATTCTGCCTCTCATTCAGAACCTCTTTGTTGCCTTACCTGAATATATTTTTGGACGTTGGTTATCATTTATATCTTTGCAGGTCTTTGAATTGTCTGCTCCTGAGCTCCATTTTGCAACTCGCTTTTTTTGTGAGCTGACCGCCAAACCATTGGATTGATTCCAGCCCTATTCTGGTTCTGGGGAGGCAGGCTGAGCCTTTGGTTAATTCTTCTTCCTAATAGGAAATTAGAGTGACATGTGCCTGTCAAAACTACTACAGCTAATCTCTCATTGGTTCCTCCTCTTCCCATTTATCCTCTGCAAAAATTGCAAACTGTGTGAAAAGGGAGGTTAAAGGTGCTGATTCTCCAAGTGGGGAGATTGTTAGTAATGTGGCTGGAATGGCGAACCCCAGCACCAGGAGATCAAAAATGAGGTGCATTTTAGACACCTCTCCTGAGCACACGGTGTACATTCATCTCGGTTTCCCAGGCATGTTTTCCCTGTCAGAAGATTCCCTTGAAACTTCAGATTTGGGACCCATGGAATGGGTACCAGGCAGTATTACTTTAAAAGGTCTGCATTTCCTCACCCAGCCTCTCTAACATCTCTCAGCGTGCATAGATTCCAGCCTTATATATCATTCCTGCTGTGGGTCTACATGTGTTCAATCCATGTTACATCGTAGCCCTTCAACAAAAGTTGTAAGAATTTTTGTCTGTCTCACTGTTTTTATAAATATTTTTAAATTTATTTTTATATTGGCTACAGCTGATTTTCAAAGCTCTGTTTTTTGCTGCTGTACATCCACTTGATTCATGTACTGTGAGACAACAATAAATTCTTTCTCAGATGCTTATGAGTCATATGTATTATTTTCCAGTGACTTGAGTGGACTGAGTGCAGTTCTTTGAGGTACCGTGTAGGCCTTGCCAGTTATTCAATTTGGTACTTGGAATGGTATCTTTGCTAATTTCAACCTCCTGGATAATACCTCACCATTCCCCACCTTTCCCATTTAGCAGCCTTATGTCTATTTTCTACATATTTGACTATGTTTCTGTTTTGTAGTTTATTTCATGTGTAGCCATTTTTGATTCCACCTTTAAGTGACATCATATGATATGTGTCTTTTTTCTTTCTGACATGTGTCACTTAGAATGATCGTATGTAACTCCTCCAGAGTTGTTACAACTGGCCTTATTTCATTGATTTCTGGATGAGTAATATTCCACTCTACATAAGTACCCCATCTCTTTAATCCATTTTATCCTTTCAGGGACATTATGTTATATCCAAGTGGAGGCCCTTTTTAACAGAGAGGTTGTAAACGTTGGGGTGCCTGTTTTCTGTCATTTTTTTTGTTTTTCCCAAAGTATACGCCCATGAGTGCAAGTGCCCTATGCTCTGTAGCTCAGTTTTCAGATGTTTTAGCAAACACAATACACTTACCAGAGTGGCCGTTGGCAAATTACATTTTCACTATCAGCCTCACAGGGCTCCCTTTTCTCCTCACCCTGTCCTGCATTTCTGGTGTTTACACTTTATGTGGATGGCCCTTCTGACTGATGTGAAGTGATACATTTTGTAGTATTGATTTCCAGTGCCCACCTGTTTGGTTGGATAAAAAGTGTGTATGGCCTTTACTTGAATATATTCAGAAAAAAATGCATACGCCCTTTTGGGCCAACTGCATCATTGGCGATGTTCAGCCCCTTTTCTTGTGCTTTAATGGGGAGTCCTTTCTACCTCTTCAAATCTGTTTCCTGCCACTCCCCCTTGCTTACAAGTCCTTTTCTGTGACTTACCTCAAGACATTTTTCAACAATAGATATTTTCAACTCTGCAGTTTCATGAATTTTAGTGCCCCTGAGTTCCATTTTTCAACTTGTGTTTTTGGAAACTGGACACAAAACAGCGGGATTTCCTCTAGCCCTATTCTCTTTCCGTGGGCAATTCTAGCCTTTGATGAATTTGTCTTCCGGATTGGAAATTAGAGTGGCATGTGCCTGTCCGAACACCTAAGACTTGTCTCTAAATTTTTCTCATCCTTCCGCTTCATCCTCTGGACAAATTCCAAACTGTGTGCAACAGGATGTTGACGGTGCTGATATCCCCAAGTGAGGAGATTGTTAGGAAAGATGCTGGAGGGGTGAACCCGAGCACCAGGCGATGAGGAGATGAGGTGCCTTTTCCAAACTCTTTCCGATCAAACGGTATACCATCCTCTAGGTGTGACAGGCATGTTTTAGCTGTAGGAAGGGTCCCGTGCATGGAAGGAGAACACCAGGGATTTTTCCAAATCAGTGCCTCCCCGAACCCCAAACTGGGGAATTTTTAAGCTACGGCTACACGTATGTCCATTAAGGGCCTTGGGAAATAGGCAGAGCCCAACTTTAGATGATTGAAATCTTCAGGTTCAGAAGCGCTCACCATCGGCCTTGCTTAGGTTACATTTTATCTGTCATTGATAGATGATGTCAATATAAAATATCGATTCTTTTTCAGATTATTTCCCCTTATAGGTTATTGCAAAATATTCAGTGTATTTCCCTGTGCTATACAGTAATTCCTTGTTGATGATCTATTTTATACATATCAGTGTGTATGTGTTAATCCCAAACTGTTAATTTATCCCTTTTCCTACCTTTCCCCTTTGGTAATAAAAAATTATAAGATTTTATACTTCTCAGAAATGGGGGAGCTGAAAGAGAGGTATCCTTTTCAATGGAAAAGCATTCAAAACAAGATTGAAGCTTCATCCAAGAGTATTCGATGTACAACCATGGAAATAAATCACTTCATTTCTCTAATGTTGACCTGACAAATAAGACAGACGTCTTCACTCAACTTGCTTATAGTAAAGTGATGGAAATATCAAATGTAAGTCTTAGAAAAATCTTATTTTACCCGAGCATTATACACTGCTCTATGTTAACTACAGTTTGGCTCACACATCTGTTCATTGAAGTTACAATGTTCTCAATTTCTGTTACTGATCCTCCAGAGTGGACCCCAACAGGAGTCCCCGTGCCCAGTGTCATTGAAGCCAACAGATCAAGACTGAGTTTGGTTCAGAAGCAAAGGAAACATTATTTTGAAAACAGAATGGAGAGGTGAGAGCGTGCCCTCCCCCACGGGCTGTGGGGTGGGCTGCTGTGTAGGGATCCTGGCAGCGTCAGTGGGAGTTAGGGGATGGAGCTCTCGAGGGCTGTGTTGGCTGCAGCTCAGGCTCTATGCCGTGGAGTCTGCATGGGACTCCGCTAGCTGAGGTGTCGACCTAGCCATTCTGCAATGGGAAATCGGGTCTGAAGTGCCGGGTGTGGGACCTCTGCATGCGGAACCCTAGGAGCACGTGAAATTAGACAAAGCACAAAGGAAAAACATGTTAGACTTTATTGTATTGCCCAGATTCTCTTTTTATCTCCCAGGAATTTTTAATGAACGTTGCCAGAGACGAACCCCTCCTCTGCTTTTTGTTCCGTTCCTCATTCTTGGGGTGTTGAGGGTGCAGACCCCTCTTTTGTAACTGCTTCATGCTGTGGTGGGAGCCCTGATACCTGAGGGAGGGGCAAAACGTCTCCCCACCAGCCTCCAGGTGAGGTTGATTGTCCCAAGGCCTCCTGCCTCACTTCTCGTACGCCTGAGCACCAGCATTGGAAGTGTTATTGATTCTAATGTCCTTTAAGGGTCCAGGAAAGAGATGCGCAGAGATGCTGTGGTGGCAGGTTTCACCCCACCCCACATTTGTTCGGTGACCTTAGGCTGACGGTTTTTGCCAGCCTAGATGCTCTGACCAGTAGTCTGTGCTTTCTTTAATTAGGTCCCTGAATTAATGTACAAACAGCACCATGTGTCAGAGCCCTGCCCGTCCAAATCCCAGACAGTCCAGGGTCAGTGGTGATCCAGGACCATGACGTCCACTGAGTCAACGGCCTTTAGAAGTAGCCAGCAGTCCAGCCGGTCATATTGGCCACCATCACCGCGGTGTCTGTAGGGTTTTCTATGGTGAAAGCGTGATATACGTTTCCCCCGCCAAGCTTATTAGCTCCCCTCTGGGTGCAGTATGATCTGCAAGCAGTAGTCTGCTCTTTCGGGTCACAGTCTTGTTGTTTTCTGAGAGAAACTCCAGGTCAAGTGATGGTCACACGAGTCATCTTGGGGGCCCGTTGCCCCCATTTGTCTCTCTGGAGGTTGGAGTTGGAGGGCCTCCTCACTCGAGGTCAGTGTGTCCACAGAGCGACCCCTGCAACTTCAGGACATGATGGGTGGTTAGGATCACCACGTGGGGTCCTATTCCCTTAGGAGGGAGCTGGCCTTGTGGGCTGCTGATTTCCAGCTTTTTAGATACCCCAGTATCCTGGCCAGATGGGTCAGTGGGCAAAGCCCTTGGTGACCATAGTTTATCATACCTGAAGGGCATTCTTGTGTTGCTCCATTTCAAGTGGTCCCAGTTTTTGCACTAAGGCTCCAAGGGCAATTAACCATTGACCGGGTATGTAAAGGTCAAAGGGTTTAGCTAAATTAGCGAGTTCCTGGGCAAGGATCTGAATTGACTGCTCTTTCCATTCTTGAAAGGCTGCTTCTGGATTCTATTCAAAAGGATCATCATCTTTTCGTGTCAGTGTTTCAGGTAGAGGCCCAGCTATTAGACTGTAGTTAGGGATCCAGATGCAGAAAACCTTGGCCTCCCCAGGAACCCCTAAGCTGTCTTCTAGTTTTAGAAGAGGTAAGGCTGCAAATGGCTTCTTCCCTATCCTGGGATGCCTTTCTCCAAATATCTGTGAGAATGAAGCCCAGGCAAGTCACCTGAGCCTGGGATATTTCAGCCTTTTTCTTGGACACCTTCCATCCTTTCTTGGCTAGGTAGTTCAGAGGCATCTTTATAAGGCCTGGCAATCAGAATGTCATCTGCATATTGAAGGAAGGTTCCCTTTTATAGAGGTAGAACGTTTAGGTCTTTAGAGGACATTTCCCCAATGATGGTGTGGGGATTTTTGAACCATTGGGGCAGGACGGCCCAGCATTATTGGTTTTGTTGCATGTTGTGTCCTGCCACTCACAAGCCAAAAATTCTTGTGACTCTGAGATGAATGGAATACAAAAGAAGGCATCATTGAAGTCTAATACAGAATGCCATGGCCTGGTAGATGGTAGAATGAGCAGCAGGGTGTAGGAAATAGGATCTACTAGATGTAGATCCTCGGTGGCTTCACTGACTGTCCTGATATCCTTTACCAGGTCTCCAGCAGCCCATGGGGCTCTCGTGGTTAGGCCAATCCCAGGATATGGAGCTCACCTGGGCTGCATCCCACACCCCACAGCCCACCCGGCTCTCGTGTTCAAGTCCCTCCCAGGGTATGGAGCTCACCTTTGCAGCTACCCAGCAGCCCATGGGGCTCTCATAGTCAGGCCCTTCCCAGGATACGGAACTCCCCTGGGCAGGTACCCCAGCAGGGCTGGACACACAGGAACTGTGCACATAGCCCACCTTGCAGAGAACCCCCAGCTCACCTGACGCTCACAGCTGACACAGAACACCTCAGAGCAGGACTTAAACTAACAAACAGTAGCTCTGACAGGTCTGTGACCCTGGCTATCACTCTGTGCAGCCTCTCTCTGCCTGGTCTTCCAGACACTTCCACTGCAGCCAGGGCACCAGGCCTCTGTCTCCACCCACCATCACTCCTCTCCCTGACTCCTGGGTTCCTCTCATTAGGATAGGGTCTTCTTGAAGTTGTTTTCCACTCATGGATCAGATAAAATGATAAGAAAACAAGCCGCAACTGCAGCCCCTTGTCTATCCTGACTCTCAAGGCCCACACCTGTTCCTCGGGACTGACCCGTTTAGCAAGGTTCATTTTCTGCAACTGTGAGCCTCTGAGGGGTGAGGTTTGGGTGATTTGGGCAGCCTGACACTGCCTGCCAGCCCCCACCCCAGAGGTGTGCCTGGGTTGAGGTCAATATAAACACCTCTCCAGTCAGCAAGAGCACATGTAGCTGTGACTGACGCCATATTCTCTGCCCCGTCAGCAGTTTCGGGGCTGGGGTGGTGGGAGGGAGTGAGGGGCCGTGGCTTTGTGGGTGGCCCAGTGTGATTTGGGCACTGCTGGACTTTCTGCAGGAGTTGCCAGGCTGCCACCTGCTAAAGAAGAGGATGTGTCACCCATACCTGCCGCTGGAATTTCTCCCCAGGCAGAGGTGAGGAAGTAAAAAAGCAGTGGGGGCTGTGGCAGGAGGGGTATCTCAGGCAGGGAAATGGAAAGATTCCAGAAGAGCATTTGGGGCCAGGTCCATTCTGGCTGGCCTGCAGGCACCAAGTCGGCCTGCGTGCTCTCGCTAGTGTTGCTCCACAGCCCTTCCTGTAGGCTTGCAAGTGCTTGTACATATTCAGGTGTTTTACCTGGAAAGGTTGGGAAGAATTCAGCTGCAGCAGGACTGGGGCTCAGCTCACATTTACTCACAGACGCCTCGACACAGTCCCCCAGCTTTGCAATGAGGATGCTCCTTGTAGGGGGCAGCGCTGCTGAGTGCATGGGAGACGATTTCCCACCTCTGACCAACATTAGGAATTTTTTACCACTGGAGCAAGTGCCCTGATACGATTTTCCTCTGTATAACTGGTGAGTTCTGTTTTATTTTCCTTTTTTTCTTTTTGGTTCAAGTTAGATTTTATTTATTCCTCTTTTTTTTTTAATTTGGAGATATAAACATGGAAATAATGCATTAATATAAAGACGTCTATGTGAAGGGAAAAACTTTTTTTCTGTTTTATTTTATTAAATGTTATTTATTTATTTTTAATTTTTTTAAATTTATTTCTTTTATACAGCAGGTTCTTATTGGATATATATTTTATACATATAAGTGTGCACATGTGAATCCCAGTCTCCCAATTCATCCCACCACCACCCTCACATGGCGTTCCCTCCTTGGTGTCCATATGTTTGTTCTCTACATCTGTCTCTATCTCTGCCCTGCACACTGGTTCATCTGTACCATTTTTCTAGGTTCCACATATATGCATTAATATACAATATTTGTTTTTCTCTTTCTGACTTACTTCACTCTGTATGACAGTCTCTAGATCCATCGAGGTCTCTACAAATGACCCAATTTCATTCCTATGTATGGCTGAGTAATATTCCGTTATATATATGTACCACGTCTTTATCCATTCGTCTGTCTGTGGGCACTTAGGTTGCTTTCATTACCTGGCTATTGTAAATAGTGCTGCAATGAACATTGTGGTGAATGTGTCTTTTTGATTTATGGTTTTCTCTGGGTATATGCCCAGTAGTGGGATAGCTGGATTATATGGTAATTCTATTTTTAGTTTTTTAAGGAACCTCCATACTGTTCTCCATAGAGACTGTATCGATTTACATTCCCAAAAATAGTGGAAGAAGGTTCCTTTTCTCCACACCCTCTCCAGCATTTGTTGTTTGTAGATTTTCTGATGATGCCCATTCTAACAGGTGTGACGTGATACCTCATTGTAGTTTCGATTTCCATTTCTCTAATAATTAGTGATGTTCAGCAGATTTTCATGTGCGTACTGGCCATCTCTATGTCTTCTTGGAAGAAATGTCTATTTAGATCTTCCATTTTTGTATTGGGTTGTTTGTTTTATTAATATTGAGCTGCATGAGCTGTTTATATATATTGGAGATTAATCATTTGTCCATTGATTCGTTTGCAAATATTTTCTGCCATTCTGAGGGTTGTCTTTTCGTCTTGTTTGTAGTTTCCTTTGCTTTGCAAAAGCTTTTACGTTTCATTAGGTCCCATCTGTTTAGTTTTCTTTTTTATTTCATTACTATAGGAGGTGGATCAAAAGATCTTGCTGTGATTTATGTCAGAGTATCCTTTGTAAGTTTTCCTCTCAGAGTTTTATACTGTCCAGTCTTACATTAAGGTCTCTAATCCATTTTGAATATATTTTTATGTATGGTGTTGGGGAGTGTTCTAATTTCATTCTTTTACATGTAGCTCTCCATATTTCCAGCACCAATGATTGAAGAGACTGTCTTATCTCCATTGTATAGTCTTGCCTCCTTTGTCATAGATTAGTTGACCATAGGTGTGTAGGTTTATCCTTGGGCTTTCTTTCTTTTTTTTTTTCCTTTTACACATTTATTGGAGTATAATTGCTTTACAAGGAGTGTTCCTTTCTGCTGTATAAAAAAGTGAATCAGCTATACATATACAAATATCACCAGATCCCCTCCCTCTTGCATCTCCCTCCCACACTCCATATCCCACCCCTTTATGTGGTCACAAAGCACCGAGCTGATCTCCCTGTTCTATGTGGCTGCTTCCCAGTAACTATCGGTGTTACATTTGGTAATGTATTTATGTCCATGCCACTCTCTCACTTCGTCCGAGCTTACCCATCCCCCTTCCGGTGTCCTCAAGTCCTTTCTCTATGTCTGTGTCCTTAATCCTGTCCTGCCACTAGGTTCTTCAAAATCTTTTTTTTTTCTTCATTAGATTCCATATATCTCTGTTAACATACAGTATTTGTTTTTCCCTTTCTGACTTACTTCACTGTGTAGGACAGATTCTAAGTCCATCCACCTCAGTACAAATAACTCAGTTTTGCTTCTTTTTATGGTTGAGTAATATTTGATTGTATATATGTGCCAGATCTTCTTTATCCATTCATCTGTCGATGGACACTTAGGTTGCTTCCATGTCCTGGCTAATGCAAATAGAGCTGCAATGAACATTTTTGTACATAACTCTTTTTGAATTATGGTTTTCGCAAGGCAAATGCCCAGTACTTGGATTGTTGTGTCGTATGGTACTTCTATTGTTAGTTATTTAAAGGACCCTCCGTACTGTTCTCCCTAGTGCCCATATCTATTTACATTCCCACCCACAGTGCAAGTGTGTTCCCTTTTCTCCAATAAAGGCCTCTCCAGCATTTATTGTTTTGTAGATTTTTTTGATGATTGCCACTCTGATTGCTGTGAGGTGATACCTCAGGGTAGTTTTGATTTGCATTTCTCTAATGATTAGTGATGTTCAGCATCCTTTCATGTGTTTCTTGGTAATCTGTATATCTTCTTTGGAGAAATGTCTATTAGGTCTTCTGCCCGTTTTTGGATTGGGTTGTTTGTTTTTGTGATATTGAGCTACATGAGGTGCTTGTAAAGTTTGGAGATTAATCCTTTGTCAATTGCTTCATTTGAAAATATTTTCTCCCACTCTGAGGGTTGTTTTTGCATCTTGTTTATGTTTTCCTGTACTGTGTAAAAGCTTTTAAGTTTCATTAGGTCCCATTTGTTGATTTCTGTTTTTATTTCCATTTCTCTAGGAGGTGGGTCCAAAAGGATCTTGCTGTGATTTATGTCATAGAGTGTTCTGCCTATGGTTTCCTCTAAGTGTTTTATAGTGTCTGGTCTTATATTTAGATCTCTAATCAATTTAGAGTTTATTTTTGTGTATGGTGTTATGGAGTGTTCTAATTTCATTCTTTTATGTGTAGGGGTCCAGTTTTCCCATCACCAATTACTGAAGAGACTGTCTTTTCTCCATTGTATATCCTTAGCTCCTTTGTCATAGATGAGATAGCCATAGGTATGTAGGTTTATCTCTGGGCTTTCTGTCCTGTTCCATTGATCTGTGTTTATGCCAATCTACATACACTTGATTCCATTATGCAGACATATAAATACATAGGTTTCAAGGTTATTACCAGTCAGATATATTCCTCTTCAGTGAATAGGGTGTTTTGTGTCCAGTTTATTGAGAAAGGAGTAGGTCTTGTCTATTACATATTTGGTATATGGAATGGGATCTGTGCTAATTTCAAACTCTGCTTTTACACATCACCCCATGTCACCTTTCCTCTTAGGGAGGCATAAGTGTGTTTTCTAAATGTGTAACTCTGTTCTCTTTTGAAATTCAGTTCATGTGTAGCCATGTTTACATTTCCTCTATAAGTGATATATTACAATAAGTTTCTTTTTCTTTGTGGCTCATTTCACTTAACATCATCGTACCTAAAGCAACTCATTATGCTGCTATTGGCCTTATGACATTGATTTTATGTCTGAGTGACATTCCATTGTATATAAGTACCACAACATCTATATCCATTTTTTTTTCCTTTCCTGGGATATATAAAGTGTAGCAAAGTCGAGGTTCTTGTAAACAGAGCAGCCCTAAACTTTAGGCTGGCTGTGTGTTGTGGATTTTTAGTTTTCTCAAAATACACGCCCTTGAGTGGATGTGTGCTATGCTCTGTAGCTCTGTTTTAGAAAACAACATACAGTTCTCCAGAGAGGCTGTTGGCAATTTACATCCTGTCCATCGGCGTAACCATGCTCCATTTTCTCCATGGCCTGTCCTGCATTTGTTGTTTTTACACTATTTATGGATGGCCCTTTTGACTGGATGTAAGGGACACTTCTATGTAGTGTGGATTTGCAATGCCTGAGGGCTTGCTTGACCAAAAAGTTCATATGCATTTTTTCCCGAATATATTCAAGAAAATACACATAATCCCTTTTCAGCCAAGGGCAACATTGTCGAAATTCTGTCGCTTTTCATGTGCTTTAAAGATGACTCCAGTCTACCTCTTGTAATCTGTTTCCTTCAATTCTGCCTTGCATTCAAATACTCTTCACTGCCTTTCCTCAATATATTTCTGGATAATAGTTGTCCTTTATAACTCTGCAAGTTTGTGAATTGCTGTGCCCCTGATTTCCATTTTTCAACTCGCCTCTTTGTGAGCTGGCTGCAATACCGCAGGATGGCTTTAGGCCCTAGTCTGTTTCCGGGGCTTCAGGCTGAGCCTTTGGTTAATTCTTCTTCCTGATGGGAAACTAGAGTGACATGTGCCCATCCAAACACCTACAGCTAATCTCTCATTTATTTCCCTTCTTCCTGTTCATCCTCTGCACAATTTGCAAACTGTACATAATGGGAGGGTATAGGCGCTGACACTCCAAGTGGGGAGATTTTGAGTAATGCAGATGGAATGGCGAAGCCGAGCACGGCAAAAGAAAAATGAGGTACCTTTTAGAAAACTTTCCCAATTACACTGTGTACCATCCACTGGGTTTCCCATGCATGTTTTAACTGGAGGAAGATTCCCTTAAACCTGGAGAGTTGGGACCACTAGAATGGATAGCACACAGTATTGCTCTAAGTGGTGTTATTTTGTTCACACAACCTCAGCAATCTTGTCCGCCCCAAGTGTCCAGTCTTATGTCTCATCCAGCTGTGGGTGTAAAGGTGGTCAATCTAGCTTGCATCACAGGCCCTGAACGTAGTTTTTAAAACTTTCTATCTGTTTTTGCATTTTGCTTTTGAAATTTATTTTTATAAGTGGGTTTAACTGAATTTCAGTGCTGTGTTCATGCCGTTATACACACACATGATTCCTTTATGGAGACATGAGAATACATATGTTTTAAAATACTTAGAGTCAGACATATTCCTCTGCAATGAATACGGGGTGTTGAGTCCAGTTCATTGTGCCGGGTGTAGGTGTTGTCTATTACATATGTGGTTTATATAACGGTATCTGTGCTAATTTAAAACTGTGGTTTTATGCATCACCCCACCTCGGCTTTCCCATTAAGCAGGCAGAAGATGTTTTCTAAATGTGTGAATCTGTTGTGTTTGTCATTCAGTTCATGTGTAGTCATGTGTACATTCCCGCTATGAGTGATACCTTATGATAAGATTAGTTACTCTGTAATCTTTCCTAACTCCGTTCATGTGTAGCCATGTTTACAGGACCTTCATAAGTGATATCTTGTGATAAGTTTCTTTTTCTGTGTGACTAATTTCACTTAGAATCATCGTACCTGAATCCACGCATTTTGCTGCTACTGGTCTTATGACATTGATTTCATGGCTGAGGGATATTCCATCGTACAAAAGTACCACAATTGTTTGAGCCATATTTATCTTTAGTGGGATAATTAAGGTGTACCCAAGTTGAGGTTCTTGTAAGCAGTGCAGCCCTAAATATGGGGTGGCTCTGTCGTACTGATTTTCAGTTTTCCAAAGGTATATTCCTAGACTGGAAGTGCCCTTGGCTCTGTAGCTCTGTAGTTTACTTGTTTTAGGGAACACAATGCACTCCTCCAGAGAGGCAGTTGGCAATTTACATCCCGCCCATCAGCATAACAAGGCTCCCTGTTCTCCAGGGCCTGTCTTGCCTTTCTGATTTTTAGAAATTTTGCGGATGTCCCTTTTGTCCGGTGGGAAGTGAAACTACTTTGTAGTGCAGATTTGCATTGCCCGCTTGCTTGCTTGGCCAAAAAGGGCGTTGCGTTTTCTCCTGAACGCATACGCTCTTTTTGGCCAAGTGCATCATAGTCGAAGTTGTGCCCCTCTTCATGTGCTTTAAAGGCAATTCCAACGTACCTCTTGAAATCTGTTTCCTGCTATTCTGCCTCGCTTTCAAGTCCGCATCATTGCCATCCCTCAACAGACTTTTCGACGATAGTTGTCCTTTATTACCCTACCAGTTTGTGAATTGCTATGCCACTGGGCTCCATTTTTTAACTCGTTTTTTGTGAGCTGAACCCAAGTCCAATATTTTGGTTCAGGACCTATACTGGTTCCCGGTGGGTGGCTGAGACTTTGGTGAATTCTTCTTCCTCCCATGAAATAAGAGTGACATGTGCCCGTCCAAATGCCTAACAGCTACTCTCTCATTGGTTCTCCCTCTTCCCTTTCAGCCTCTGCCAAATTGGCAACCTGTGCGAACCAGGAGGTTAAAGGGGCTGTCTCTAAAAGTTGGGAGATTGATATTGAAGAAGTTGGAAAGTCAAACCGGAGTACCAGGAGAGGGATTATTCGATGAGTTTTAGAGACTTTTCGTATTCGCAGTGTGTCAATTCTCTAGGTTTCCCGTACATGCTAATAATGTAGTAATATTCCCTACAACCTGTAGAGTTGGGACCCATGGAATGGGTGCCATGTATTTTTGCATTAAAGGGTCTGCATTTGCTCACCCAATCTCACCAATCCTCTCAGTCCCATGTGTCCAGCCTTATGACACATCCAGCTGTCGTTGTAGATAGGGTCATACAAGGTTTCATCAGAGACCCTGAAGGAATTTTAAAGAATTTCCCTGTTTTTTTGTTTTACTTTTGAAATTCCTTTTTATAGTGGGTTTGAGCTGATTCTCGCTGCCATGTTTATGCCAGTCTAGACACACTTGATTCCCTTACGGAGACATATCAATACATAGGTTTTAAGGTTATTACTAGTCAGATATATTCCTCTGTGGGAAATATGGGGATTTGAGTCCCTTTCACTGAGGAAGGTGTAAGTCTTTTCTATTCCATAGTTGGCTTTTGAATGCTACCTGTGCTTATATCAAACTCTGGTTTTATGCATCACCCCACCTCTCCTTCCCCCTTAAGCAGGCATAAGAGTGTTTTCTAAATGTGAGACTCTGTTCTCTTTCCTAACTCAGTTCATGTGTAGCCATGTTTACAGGATCTTCATAAGTGATATCTTATGATAAGTTTCTTTTTCTGTGCGACTTAATTCACTTAGAATCATTGTACCTGAATCCACTCATTTTGCTGCTACTGGTCTTATGACATTGATTTCATGGCTGAGGGATATTCCATCATACGTAAGTACCACTATTTTTTCAATCATTTTAGTCTTTCCTGGGATATTTAAGGTGTATCCAAGATGAGGTTCTTGTAAGCAGTGCAGCCCTTAGTTTTGGGGTAGTTCTGTCTTATTGATTTTCAGTTTTCCCAAGGTGTATTCTCTAGATTGGAAGTGCCATTGGCTCTGTAGCTCTGTTGTTTACTTGTTTCAGGGAACAAAATGCACTCCTCCAGATAGGCATTTGGCAGTTTACAGGCCGCCCATCAGCATAAGAAGGCTCCCTTTTCTCCAGAGCCTGTCTTGCCTTTCTGGTTTTTACACATTTTGTGGATGTCCCTTTTGACCGGTGGGAAGTGATACTTCTTTGTAGTGCAGATTTGCATTGAACGCTTGCTTGCTTGGCCAAAAAGCGTGTATGCATTTTCTCCTGAATATATTGAGTAGAAAACGCAAACACCCTTTTTGGCCAAGTGCATCATTGTCGAAGTTGTGCCCCTCTTCCTGTGCTTTAAAGGCGATTCCAACGTACATTTTGAAATCTGTTTCCTGCTTTTCTGCCTCGCTTTCAAGTCCGCCTCGTTGCCTTCCCTCAACAGATTTTTGGACGACAGTTGCCCTTTATTACTCTGCCAGTTTGTGAATTGCTGTGCCCCTGAGCTCCATTTTTATCTCGTTTTTTGTGAGCTGAACGCAAGTCTAATATTTTGGTTCAGAACCTATACTGGTTTTCGGTGGGTGGCTGAGTCTTTGGTTAATACTTCTTCCTCCAGGGAAATAAGAGTGACATGTGCCCGTCCAAATGACTAACAGCTACTCTCTCATTGGTTCTCCCTCTTCCCTTTCATCATTTGCGAAATTGGCAACCAGTGCGAACCAGGAGGTTAAAGGTGCTGTCTCTCCAACTTGGGAGATTGATAGTAAAGCAGTTGGAAAGTCAAACTGGCGCACAAGGAGAGGGACTATTCGTTGAGATTTAGAAACATTTCGTATTCACAGTGTGCCCATTCTTAGGTTTCCCTTACATGTTATAGCTATAGTAATATACCCTTCAACCTGGAGAGTTGGGACACATGGAATGGGTTGCCTCGCATTATTGCTTTAAAGGGTCTGCATTTGCTCACCCAATCTCACCAATCCTCTCAGTCCCATGTGTCCAGCCTTATGCCACATTCAGCTGTCTTTGTAGATAGTGTCATTCCAGGTTTCATCAGAGAGCCTGAAGGAATTTTAAAGAATTTCCCTATTTTTATATTTTGTTTTTGAAATTCCTTTTTATAGTGGGTTTGAGCTGATTCTCACTGGCATGTTTATGCCAGTCTAGAAGCACTTGATTCCCTTACGGAGACATATCAATACATAGGTTTTAAAATTCTTACCAGTCAGATATATTCCTCTGCGGGAAATATGGGGTTTTGATTCCCTTTCACTGAGGAAGCTGTAGGTCTTGTCCATTCCATAGTTGATTTTTGGAACGGTACCAGTGCTTTTATCAAACTCTGGTTTTATGCATCACCCCACCTCTCCTTTCCCCTTAAGCAGGCATAAGAGTGTTTTCTAAATGTGAGACTCTGTTCTCTTTCCTAACTCACTTTAAGTGTAGCCATGTTTACAGGTTCTTCATAAGTGATATCTTATGATAAGCTTCTTTTTCTGTGTGACTTATTTCACTTAGAATCATCATTCCTGAATCCACTCATTTTGCTGCTACTGGGCGTATGACATTGATTTCATCACTGCGGGATATTCCATCATACGTAAGTAGCACAATTTTTTGAACCATTTTTATCTTTCCAGGTATATTTAAGGTGTACCCAAGTTGAGGTTCTTGTAAGCAGTGCAGCCCTAAATTTGGGGTGGCTCTGTCTTATTGATTTTCAGTTTTCCCAAGGTATATTCCCTAGACTGGAAGTGCCATTGGCTCTGTAGCTCTGTTGTTTACTTCTTTCAGGGAACACAATGCACTCCTCCAGATAGGCAGTTGGCAATTTACATGCCGCCCATCAGCATAACAAGGCTCCCTTTTCTCCAGGGCCTGTCTTGCCTTTCTGGTTTTTACCCATTTTGTGGATGTCACTTTTGACCGGTGGGAAGTGATACTTCTTTGTAGTGTAGATTTGCATTGCCCGCTTGCTTGCTTGGCCAAAAAGGTCATATGCCTTTTCTCCTGAATATACTCAGGAGAAAACGCAAACGCACATTTTGGCCAAGTGCATCATTGTCGAAGTTGTGGCCCTCTTCCTGTGCTTTAAAGACGATTCCAACGTACCACTTGAAATCTGTTTCCTGCTCTTCTGCCTCGCTTTCAAGTCCGACTCGTTGCCTTCCCTCAACAGATTTTTGGACGATAGTTGCCCTTTATTACTCTGCGAGTTTGTGAATTGCTGTGCCCCTGAGCTCCATTTTTTATCTCGTTTTGTGTGAGCTGAACGCAAGTCCAATATTTTGGTTCAGAAACTGTACTGGTTTTCGGTGGGTGGCTGAGTCTTTGGTTAATTCTTCTTCCTCCCGGTAAATAAGAGTGACATGTGCCCGTCCAAATGCCTAACAGATACTCTCTCATTGGCTCTCCCTCTTCCCTTTCATCATTTGCGAAATTGGCAACCTGTGCGAACCAGGAGGTTAAAGGTGCTGTCTCTCCAAGTTGGGAGATTGATAGTAAAGCAGTTGGAAATTCAAACTGGCGCACAAGGAGAGGGAATATTCGTTGAGATTTAGAAACCTTTCGTATTCACAGTGTGCCCATTCTTAGGTTTCCCTTACATGTTATAGCTATAGTAATATACCTTTCAACCTGGAGAGTTGGGACACATGGAATGGGTGCCATTCATTATTGCTTTAAATGGTCTGCATATGCTCACCCAATCTCACCAATCCCCTCAGTCCCCTGTGTCCAGCCTTATGCCACATCCAGCTGTCGTTGTAGATAGTGTCATTCCCGGTTTCATCAGAGACCCTGAAGTAATTGGAAAAAATTTCCCTTTTTTTTGTTTTGTTTTGAAATTCCTTTTTATAGTGGGTTTGAGCTGATTCTCGCTGCCATGTTTATGCCAGTCTAGAAACACTTGATTCCCTTAGGAGACATATCAATACATAGGTTTTAAGATGCTTACTAGTCAGATATATTCCTCTGTGGGAAATATGGGGTTTTGAGTCCCTTTCACTGAGGAAGGTGTAAGTCTTTTATATTCCATAGTTGGTTTTTGAACGGTACCTGTGCTTATATCAAACTCTGGTTTTATGCATCACCCCACTTCTCCTTCCCCCTTAAGCAGGCATAAGAGTGTTTTCTAAATGTGAGACTCTGTTCTCTTTCCTAACTCTGTTCATGTGTAGCCATGTTTACAGGATCTTCATAAGTGATATTTTATGATAAGTTTCTTTTTCTTTGTGACTTATTTCACTTAGAATCATCGTACCTGAATCCACTCATTTTGCTGCTACTGGTCTTATGACATTGATTTCATGGATGAGGGAAATTCCATCGTACGTAAGTACCACACATTTTGAACCATTTTTATCTTTCCAGGGATATTTAAGGTGTACCAAAGATGAGGTTCTTGTAAGCAGTGCAGCCCTAAATTTTGGGGTGGCTCTCACTTATTGCTTTTCAGTTTTCCCAAGGTATATTCCCTAGACTGGAAGTGCTCTTGGCTTTGTAGCTCTGTTGTTTATTGTTTTAGGGAACACAATGCACTCCTCCAGAGAGGCAGTTGGCAATTTACATCCCGTCCATCAGCATAAAAAGGCTCCCTGTTCTCCAGGGCCTGTCTTGCCTTTCTGGTTTTTACCCATTTTGTGGATGTCCCTTTTGACCGGTGGGAAGTGATACTTTTTGTAGTTCAGATTTGCATTGCCCGCTTGCTTGCTTGGCCAAAAAGGGCGTATGCGTTTTCTTCTGAATATATTCAGGAGAAAACGCATACGCCCTTTTTGGCCAAGTGCATCATAGTCGAAATTGTGTCCCTCTTCTTGTGCTTTAAAGGCGATTCCAACGTACCCCTTGAAATCTGTTTCCTGCTATTCTGCCTCGCCTTCAAGTCCGCCTAGTTGCCTTCCCTCAACAGATTGTTGGACGATAGTTGCCCTGTATTACTCTGCCAGTTTGTGAATTGCTCAGCCCCTGAGCTCCACTTTTTAACTCGTTTTTTGTGAGCTGAACGCAAGTCCAAAGTTTTGGTTGACGACCTATACCAGTTCCCGGTGGGTGGCTGAGACTTTGGTTAATTCTTCTTCCTCCCAGGAAATAAGAGTGACATGTGCCCGTCCAAATGCCTAACAGCTACTCTCTCATTGGTTCTCCCTCTTCCCTTTCATCCTTTGCCAAATTGGCAACCTGTGCGAACCAGGAGGTTAAAGGTACTGTCTCTCCAAGTTGGGAGATTGATAGTAAAGCAGTTGGAAAGTCAAACTGGCGCACAAGGAGAGGGACTATTCGTTGAGTTTTAGAAACTTTTCGTATTCACAGTGTGTCCATTCTTAGGTTTCCCTTACATGTTATAGCTATAGTAATATACCCTTCAACCTGGAGAGTTGGGACACATGGAATGGGTGCCACGCATAATTGCTTTAAAGGGTCTGCATTTGCTCACCCAATATCACCAATCCTCTCAGTCCCATGTGTCCAGCCTTATGCCACATCTAGCTGTCTTTGTAGATAAGGTCATTCCAGGTTTCATCAGAGACCCTGAAGGAATTGTAAAGAATTTCCCTGTTTTTATGTTTTTTTTTTGAAATTCTTTTTATAGTGGGTTTGAGCTGATTCTCGCTGCCATGTTTATGCCAGTCTAGAAACACTTGATTCCCTTACGGAGACATATCAATACATAGGATTTAAGATACTTACTAGTCAGATATATTCCTCTGCGGGATATATGGGGTTTTGAGTCCCTTTCACTGAGGAAGGTGTAGGTCTTGTCTATTCCATAGTTGGTTTTTGGAACGGTACCTGTGCTTATATCAAACTCTGGTTTTATTCATCACCACACCTCTCCTTCCCACTTAAGCAGGCATAAGAGTGTTTTCTAAATGTGAGACTCTGTTCTCTTTCCTAACTCAGTTCATGTGTAGCCATGTTTACAGGAACTTCATAAGTGATATCTTATGATAAGCTTCTTTTTCTGTGTGACTTATTTCACTTAGAATCATCGTACCTGAATCCACTCATTTTGCTTCTACTGGTCTTATGACATTGATTTCATGGCTGAGGGATATTCCATCATACGTAAGTACCACAATTTTTTGAACCATTTTTGTCTTTCCTGGGATATTTAAGGTGTACCCAAGATGATGTTCATGTAAGTAGTGCAGCCCTAAATTTTGGGGTTGTTCTGTCTTATTGATTTTCAGTTTTCCCAATGTATATTACCTAGAATGGAAGTGCCCTTGGCTCTCTAGCTCTGTTGTTTACTTATTTTAGGGAACACAATGCACTCCTCCAGAGAGGCAGTTGGCAATTTACATGCCACCCATCAGCATAGAAGGCTTCCTGTTCTCCAGGGCCTGTCTTGCCTTTCTGGTTTTTACCCATTTTGTGGATGTCCCTTTTGACCGGTGGGAAGTGATACTTCTTTGTAGTGCAGATTTTCATTGCCCGCTTGCTTGCTTGGCCAAAAAGGGCGTATGCGTTTTCTCCTGAATATATTTAGGAGAAAACACATACGCCCTTTTTGGCCAAGTGCATCATTGTCAAAGTTGTGACCCTCTTCCTGTGCTTTAAAGGTGATTCCCACATACCTCTTGAAATCTGTTTACTGCTATTCTGCCTTGCTTTCAAGTCCGCCTCGTTGCCTTCCCTCAACAGATTTTTGGACGATAGTTGCCCTTTGTTACTCTGCCAGTTTGTGAATTGCTGTGCTCCTGAGCTCCACTTTTTAACTCATTTTTTGTGAGCTGAACGGAAGTCCAAAATTTTGGTTAAGAACCTATACTGGTTTTCTGTGGGTGGCTGAGACTTTGGTTAATTCTTCTTCCTCCCGGGAAATAAGAGTGAAATGTGCCAGTCCAAATGCCTAACAGCTACTCTCTCATTGGTTCTCCCACTTCCCTTTCATCATTTGCCAAATTGGCAACCTTTGCGAACCAGGAGGTTAAAGGTGCTGTCTCTCCAAGTTGGGAGATTGATAGTAAATCAGTTGGAAAGTCAAACTGTCGCACAAGGAGAGGGACTATTGGTTGAGTTTTAGAAACATTTCGTATTCACAGTGTGTCCATTATTAGGTTTCCCTTACATGTTATAGCTATAGTAATATACCCTTCAATCTGGAGAGTTGCGAAACATGGAATGGGTGCCATGTATTATTGCTTTAAAGGGTTTGCATTTGCTCACCCAAGCTCACCAGTCCTCTCAGTCCCATCTGTCCAACCTTATGCAACATCCAGCTGTCCTTGTAGATAGGGTCATTCCAGGTTTCATCAGAGACCCTGAAGGAATTGTAAAGAATTTCCCTTTTTTTTATGTTTTGTTTTGAAATTCCTTTTTATAGTGGGTTTGAGCTGATTCTCGCTGCCCTGTTTATGCCAGTCTAGAAACACTTGATTCCCTTACAGAGACATATCAATACATAGGTTTTAAGATTCTTACTAGTCAGATATATTCCTCTGTGGGAAATATGGCGTTTTGAGTCCCTTTCACTGAGGAAGCTGTAGGTCTTGTCTATTCCATATTTGGTTTTTGGAACGGTACCTGTGCTTACATGAAACTCTGGTTTTATGCATCACCCCACCTCTCCTTTCCCGTTAAGCAGGCATAAGAGTGTTTTCTAAATGTGAGACTCTGTTCTCTTTCCTAAATCTGTTCATGTGTAGCCATGTTTAGAGGTTCTTCATAAGTGATATCTTATGATAAGCTTCTTTTTCTGTGTGACTTATATCACATAGAATCATCGTACCTGAATCCACTCATTTTGCTGCTACTGGTCTTATGACATTGTCTTCTGGGCTGAGGGATATTCCATCGTACGAATGTACCACAATTTTTTGAACCAGTTTTATATTTCCTGGAATACTTAAGGTGTACCCAAGTTGAGGTTCTTGTGAGCAGTGCAGCCCTAAATTTTGGGGTGGCTCTGTCTTATTGATTTTCAGTTTTCCCAAGGTATATTTCCTAGACTGGAAGTGTCCTTGGCTCTGTAGCTCTATTGTTTACTTGTTTTAGGGAACACAATGCACTCCTCCAGAGAGGCAGTTGGCAATTTACATTCCGCCCATCAGCATAACAAGGCTCCCTGTTCTCCAGGGCCTGTCTTGAATTTCTGGTTTTTACCCTGTGTGTGGATGTCCCTTTGGACCGGTGTGAAGTGATACTTCATTGTAGTGCAGACTTGCATGCCCGCTTGCTTGCTTGGCCAAAAAGGGCGTATGCGGTTTCTCCTGAATATACTCAGGAGAAAATGCATAAGCCATTTTTGGCCAAGTGCATCATTGTCGAAGTTGTGCCCCTCTTCCTGGGCTTTAAATGTGATTCCAACGTACCTCTTGAAATCTGTTTCCGGCTATTCTGCCTCGCTTTCAAGTCCGCCTCGTTGCCTTCCCTCATCACATTTTTGGAAGATAGATTTCCTTTATTACTCTGCCAGTTTGTGAATTGGTCTGCCCCTGAGCTCCGTTTTTTAACTGGTTTTTTGTGAGCTGTACGCAAGTCCAATATTTTGGTTCAGGAACTATACTGTTTCCCGGTGGGTGGCTGAGACTTTGGTCAATTCTTTTTCCTCCCGGGAAATAAGAGTGACATATGCCCGTCCAAATGCCTAACAGCTACTCTCTCATTTGTTTTCCCTCTTCCCATTCATCCTCTGCGAAATTGGCAACCTGTGCGAACCAGGAGGTTAAAGGTGCTGTCTCTCGAGGTTGGGTGATTGATAGTAAAGCAGTTGGAAAGTCAAACTGGAGGACCAGGAGAGGGACTATTTGTTGAGTTTTCGAGACCTTTCTTATTCACAGTGTGTCCATTCTCTAGGTTTCCCGTACATGTTATAGCTGTATTAATATTCCCTTCCACATGGAGAGCTGGGACCCATGGGATGGGTGCCTTGCATTATTGCTTTAAAGGGTCTGCATTTGCTCACCCAATCTCACCAATCCTCTCAGTCCCATGTGTCCAGCCTTATGCCTCCTCCAGCTGTCATTGTAGATAGGGTCATTCCAGGTTTCATCAGAGATCCTGAAGGATTTGTAAAGAATTTCGCTGTTTTTTTGTTTTGTTTTTGAAATTCCGTTTTATAGTGGGTTTGAGCTGATTCTCGCTGCCATGATTATGCCTGTCTAGAAACACTTGATTCCCTTACAGAGACATATCTATACATAGGTTTTAAGATTCTTACTAGTTAGATATATTCTTCTGCGGGAAATATTGGGTTTTGAATCCCTTTCACTGAGGAAGGTGTAGGTGTTGTCTATTCCATAGTTGGTTTTTGGAACGGTACCTGTGCTTATATCAAACTCTGGTTTTATGCATCACCCCACCTCTCCTTCCCCCTTAAGCAGGAATAAGAGTGTTTTCTAACTGTGAGACACTGTTCTCTTTCCTAACTCAGTTCATGAGTAGCCAGGTTTACAGGATCTTCATAAGTGATATCTTATGATAAGTTTCTTTTTCTGTGTGACTTATTTCACTTAGAATCATCGTACCTGAATCAACTCATTTTGCTGCTACTGGTCTTATGACATTTATTTCATGGCTGATGGATATTCCATTGTACGTAAGTACCACAATTTTTTGAACCATATTTATATTTCCTGAGATATTTAAGGTGTACCCAAGTTGAGGTTCTTGTAAGCAGTGCAGCCCTAAATTTTGGGGTGGCTCGGTCTTATTGCTTTTCAGTTTTCCCAAGGTATATTCCCTAGACTGGAATTGTCCTTGGCTCTGTAGCTCTGTTGTTTACTTCTTTTAGGGAACACAATGCACTCCTCCAGAGAGGCAGTTGGCAATTTACATCCCTCCCATCAGCATAACAAGGCTCCCAGTTCTCCAGGGCCTGTCTTGAATTTCTGGTTTTTACCCTTGTGTGGATGTCCCTTTGGTCCGGTGGGAAGTGATACTTCTTTGTACTGCAGACTTACATTGTCCGCTTGATTGCTTGGCCAAAATGGGCGTATGCGTTTTCTCCTGAATATACTCAGGAGAAAACGCATACGCCCTTTTTGGCCAAGTGCATCATTGTCGAAGTTCTGCCCCTCTTCCTGTGTTTTAAAGGCGATTCCTATGTACCTCTTGAAATCTGTTTCCTGCTATTCTGCCTCCCTTTCAAGTCCGCCTCGTTGCCTTCCCTCAACAGATTTTTGGATGATAGTTGTCCTTTATTACTCTGTCAGTTTGTGAATTTCTCTGCCCCTGAGCTCCATTTTTTAACTCGTTTTTCGTGAGCTGAACGCAAGTCCCATATTTTGGTTTAGGACCTATACTGGTTCCCGGTGGGTGGCTGAGACTTTGATTAATTCTTCTTCCTCCCAGGAAATAAGAGTGACATGTGCCCATCCAAATGCCTAACAGCTACTCTCTCTTTGGTTCTCCCTCTTCCCTTTCATCATTTGCCAAATTGGCAAAGTGTGCGAACCAGGAGGTTAAAGGTGCTGTCTCTCCATGTTCGAAGATTGATAGTAAAGCAGTTAGAAAGTCAAACTGTATCACCAGGAGAGAGACTATTCATTGAGTTTTAGAAACCTTTCGTATTCACAGTGTGTCCATTCTCTAGGTTTCCCTTACATGTTATAGCTGTAGTAATATTCCCGTCAACCTGGAGAGTTGGGACCCATGGAATGGGTGCCTTGCATTATTGCTTTAAAGGGTCTGCATTTGCTCACCCAATCTCACCAATCCTCTCAGTCCCATGTGTCCAGCCTTATGCCACATCCAGCTGTCGTTGTAGATAGGGTCATTCCAGGTTTCATCAGATACCCTGAAGGAACTGTAAAAATTTTCCCTGTTTTTTTCTTTTGTTTTTGAAATTCCTTTTTATAGTGGGTTTGAGCTGATTCTCGCTGCCATGTTTATGCCAGTCTGGACACACTTGATTCCTTAAAGAGACATATCAATACATAGGTTTTAAGATTCTTACTAGTCAGATATATTCCTCTGTGGGAAATATGGGGTTTTGAGTCCCTTTCACTGAGGAAGGTGTAGGTCTTGTCTATTCCATAGTTGGTTCTTGGAACGGTACCTGTGCTTATATCAAACTCTTGTTTTATGCATCACCCCACCTCTCCTTCCCCCTTAAGCAGGCATAAGAGTGTTTTCTAAATGTGAGACTCTGTTCTCTTTCCTAACTCTGTTCATGTGTAGCCATGTTTACAGGATCTTCATAAGTGATATCTTATGATAAGTTTCTTTTTCTGTGTGACTTATTTCACTTAGAATCATCGTACCTGAATCCACTCATTTTGCTGCTACTGGTCTTATGACATTGATTTCATGGCTGAGGGATATTCCATCGTACGTAAGTTCTACAATTTCTTAAACCCTTTTTGTCTTTCCTGGGATATTTAAGGTGGACACAAGTTGAGTCTCTTTTAAGCAGTGCAAACCTAAATTTTGGGGTTACTCTGGCTTATTGATTTTCAGTTTTCCCAAGGTATATTCCTTAGCCTGAAAGTGCCCTTGGCTCTGTAGCTGTGTTGTTTATTTTTTTAGGGATCACAATGCACTCCTCCAGAGAGCCAGTTGGCAACTTACGTCCCGAACATCATCATAAAAAGGCTCCCAGTTTTCCAGCGCCTGTCTTGCCTTTCTGGTTTTTACACATTTTGTGGATGTCCCTTTTGACCGGTGGGAAGTGATGCTTCTTTGTAGTGCAGTTTCACATTGCCCATTTCATTGCCTGGCCAAAAAGGTTCTATGTGTTTTCTCCTGAATATATTCAGGAGAAAACTCATATGCCCTTTTTGGCCAAGTGTATCATTGTCAAAGTTGTGCCCCTATTCCTGTGCTTTAAAGGCAGTTCCAACGTACCTCTTGAAATCTGTTTCCGCCTATTCTGCCTCGCTTTCAAATCCGCCTCGTTGCCTTCCCTCAACAGATTTTTGCACGATAGCGGTCCTTTACTCCTCTGCCAGTTTGTGAATTGCTGTGCCCCTGAGCTCCATTTTTCAACTCGTTTTTTGTGAGCTGAATGCAAGTCCAAAATATTGGTTCAGGACCTATACTGCTTCCCGGCGGGTGGCTGACACTTTGGTTAATTCTTCTTCCTGCCGCGAAATTAGTGTCACATGTGCCCCTCCAAATACCTAACAGCTACTCTCTCATTGGTTCTTCCTTTTCCCTTTCATCCTCTGCCAAATTGTCAACCTGTGCAAACCAGGAGGTTAAAGGGGCTGTCTCTCCAAGTTGGGAGATTGATATTAAAGGCATTGGAAAGTGAAACCGGAGCACCAGAATAGGGACTATTCGTTGAGTATTAGAAACCTTTCATATTCACAGTGGGTCCATTCTCTTGGTTACCCGTACATGTTATAGCTCTAGTAATATTCCCCTCAACCTGGAGAGTTGGGACCCATCGAATGGCTGCCACACATTATTGCTTTAAGGTTCTGCATTTGCTCACCCAATCTCACCAATCCTCTCAGTCCCATGTGTCCAGCCATATGCCACATCCTGCTGTCATTGTAGATAGAGTCATACCAGGTTTCATCAGAGACCCTGAAGGAATTGTAAAGAATTTCCCTGTTTTTTTGGTTTGATTTTGAAATTCCTTTCTATAGTGGGTTTGAGCTGATTCTCACTGCCATGTTTATGCCAGTCTAGACATACTTGATTCCCTTACGGAGATATATCAATACATAGGTTTTAAGATTCTTATTAGTAAGATATATTCCTCTGCGGAGAATATGGGTTGTTGTGTCCCTTTCCCTGAAGAAGGTGTAGGTCTTGTCTATTCTGTATTAGGTTTTTGGAAAGGTACCTGTACTAATTCAAACTCTGCTTTTATGCATCACCCCACCTCTCAATACCCCTTAAGCAGGCATAAGAATATTTTCTAAATGTGAGTCTCTCTTCTCTTTCCTAACACAGTTCATGTGTAGCCATGTTTACAGGATCTTCATAAGTGATATCTTATGGTAATTTTCTTTTTCTGTGTGACTTATTTCACTTAGAATCATCGTACCTGAATCCACTCATTTTGCTGCTACTGGCCTTATGACATTGATTACATGGCTGAGGGATATTCCTTGTACATAAGTACCACAATTTCTTGAACCATTTTTGTCTTTCCTGGGATATTTAAGGCGTACCCAAGTTGAGGTTCTTGAAAGAAGTGAAACCCTAAATTTTGGGGTGGCTCTGTCTTATTGATTTTCAGTTTTCCCAGTGTATATTTCCTAGACTGGACGTGCCCTTGGCTCTGTAGCTCTGTTCTTTATTTGTTTTACGGAACACAATGCACTCCTCCAGAGAGGCAGTTGGCAACTTAATCCCGCCAATCAGCATAACAAGGCTCCCAGTTCTCCAGGGGCTGTCTTGCCTTTCTGGTTTTTACACATTTTGCGGATATCCCTTTTGACTGGTTTGAGGTGATAATTTTTGTAGTGCAGATTTGCATTGTCTGCTTGCTGGATGGCCAAAAAGGGCGTATTCGTTTTCTCCTGAATATATTCAGGAGAAAAGGCATACGCCCTTTTTGGCCAAGTGCATCATTTTCGAAGTTGTGCCCCTCTTCCTGTGCTTTAAAGGCGATTCCAACATACCTCTCGAAATCTGTTTCCTGCTATTCTGCCTCACTTTCAAGTCCGCCTCGTTGCCTTCCATTAAACAAATATTTGGACGATAGTTGTCCTGTATTTCTCTGCCAGTTTTTGAATTGCTGTGCCCATGAGCTCCATTTTTCAACTCGTTTTTTTGTGAGCTGAATGCAAGTCCAAACTTTGGTTCAGGACCTATACTGGTGTGTGGTGGGTGGCTGAGACTTTGGTTAATTTTTCTTCCGGCCGGGAAATTAGAGGGACATGTTCCCGTCCAAATGCCTAACAGCTACTCTCTTATTGGTTCTCCCTCTTCCCTTTCATCCTCTGCCAAATTGGCAACTTTTGAGAACCAGGAGGTTAAAGGGGCTGTCTCTCCAAGTTGGGAGATTGATAGTAAAGCAAATGCAAAGTCAAACCAGAGCACCAGGAGAGGGACTATTAGTTGAGTTTTAGAGACCTTTCGTATTCACAGTGTGTCCATTCTCTAGGTTTCCCGTACATGTTATAGCTGTAGTAATATTCCCTTCAACCTTGAGAGTTGGGACCCATGGAATGGGTGCCACTCATTATTGCTTTAAAGGGTCTGCATTTGCTCACCCAATCTCACCAATCCTCTCAGTCCCAAGTGTCCAGCCTTATGCCACATCCAGCTGTCATTGTAGATAGGGTCATTCCAGGTTTCATCAGAGACCCTGAAGGAATTGTAAGAAATTTCCCTGTTTTTTTGTTTTGTTTTTGAAATTCCTTTTTATAGTGGGTTTGAGCTGATTCTCACTGTCAAGTTTATGCCAGTCTAGACACACTTGATTCCCTTACGGAGACATATCAATATATAGGTTTTAAGATTCATACTAGTAAATTATATTACTCTGTGGTGAATATGAGGTGTTGAGTCCCTTTCACTGAGGAATGTGTAGGTCTTGTCTATTTTGTATTTGGTTTTTGGAACGGTACCTGTACTAATATCAAAATCTGATTTTATGCATCACCCCACCTCTCCTTCCCCCTTAAGCAGGCATAAGCGTTTTTTTTAAATGTGAGTCTCTCTTCACTTTCCTAACTCAGTTCATATGTAGCCATGTTTACAGGATCTTCATAAGTGATATCTTATGATAAGTTTCTTTTTCTTTGTGACTTATTTCACTTAGAATCATCGTACCTGAATCCACTCATTTTGCTGCTACTGGCCTTATGACATTGATTTCATGGCTGAGCGATATTCCATCATACGTAAGTACCACAATTTCTTGAACCATTTTTGTCTTTCCTGAGATATTTAAGGTGTACACAAGTTGAGGTTTTTGTAAGCAGTGCAGCCCTGAATTTTGGTGTGGATCTGTCTTATTTATTTTCAGTTTTCCCAAGGTATATTCCCTAGACTGGAAGTGCCCTTGGCTCTGTAGCTCTGTTGTTTACTTGTTTTAGGGAACACAATGCACTCCTCCAGAGAGGCAGTTGGCAGTTTACAGGCCGCCCATCAGCATAACAAGGCTCCCTGTTCTCCAGGGCCTGTCTTGCCTTTCTGGTTTTTACCCATTTTGTGGATGTCCCTTTTGACCCGTCGGAAGTGATAATTCTTTGTAGTGCAGACTTGCATTGCCCGCTTGCTTGCTTGTCCAAAATGGGCGTATGCGTTTTCTCCTGAATATATTCACGTGAAAACCCATATGCCCTTTATGGCCATTTCCATAATTTTCGAAGTTGTAATGCTTTTCCTGTGTTTAAAGGCGATTCCAATATACCTCTTGAAATCTGTTTCATGCCATTCTGCCTCATTTTCCCTTCCATCTCGTGGCTTTCCCTCAACAGATTTTTCAAAGGGAGTAGTCCTTTATATCTCTGCAGGTTAGTGAATTGCTGTGGCCCTGATATGCATTTTTCAACACGCGTTTTTGTGATCTGACCGCAAATCAACAGTTTTGCTTCTGGACTTATACTGGTTCTCGGGGGCAGGCTGAGACTTTGGTTAATTCCTCTTCATGACGGGAAATTAGAGAGTCAGGTGGCCGTCCAAATGCCTACAGCTACTCTCTCATTGGTTCTCTCTCTTCCCTTATATCCTCTGCACAATTTGCCAACTGTGCGAACCAGGAACATATAGGGGCTGACTTTCCAAGTTGGGAGATTGATAGTCAAGCAGTTGGAATGTCAAATTGGAGCAGAAGGAGAGAAAAAAGTAGTAGAGTATTAGAAACCTTTCACCATCAGATGGTTTCCATTCTCTAGGTTCCCATACACGTTATAACTGTAGTGATATTCCCTTCTACCTGGAGAGATGGGAACCATGGAATGGGTGGCAGGTATTATTGCTTTAAACGGTCTGCATTTTTTCACCCAATCTCACCAATCCTCTCAGTCCCAAGTGACCAGCCTTATGCCACATCCAGCTGTCATTGTAGATAGGGTCATTCCATGTTTCATCTGAACCCCTTAAGGTATTGTGTAAGAATTTTACTGTTTTTATGTTTTGTTTTGAAATTCATTTTTATAGTGGGTTTGAGCTGATTCTCACTGCCATGTTTATGTCGTTCTAGACACACTTGGTTCCCTTACGGAGACATATCAATACATAGGTTTTAAAATTCTTACTAGTCAGATATATTTCTCTGCGGGGAATCGGGTTGGTGAGTTCCGTTCACTGAGGAAGGAGTAGGGCTTGTCTCTTCTGTTTTTGGATTATGGAACGGTACCTGTGCTAATATCAATCTTATGTTTTGTGCATCTCCCCACCTCTCTTTCCCCTTAAGCAAGCGTTAGATTGTTTTCTAAATCTGATACTCTGTTCTCTTCCTTAAATCAGTTCATATGTAGCCATGTTTACATTCCCTTCATAAGTGATATCTTATGTCAGAATGCACCATGGCCGTTCTCATAATAATGCTCCATGACCCCTGTCATCACAATGCACCATGCCCTGGTTATCAAAATGCTCCATGTCCCTTGTCATCACAATTCTCCACGTCCTTTGTCATCACAATGCTACATGACACTACTCATCAAAATGTTACATGCTCTTGTCATCAAAATTCACCATCCACTTGACATTGCAATGCTCCATGCACTTGTCATCACAATGCTCCTTGCACATGTCATCACAAAGCTCCATGCACTTGTCATCACAATGCTCCATGACCCCTGTCATCACAATGCTCACTGACACCTGTCATCACAATGTTTCATGCCCCTTGTCATTACAGTGCTCCATGATGCTCAACATCACAATTACCCAAGGTCTCCTCATCACAGTGCTCCATGGCCAATATCATCACAATTCTCCATAACCACTGTCATCACAACACTCCATGACACCTGACAACACAATGATTCGGGTCTCTTGTCATCACAATGTTCCATTCCCTAGTCATCACAATGCTCCATGACACCTGTCATCAAAAAACTCCATGAATATTTTCAGCCCAATGTTCCATGACCCTTGTCATCACAGTGATCCATGTCGTTGTCATCCCTATGCTCCATGACCACTGTTTTCACAATGCTCCGTGACGCTTGTCATCACAGTGCTCCATGACACCTGTCATCACAATGCTCCATGCCTTTGTCAGCAAAATGCTACATGACCTTGTCATTACAATGCTCTATTTGCTTGTCATCACAATCCTCCATGAAACTTGGGATCACATTGCTACATGCCGTTGTCATCACAATGCTCCATGCTCCTTGAAATCAAAATGATCCATGACCTTTGTCATCACAATGCTCCAAACTCTTGTGATCACAATGTTCCATAACATTTGTCATCACAACGCTCCATGATGCCTGTCATCACAATACTCCATGCCCTTTTCATCACAATGCTCCATGACCTTCTCATCACAATTCTCAATACATTTGTCATCACAATGCTCCCTGACACTTGTCGTCAGAATGCTCCTTGAACACTGTCACGAAAAGGCTCCATGCCTTTTTCATCACAATGCCCCATGCCGTTTTCATCACAATGCTCCATGCCATTGTCATCAAAATACTCTACAAGCTAGTCATCAGAATGCTCCATGACCCTTGTCATCACAATTCTCCATGCACTTGTCAGCACAATGCTCCCTGACCCTTGTCATCACAATGCTCCATGCCATTGTCATCAGAAAGGGCCATTACATATGTCATCACAATGCTCCCTGACACCTGTCTTCACAATACTTCATGACCTAACGGGTCATCACAGGCTCCATGCCCTTGTCATCTCAATGCTCCATGACCCCTGTCATCACAATGCTCCGTGACACCAGTCATCACAATGCTTCATGACCTTTGTCACCACAATGGTCCATTCCCTCATCATCAACAGTCTCTGTGACCTTTTTAACCACAATGCTCCATGAACTTTCCATCAAAATGCTCTTTCACCCTTGTCATCACAATGCTCTATGCCTTTCTCAGCACAATGCTCCATGACCCTTGACATCACAATGCTCCATGCACTTGTCAGTACAATGCTCCATGACACATGTCATCACAATGCTCCATGACCCCTGTCATCACAATGCTCCGTGACTCCAGTCATCACAATGCTTCACAACGTTTGTCATCACAGTGGTCCATGCCCGTGTCATCACAAGGCTCTGTGAGCTTTGTAACCACAATGATCCATGAACTTTTCATCACAATTATCTGTGACCCTTTTCATCACAATGCTCCATTTCTTTGTGAGAACAATGGTCCATGAAAATTGTTTTCAAAATGTGCTACACGCATTTCATCACAAAGGTCCACAAAATTGTCATTGCCATGCTCCATAAACCTTGTAATCACAATGCTCCATGCACTTCTCATCAAAAAGCTCTCTCACCAGAGATATCACAGTGTTCCATCACTAGTCATCACAATACTCTCTCACCCCTGTAATCACAATGTTCCATGACCCTGACATCACACTGCTACATCCCCTTATCGTCACAATGTTCCATGACCCCTGACAGCACAATGTTCCATAACCCCTGTCATCAAAATGCTCCATGATCCTTTTCATCCCAAAGCTCCAAGACCCCTCACATCACAATGTTCTATAACCCCTGCCATCAAAGTGTTCCATTACACTTTTCATCAAATTGCTGCATGACCTGGTCATCAGAATGCTCCCTGCACTTCTCATCACAATGCACCATGCACTTGTAATCAAAATGCTCCTTGACTTGTCATCACAAATCTCCATGACCCATGGCATCACAATGCTCCATGTCATTGTCATCACAATGATCAATTAACCTTCCCATCATATTGCTCAATGCCCTTGTCATCACAAAGCTCCATGACACTTGTCATCACAATGCTCGATGCCCTTCTTATCACAATGCTCCATGCCCTTGTCATTACAATCCTGCATGACCCGTGTATCCTAGTGTTCTGTACCCTTGTCATCACAATGCTCCATGCCCACTCTCATCACAATAATCCCAGAAACATTTCAGAGCAATGTCCCATACCCTTCTCATCACAATGCTCCAGTACCTCTGTCATAACAATGCACCATGACCCCTGCCATCACAATGTAACACGGCCTATTCATCACAAGGTTCCATGACAGCTGTCATCACAATGCTGAAGGCCGCTTAAATCACAATGCTCCATGCCCTTGTCATCACAAAGCTCCATGACACATGTCATCAGAATGTTCCATGCCCTTCACATCACAATGCTCCATGCCCTTGTCATCACACTGCTCCAAGACCCCTGTAAACACAAAGCCCCAGGCCCCTTTTCATCTCAATGCTCCATGAACCCTGTCATCACAATGCACCATGCCCATCATCATAATGCTTCAGGCTATTGTCATCACAATGAAATCAATATTCTCCATGATCTCTGTCATCATAATGCTCCAAACCCTTGTGATCACAATGTTCCATAACACTTATCACCACAACACGCCATGACGCTCATCATCACAATTATCCATGGTCTTCTCATCACAATGGTCTATGATCTTTGTCATCACAATGCTCAATACACTTGTCATCACAATGCTCCCTGACACTTGTCGTCAGTATGCTCCTTGGACCGAGTCATGAAAAGGCTCCATGCCTTTGTCATCACAATAATCCATGCCCTTGTCATCACAATGCTCCAAGACCCCTGTAATCAAAATGCTCCATGACACTTTTCATCAGAATGCTCCATGAGATTTGTCATCACAAGTCTCCATGGTCTTCTAATCACAATGCCCCAGGACCTTGTCATCACCATGCTCCATTCCCTTGTCATCACAATGCTCCATGACCCGTGTCATCACAATACTCTATGAACATTTTCAGCCCAATGCTCCATGAACCTTGCCATCACAATGATCCATGCCCTTGTCATCCCAATGCTCCATGACCCCTGTATTCACAATGCTCAATGACGCTTGTCATCACAGTGCTCCATGACCTCTGTCATCACAATGCTCCATGCCTTTGTCAGCAAAATGCTACATGGCCTTGTCATTACAATGCCCTAAGCGCTTGTCATCACAATGCTCCATTACCGTTGTCATCAGAATCCTCCATGACAATTGGCATCACAATGCTCCATGCCATTGTCATCACAATGGGCCATTACATATGTCATCACAATGCTCCCTGACAACTGTCTTCACAATACTGCATGACCTGGTCATCACAAAGCTCCATGCCCTTTTCATCACAATGCACCATTCCAACTGTCATCGCAATAATCCATGAAACTTATTAGATCAATGCTCCATGCCCTTGTCATCACAATGCTCCATGCCCTTGTTATCACAATGCTCCATGACCCCTGTCTTCACAGTGCTCCGTGACTCCAGTCATCACAATGCTTCATGACCTTTGTCACCACAATGGTCCATGCCCTCGTCATCAACAGTCTCTGTGACCTTTTTAACCACAATGCTCCATGAACTTTTCATCACAATGCTCTTTGACCCTTGTCATCACAATGCTCTATGCCTTTCTCAGCACAATGCTCCATGACCCTTGAAATCACAATGCTCCATGCACTTGTCAGCACAATGCTCCATGACACATGTCATCACAATGCTCCATGACCCCTGTCATCACAATGCTCCGTTACTCCAGTCATCACACTGCTTCATAACGTTTGTCATCACAATGGTCCATGCCCGTGTCATCACAAGGCTCTGTGACCTTTGTAACCACAATGCTCCATGAACATTTCATCACAATTCTCTGTGACCCTTGTCATCACAATTCTCCATTTCTTTGTGAGAACAATGCTCCATGACCATTGTCTTCAAAATGTGCCACACGCATTTCATCACAACGGTCCACATACTTTTCATTGCCATGCTCCATAAACCTTGTAATCACAATGCTCCATGCACTTCTCATCAAAATGCTCTCCCACCCCTGATATCACAATGCTACATCACTATTTGTCACAATACACCCTCACCCCTGTCATCACAATGTTCCATGACTCCTGTCATCACAATGTTCGATGACCCCTGACATCTCAATGTTCCATAACACCTGTCATCAAAATGTTCCATGACACTTTTAATCAAATTGCTCCATGACCCTTTTATCAGAATGCTCCCTGCCTTTCTCATCACAATGCACAACGCCCTTGCCATCATAATGCTCCATGTCGAGAGACTTCCGGGTAAGATGGCGGAAGAGTAAGAAGTGGAGGTCACCGTCCTCCCCACGGATACACCAGAAATACTGCTGCACGTGGAGGAACTTCTACAGAACACCTGCTGGATGCTGGCAGAGGACCCCGGACCTCCCAAAAGGCAAGAAACTCCCCACATTCCTTGGTAGGGCAAAGCGGAGAGATTCCCGCACAGAGGATCGGTGCCGAGCGGCACTCACCAGCCCGAGAGGCTTGTCCGCTCGCCCCAGCGTCGCTCTAAGCTGAGGCTCGGGCTTCGGTCAGAGCGCAGGGAGAGGACTGGGGCTTGCGGCGAGAACTCAGCCGGAAGGGGGCTAATGAGCCACAGCTAGCCGGCAGGGAGTCCGGGAAAACTCTGGAGCTGCTGAAGAGGCAAGAGACTTTTTCTTTCCTCTTGGTTTCCTGGTGCGCGAGGAGAGGGGATTAAGAGCACTGCTTAAAGGGGCTCCACAGACGGGCGCGAGACGCGACTGAAGGCGCGGAGCCCGGTGACGGGCGTGGGACGCTGGGGCTGCTGCTGCCACCGGCAAGATGCCTGTGTGCGAGCGTGGGTCACTGTCCACACCGCCCTTCCTGGAGCCTGTGCAGCCCGCCACTGCCGGGGTCCCGGGATACAGGGGCGGCTTCTCTGGGAGAACGCACGGTGCGCCTCGGGCTGGTGCAACATCACGCCGACCTCTGCCACTGCAGGCTCGCCCCGCACTCCGTGCCCCTCCCTCCTGCCCGGCCTGAGTGAGCCAGAGTACCCGAAGAGGCTGCTCCTTTAATCCTGTCCTGTCTAAGTGAAGAACAGACGCCCTACGGCGACCTACATGCAGAGGCGGGGCCAAATCCAAAGCTGAGACCCAGGAGCTGTGAGAACAAAGAGAAAGGGAAACCTCTCCCAGCAGCCTCAGAAGCAGCGGATTAAAGCTCCACAATCAACTTGATGTACCCTGCATCTCTGGAATACATGAATGGACAACAAATCATCCCAAATTGAGGAGCCAGGAGTCAGTGCTGTGCCTCTGAGGTGGGAGAGCCAACTTCAGGACACTGGTCCACAAGAGACCTCCCAGCTCCACATAATATCAAACGGCAAAAATCTTCCAGAGATCTCCATCTCAACACCAGCACCCAGCTTCACTCAACGACCAGCAAGCTACAGTGCTGGACACCCTATGCCAAACAACTAGCAAGACAGGAACACAACGCCACCCATTAGCAGAGAGGCTGCCTAAAATCATAAAAAGTCCGCAGACACCCCAAAACACACCACCAGACGTGGACCTGCCCACCAGAAAGACAAGATCCAGCCTCACCCACCAGAACACAGGCACTAGTACCCTCCACCAGGAAGCCTACACAACCCACTAAACCAACCTTAGCCACTGGGGACAGACAAAAAAAACAACGGAAACTACGAACCTGCAGCCTGAAAAAAAGGAGACCCCAAACGCAGTAACATAAGCAAAATGAGAAGACAGAAAAACACACAGCAGGAGAAGGAGCAAGATAAAAACCCACCAGACCTAACAAATGAAGAGGTAATAGGCAGTCTACCTGAAAAAGAATTCAGAATAATGATGGTAAAGATGATCCAAGATTCTATTTCCCAGATCCAAAATCTTGGAAATAGAATAGACAAAATGCAAGAAACAGTTAACAAGGACCTAGAAGAACTAAAGATGAATCAAGCATCGATTAAAAACACAATACATGAAATAAAAAGTACTCTAGATGGGATCAATAGCAGAATAACTGAGGCAGAAGAACGGATAAGTGAGGTGGAAGATAAAATAGTGGAAATAACTGCTGCAGAGCAAAATAAAGAAAAAAGAATGAAAAGAACAGAGGACAGTCTCAGAGACCTCTGGGACAACATTAAACGCACCAACATTCGAATTATAGGGGTTCCAGAAGAAGAAGAGAAAAAGAAAGGGACTGAGAAAATATTTGAAGAGATTATGGTTGAAAACTTCCCTAATATGGGAAAGGAAATAGTTAATCAAGTCCTGGAGGCACAGAGAGTCCCATACAGAATAAATCCAAGGAGAAATACGCCAAGACACATATTAATCAAACTGTCAAAAATTAAACACAAAGAAATCATATTAAAAGCAGCAAGGCAAAAACAACAAATAACACAAAAGGGAATCCCCATCAGGATAACAGCTGATCTCTCAGCAGAAACTCTACAAGCCAGAAGGGAGTGGCAGGACATAATTAAAGTGATGAAAGAGAAAAACCTGCAACCAAGATGACTCTACCCAGCAAGGATCTCATTCAGATTTGATGGAGAAATTAAAACGTTTACAGACAAGCAAAAGCTGAAAGCGTTCAGCACCACCAAACCAGCTTTACAACAAATGCTAAAGGAACTTCTCTAGGCAAGAAACACAACAGAAGGAAAAGACCTACAATAACGAACCCAAAACAATTAAGAAAATGGGAATAGGAACATACATAACAATAATTACCTTAAATGTAAATGGACTAAATGCTCCCACCAAAAGACACAGATTGGCTGAATGGATACAAAAACAAGACCCATATATATGCTGTCTACAAGAGACCCACTTCAGACCTAGAGACACATACAGACTGAAAGTAAGGGGATGGAAAAAGATATTCCATGCAAATGGAAACCAAAAGAAAGCTGGAGTAGCAATTCTCATATCAAACAAAATAGACTTTAAAATAAAGACTACTAGAAGAGACAGAGAAGGACACTACATAATGATCAAGGGATCGATCCAAGAAGAAGATATAACAAATGTAAATATTTATGCACCCAACATAGGAGCACCTCAATACATAAGGCAGATACTAACAGCCATAAAAGGAGAAATCGACAGTAACACAATCATAGTAGGGGACTTTAACACCCCACTTTCACCAATGCACAGATCATCCAAAATGAAAATAAATAAGGAAACACAAGCTTTAAATGATACATTAAACAAGATGGACTTAATTGATTTTTATAGGACATCCCATCCAAAAACAACAGAATACACATTTTTCTCAAGTGCTCATGGAACATTCTCCAGGATAGATCATATCTTGGGTCACAAATCAAGCCTTGGTAAATGTAAGAAAATTGAAATTGTATCAAGTATCTTTTCTGACCACAATGCTATGACACTAGATATCAATTACAGGAAAAGAGCTGTAAAAAATACAAACACATGGAGGCTAAACAATACACTACTTAATAACAAAGTGATCACTGAAGAAATCAAAGGGGAAATTAAAAAAATACCTAGAAACAAATGACAATGGAGACACGACGACCCAAAACCTATGGGACGCAGCAAAAGCAGTTCTAAGGGGGAAGTTTATAGCAATACAATCCCACCTTAAGAAACAGGAAACATCTCGAATAAACAACCTAATCTTGCACCTAAAGCAATTAGAGAAAGAAGAACAAAAACATCCCAAAGTTAGCAGAAGGAAAGAAATCATAAAAATCAGATCAGAAATAAATGAAAAAGAAATGAAGGAAACGATAGCAAAGATCAATAAAACTAAAAGCTGGTTCTTTGAGAAGATAAACAAAATTGATAAACCGTTATCCAGACTCATCAAGAAAAAAAAGGGGAAGACACAAATCAATAGAATTATAAATGAAAAAGGAGAAGTAACAACTGACACTGCAGTAATACAAAAGATCATGAGTGATTACTACAAGCAACTCTATGCCAATAAAATGGACAACCTGGAAGAAATGGACAAATTCTTAGAAATGCACAGCCTGCCAAGACTGAATCAGGAAGAAATAGAAAATATGAACAGACCAATCACAAGCACTGAAATTGAAACTGTGATAAAATTCTTCCAACAAACAAAAGCCCAGGGCCAGATGGCTTCACAGGTAAATTCTATCAAGCATTTAGAGAAGAGCTAACACCTATCCTTCTCAAACTCTTCCAAAATATAGCAGAGGGAGGAACACTCCCAAACTCATTCTATGAGACCACCATCACCCTGATACCAAAACCAGACAAGGATGTCACAAAGAAAGAAAACTATAGGCCAATATCACTGATGAACATAGATGCAAAATTCCTCAACAAAATACTAGCAAACAGAATCCAACAGCACATTAAAAGGATCATACAACATGATCAAGTGGGGTTTATTCCAGGAATGCAAGGATTCTTCAATATACGCAAATCAATCAACGTGATACACCATATTACCAAATTGAAGGAGAAAAACCATATGATCATCTCAATAGATGCAGAGAAAGCTTTCGACAAAATTCAACACCCATTTATGATAAAAACCCTGCAGAAAGTAGGCATAGAGGGAACTTTCCTCAACATAATAAAGGCCATATATGACAAACCCACAGCCAGCATCGTCCTCAATGGTGAAAAACTGAAACCATTTCCACTAAGATCAGGAACAAGACAAGGTTGCCCACTCTCACCACTCTTATTCAACCTAGTTTTGGAAGTTTTAGCCACAGCAATCAGAGAAGAAAAGGAAATAAAAGGAATCCAAATCGGAAAAGAAGAAGTAAAGCTGTCACTGTTTGCAGATGACATGATACTATACATAGAGAATCCTAAAGATGCTACCAGAAAACTACTAGAGCTAATCAATGAATTTGCTAAAGTTGCAGGATACAAAATTAATGCACAGAAATCTCTGGCATTCCTATATACTAATGATGAAAAATCTGAAAGTGAAATTAAGAAAACACTCCCATTTACCATTGCAACAAAAAGAATAAAATATCTAGGAATAAACCTACCTAAGGAGAAAAAAGACCTGTATGCAGAAAATTATAAGACACTGATGAAAGAAATTAAAGATGATACAAATAGATGGAGAGATGTACCATGTTCTTGGATTGGAAGAATCAACATTGTGAAAATGACTCTACTACCCAAAGCAATCTACAGATTCAATGCAATCCCTATCAAACTACCACTGACATTTTTCACAGAACTAGAGCAAAAAATTTCACAATTTGTATGGAAACAGAAAAGACCCCGAATAGCCAAAGCAATCTTGAGAACGAAAAATGGAGCTGGAGGAATCAGGCTCCCTGACTTCAGACTATACTACAAAGCTACAGTAATCAAGACAGTATGGTACTGGCACAAAAACAGAAATATAGATCAGTGGAACAGGATAGAAATCCCAGAGATAAACCCACGGACATATGGTCACCTTATCTTTGATAAAGGAGGCAGGAATGTACAGTGGAGAAAGGACAGTCTCTTCAATAAGTGGTGCTGGGAAAACTGGATAGGGACATGTAAAAGTATGAGATTAGATCACTCCCTAACACCATACACAAAAATAAGCTCAAAATGGATTAAAGACCTAAATGTAAGGCCAGACACTCTCAAACTCTTAGAGGAAAACATAGGCAGAACACTCTATGACATAAATCACAGCAAGATCCTTTTGGACCCACCTCCTAGAGAAATGGAAATAAAGACAAAAATAAACACATGGGACCTAATGAAACTTAAAAGCTTTTGCACAGCAAAGGAAACCATAAACAAGACCAAAAGACAACCCTCAGAATGGGAGAAAATATTTGTAAATGAAGCAACTGACAAAGGATTAATCTCCAAAATTTATAAGCAGCTCATGCAGCTCAATAACAAAAAAACAAACAACCCAATCCAAAAATGGGCAGAAGACCTAAATAGACATTTCTCCCCAGAAGATATACAGACTGCCAACAAACACATGAAAGGATGCTCAACATCTTTGCTCATTAGAGAAATGCAAATCAAAACTACAATGAGATATCATCTCACACCAGTCAGAATGGCCATCATCAAAAAATCTAGAAACAATAAATGCTGGAGAGGGTCTGGAAAAAAAAGAACACTCTTGCACTGCTGGTGGGAATGTGAATTGGTACAGCCACTATGGAGAACGGTATGGAGGTTCCTTAAAAAACTACAAATAGAACTACCATATGACCCAGCAATCCCACTACTGGGCATATACCCTGACAAAACCATAATTCAAAAAGAGACATGTACCAAAATGTTCATAGCAGCCCTATTTACAATAGCTCAGAGATGGAAACAACCTAAGTGTCCATCATCAGATGAATGGATAAAGAAGATGTGGCACATATATACAATGGAATATTACTCAGCCATAAAAAGAAATGAAATTGAGCTATTTGTAATGAGGTGGATAGACCTAGAGTCTGTCATACAGAGTGAAGTAAGTCATAAAGAGAAAGACAAATACTGTATTCTGACACATATATATGGAACTTAAGAAAAAAATGTCATGAAGAACCTAGGGGTAAGATAGGAATAAAGACACAGACCTACTAGAGAATGGACTTGAGGATATGGGGAGGGGGAAGGGTAAGCTGTGACAAAGTGAAAGAGTGGCATGGACATATATACACTACCAAACGTTAGGTAGATACCTAGGGGGAAGCAGCCGCATAGCACAGGGAGATCAGCTCGGTGCTTTCTGACCGCCTGGAGGGGTGGGATAGGGAGGGTGGGAGGGAGACGCAAAAGGGAGGGGATATGGGAATATAGGTATATGTATAACTGATTAAATTTCTTATAAAGCAAAAAAAAATTTTTTTTCAGGAGGAAAAAAAAAAGAAACAAAGTCCCAACACAGCAAAAATAAATAAATTAAATAATAAAAACTCCTACACCCAACATTTAAAAAAAATGCTCCATGTCCTTTGTCATCACAAAGATCCATGACCCTTGACATCACAATGCTCAATGTCATTGTCATCACAATGCTCCATGAACACTCTCATCACATTGCTCCATGCCCTTGTCTTCACAAAGCTCAATGACACATGTCATCAGAATTCTCCATGGCCTTCTCATCACAATGCTCCATGCCCTTGCCATCACAATGCTCCATTACCCCAGTCATAAAAATGCTCCATGACCCCTGCTATCACGATGATCCATGGCTTGTCATCACAAAGCTCCATGACCCTTCTCATCACATTGCTCCAAGAACCCTGTAATCACAATGCTCTATGCCCCTTTTCATCTCAATGATCCATGAATCCTGTCATCACAATGCACCATGCCCATCATCATAATGCTTCATGGTATTGTCATCACAATGAAATCAAAATGCTCCATGACTTCTGTCATAACAATGCTCCAAAACCTTGTGATCACAATATTCCATATCACTTGTCATCACAATGCCCCATGACGCTCGTCATCACAACTATCAATGGTCTTCTCATCACAATGCTCCATGACAATTGTCATCACAATGCTCAATACACTTGTCATCAAAATGCTCCCTGACACTTGTTGTCTGTATGCTCCTTAAATCCTGTATTGACAAGGCTCAATGACTTTTTCATCACAATGATCCATGTCCTTTTCATCACAATGCTCCAAGACCCATGTAATCTCAATGCTCCATACCTTTGTCATCACAAAGCTGAATGACGCATGCAATCAGGATTCTCCTTGGTGTTCTCCTCGCAGTGCTGCATGCCCTTGTCATCACAATGTTCCAAGACCCCGGTAATCACAATGTTCCATGCCCGTGTCATCAAAAAACTCCATGACGCATGTCATCAGAAGTCTCCATGGCCTTCTCATCACAATGCTCCATGCCCTAGTCATCACAATGCTCCAAGACCCCTGTAATCAAAATGCTCCATGCCCCTTTTAATCAGAATGCTCCATGAGACTTATCATCACAAGTCTCCATGGTCTTCTCATCACAGTGCTCCACAACTTTGACATCACCATGCTCCATTCCCTTGTTATCACAATGCTCCATGAACCCTGTCATCACAATAATCCATGAACATTTTCAGCCCAGTGCTCCACGACCTACTTATCACAATGCTCCATGGCCAATATCATCACAATGCTCCATGACCACTGTCATCACAGCACTCCATGACACCCGACAACACAATGATCCGGGACTCTTGTCATCACAATGCTCCATTCCCTAGTCATCACAATGCTCCATGACCCCTGTCATCACAACACTCCATGAACATTTTCAGCCCAGTGCTCCATGACCCTTGTCATCACAATGATCCATGCCCTTGTCATCCCAATGCTCCATGACCCCTGTATTCACAGTGCTCCGTGACGCTGGTCATCACAGTGCTCCATGACACATATCATCACAATGCTCCATGCCTTTGTCAGCAAAATGCTACATGACCTTGTCATTACAATGCTCTATGCGCTTGTCATCACAATACTCCATATCCATTGTCATCACAATCCTCCATGAACCTTGGGATCACATTGCTTCATGCCCTTGTCATCACAAGGCTCCATGCTCCTTGAAATCAAAATGATCCATGACCTCTGTCATCACAATGCTCCAAACCCTTGTGATCACAGTGTTCAATAACACTTGTCATCACAACACTCTATGATGCCTGTCATCACAATACTCCATGCCCTTTTCATCACAATGCTCCATGACCTTTGTCATCACAATTCTCAATACACTTGTCATCAAAATGCTCCATGCGCTTGTCAGCACAATGCTCCATGACATATGTCATCAAAATGCACCATGCTCTTCTCATCACAATGCTCCTTAAAATATGTCATCACAATGCTCCATGCACTTCTCATCAAAATGCTCTCTCACAACTGATATCACAATGCTACATCACTATTTGTCTCAATACTCTCTAACCCCTGTCATCACAATGTTCCATGACTCCTGTCATCACAATGCTACATTCACTTATCATCACAATGTTGGATGACCCCTGACATCACAATGTTCCATAACACCTGTCATCAAAATGTTCCATGACACTTTTCATCAAATTGCTCCATGACCCTGTCATCAGAATGCTCCCTGCCTTTCTTATCACAATGCACAATGCCCTTGCCATCAAAATGCTCCATGACCTCTGTCATCACAAAGATCAATGACCCTTGGCATCACAATGCTCCATGTCATTGTCATCACAATGCTCCATGAACGCTTTCATCACATTGCTCCATTCTCTTGTCTTCACAAAGATCCATGACACATGTCATTAGAATGCTCCATGGACTTCTCATCACAATGCTCCATGCCCTTTCCATCACAATGCTCCATTACCCTGTGATAACAATGCTCCATGACCCCTGCCATCACGATGTTCCATGGCCTTGTCATCACAAACCTCCATTACCCTTCTCATCACAATGCTCCAAGAACCCTGTAATCACAATGCTCTATACACCTTTCCATCTCAATGATCCATGAACACTGTCATCACAATGAACCATGCCTTTCATCATAATGCTTCATGCTATTGTCATCACAATGAAATCAAAATGCTCCATGACCTCTGTCATAACAATGCCACACACCCTTGTGATCACAATATTCCAAAACACTTGTCATCACAATGCCCCATGACTCTCGTCATCACAATTATCCATGGTCTTCTCATCACAATGCTCCCTGATCTTTGTCATCACAATTCTCAAATACACTTGTCATCACAATGCTCCTTGACACTTGTCGTCAATATGCTCTTTGAACCCTGTCATGACAAGGCTCCATGCCATTTTCATCACAATGACCCATGCCCTTTTCATCACAATGCTCCAAGACACATGTAATCAAAATTCTCCATGCCCTTGTCATCACAAAGCTCCATGTCTTTGTCAGAACAATGCTCAATGACCATAGTCATCACAATTTGCAACGCACATTTCATCACAACGGTCCACAACCTTGTCATTGCTATGCTTCATAAACCTTGTAATCACAATGGTCCATGCACTTCTCATCAAAATGCTCTCTCACCAGAGATATCACAATGTTCCATCTCTAGTCATCACAATACGCCCTCACTCCTGTAATCACAAAGTTCCAGGACCCTATCATCACAATGCTACATCCCCTTATCATCACAATGTTCCATGACCCCTGACATCACAATGTTCCATAACCCCTGTCATCAAAATGCTCCATGACCCTTTTCATCGCAAAGCTCCAAGAAACCTGACATCACAATGTTCTATAACCCCTGCCATCAAAATATGCCTTTACAGTTTTTATCAAATTGCTGCATGACCTGGTCATCAAAATACTCCCTGCACTTCTCAGCACAATGCACCATGCCCTTGTCATCAAAATGCTCCATGACTTGTCATCACAAAGCTCCATGACCCTTGGCATCACAATGCTCCATGTCATTGGCATCACAATGCTCCATGAAAGCTCTCATCACATTGCTCCATGGCCTTGTCATCACAAAGCTCCATGACTCTTGTCATCACTATGCTCGATGCCCTTCTCATCACAATGCTCCATGCCCTTGTCATTACAATCCTGCATGACCCATGTATCACAGTGTTCCGTGCCCTTGTCATCACAATGCTCCATGCCCACTCTCATCACAATAATCCATGAAACATTTCAGACCAATGTTCCATGCCTTTCTCATCAAAATTCTCCATTACACCTGTCATAACAATGCACCATGACCCTTGCCATCAATGTTCCACGGCCTAGTCATCACAAGGTTCAATGACACTTGTCATCACAGTGCTCCAGACCCCTGAAATCACAATGCTCCATGCCCTTGTCATCACAAAGCTCCATGACGCATGTCACCAGAATGTTCCATGGCCTTCTCATCACAGTGCTCCATGCCCTTGTCATCACAATGCTCCAAGACCCTTGTAATCACAATGCTCCATGCCCCTTTTCATCTCAATGCTCCATGAACCCTGTCATCACAATGCACAATGCCCATCATCATAATGCTTCAAGCTATTGTCATCACAAAGAAATCAATATTCTCCATGACATCTGTCATCATAATGCTCCAAACCCTTGTGATCACAATGTTCCATAACACTTATCATCACAACACCCCATGACGCTCATCATCACAATTATCCGTGGTCTTCTCATCACAATGCTCCATGATCTTTGTCATCACAATGCTCAATACACTTGTCATCACAATGCTCCCTGACACTTGTCGTCAGAATGCTCCTTGAACACTGTCACGAAAATACTCCATGACATTTTCATCACAATGCCCCATGCCGTTTTCATCACAATGCTCCATGTAATTGTCATCAAAATACTCCACAAGCTTGTCATCAGAATGCTCCATGACCCTTGTCATAACAATTCTCCATGCACTTGTCAGCACAATGCTCCCTGACCCTTGACATCACAGTGCTCCAAGCCATTGTCATCACAATGCTCCATTACCTTTGTCATCAGAATCCTCCATGACACTTGGCATCAGATGCTCCATGCCATTGTCATCACAATGGGCCATTACATATGTCATCACAATGCTCCCTGACACCTGTCTTCACAATACTGCATGACCTGGTCATCACAATGCTCCATGCCCTTGTCATCACAATACGCCATTCCAACTGTCATCGCAATAATCCATGAAACTTATTAGACCAATGTTCCATGCCCTTGTTATCACAATGCTCCATGACCCCTGTCATCACAATGCTCCGTGACTCCAGTCATCACAATGCTTCATGACTTTTGTCATCACAATTGTCCAAGCCCTCGTCATCAACAGTGTCTGTGCCCTTTTTAACCACAATGCTCCATGAACTTTTCATCACAATGTTCTTTGACCCATGTCATCACAATGCTCCATGCGCTTGTCAGCACAATGCTCCATGACACATGTCATCACAATGCACCATGCGCTTGTCACCACAGTGCTCCATATTCTTGTCCTCACAGTGGTCCTTAAAATTTGTCATCAGAATGCTCCATGCACTTCTCATCAAAATGCTCTCTCACCACTGATATCACAATGCTACATCACTATTTATCACAATACTCCCTCACCCCTGTCATCACAATGTTCCATGACTCCTGTCATCACAATGCTACATGCACTTATCATCACAATGTTCGATGACCCCTGACATCACAATGTTCCATAACACCTGTCATCAAAATGTTCCATGACACTTTTCATCAAATTGCTCCATGACCCTCTCATCAGAATGCTCCCTGCCCTTCTCATCACAATGCACAACGTCGTTGCCATCAAAATGTTCCATGACCTTTGTCATTACAAAGATCCATGACACTTGGCATCATAATGCTCCATGTCATTGTAATCAGAATGCTCCATTAAGGCTCTCATCACATTGCTCCATGCCCTTGTCTTCACAAAACTCCATGACTCATGGCATCAGAATTCTCCATGGCATTCTCATCACAATGATCCATGCCCTTGCCATCACAATGCTCCATTACCCCAGTCATAACAATGCTCCATGACCACTGCCATCACGATATTCCATGGCCTTGTCATCACAAAGCTCCATGACCCTTCTCATCACAAAGATCCAAGAACCCTGTAATCACAATGCTCTATGCCCCTTTTCATCTCAATGATCCATGAAACCTGTCATCACAATTCACCATGCCCATCATCATAATGCTTCATGCTATTGTCATCACAATGAAATCAAAATTCTCCATGACCTCTGTCATAACAATCCTCCAAACCCTTGTGATCACAATATTCCATATCACTTGTCATCACAATGCCCCCTGACGCTCGTCATCACAATTATCAATGGTCTTCTCATCACAATGCTCCATGACCTTTGTCATCACAATGCTCAATACACTTGTTATCAAAATGCTCCCTGACACTTTTTGTCTGTATGCTCCTTGAATCCTGTATTGACAAGGCTCCATGCCTTTTTCATCACAGTGATCCATGTCCTTCTCATCACAATGCTCCAAGACCCATGTAATCTCAATGCTCCATGCACTTGTAATCACAAAGCTCAATGATGCATGCCATCAGAATGCTCCTAAGTCTTCTCCTCACAATTCTCCATGCCCTTGTAATCACAATGTTCCAAGACCCCTGTAATCACAATACTCCATGCCCTTGTCATCAAAAAACTCCATGACGCATGTCATCAGAATGCTCCATTGCCTTCTCATCATAATGCTCCATGACCTTTGTCATCACAATTCTCAATACAATTGTCATCACAATGCTCCCTGACACTTGTCATCAGAATGCTCCTTGAACACTGTCACGAAAAGGCTCCATGCATTTTTCTTCACAATGACCATGCAGATTTCATCACAATGCTCCATGCCATTGTCATCAAAATACTCCACAAGCTTGTCATCAGAATGCTCCCTGACCCTTGTCATCACAATGCTCCAAGCCATTGTCATCACAATGCCCCATTACCTTTGTCATCAGAATACTCCATGACACTTGGTATCACAATGCTCCATGTCCTTGTCATCACAATGCGCCATTCCAACTTTCATTGCAATAATCCATGAAACTTATTAGATCAATGTTCCATGCTCTTGTCATCACAATGCTCCATGCCCTTGTTATAACAATGCTCCATGACCCCTGTGATCACAATGCTGCGTGACTCCAGTCATCACAATGCTTCATGACCTTTGTCATCACACTGGACAATGCCCTCGTCATCACCAGTCTCTGTGACGTTTTTAACCACAATGCTCCATGAACTTTTCATCACAATGCTCTCTGACACTTGTCATCACAATGCTCTATGCCTTTCTCAGCACAGTGCTCCATGACACATGTCATCACAATGCACCAGGTGCTTATCATCACAGTGCTCAAAAACCTTGTCATCACATTGCTCCATAAAATCTGTCATCACAATTCTCCATGCACTTCTCATCCAAATGCTCTCTCACCTGAGATATCACAATGTTCCATCAATAGTTATCACAATCCTCCCTCACCACTGTAATCACAGTGTTCCATGACCCCTGTCATCACAATGCTACATCCCCTTATCAACACAATGTTCCATGACCCGTGACATCACAATGTTCCATAAGTCCTGTCATCAAAATGCTCCATGACCATTTTCATCAGAATGCTCCATGAGACTTATCATCACAAGTCTCCATGGTCTTCTCATCACGGTGCTCCAGGACCTTGTCATCACCATGCTCCATTCCCTTGTCATCACAATGCTCCATGACCCCTGTCATCACAATAATCCATGAACATTTTCAGCCCAATGCTCCACGACCTACTCATCACAATGCTCCATGGCCAATATCATCACAATGCTCCATGACCACTGTCATCACAACACTCCATGACACCTGAAAACACAATGATCTGGGACATTTGTCATCACAGTGCTCCATTCCCTAGTCATCACAATGCTCCATGACCCCTGTCATCACAACACTCCATGAACATTTTCAGCCCAGTGCTCCATGACCCTTGTCATCACAATGATCCATGCCCTTGTCATCCCAATGCTCCATGACCCCTGTATTCACAATGCTCTGTGATGCTTGTCATCACAGTGCTCCATGACACTTGTCATCACAATGCTCCATGCCTTTGTCAGCAAAATGCTACATGTCCTTGTCTTTACAATGCTCTATGCGCTTGTCATCACAATACTCCATTTCCATTGTCATCAAAATCCTCCATGAACATTGGGATCACATTGCTTCATGCCCTTGTCATCACAGTGCTCCATGCTCCTTGAAATCAAAATGATCCATGAGCTCTGTCATCACAATGCTCCAAACACATGGGATCACAGTGTTCCATAACACTTGTCATCACAATGCTCCATGATGCCTGTCATCACAATAATCCATGCCCTTTTCATCACAATGCTCCATGACCTTTGTCATCAGAATTCTTAATACACTTGTCGTCACAATGCTCACTGACACTTGTCATCAGAATGCTCCTTGAACCCTGTCACGAAAAGGCTCCATGCCTTTTGCATCACAATGCCCATGCCGTTTTCATCACAATGCTCCATGCCATTGTCATCAAAATACTCCACAAGCTTGTCATCAGAATGCTCCATGACCCTTGTCATCAGATTTCTCCATGCACTTGTCAGCACAATGCTCCCTGACACTTGTCATCACAATGCTCCAAGCCATTGTCATCTCAATGCTCCATTACCTTTGTCATCAGAATCCTCCATGACACTTGGCATCACAATGCTCCATGCCATTGTCATCACAATGGACCATTACATATGTCATCACAATGCTCCCTGACACGTGTCTTCACAATACTGCATGACCTGGTCATCACAATGCTCCATGCCTTTGTCATCACCATGCGCCATTCCAACCATCATCACAATAATCCATGAAACTTATTAGACCAATGTTCCATGCCCTTGTTATCACAAAGCTCCATGACCCTTGTCATCACAATGCTCCGTTACTCCAGTCATGACAATGCTTCATGAATTTTTTCATCACAATGGTCCATGCCCTCGTCATCAACAGTCTCTGTGACCTTTTTAACCACAATGCTCCATGAACTTTTCATCACAATGTTCTTTGACCCATGTCATCACAATGCTCCATGCGCTTGTCAGCACAATGCTCCATGACACATGTCATCACAATGCACCATGCACTTGTCACCACAGTGCTCCATATTCTTGTCCTCACAGTGGTCCTTAAAATTTGTCATCAGAATGCTCCATGCACTTCTCATCAAAATGCTCTCTCACCACTGATATCACAATGCTACATCACTATTTATCACAATACTCCCTCACCCCTGTCATCACAATGTTCCATGACTCCTGTCATCACAATGCTACATGCACTTCTCATCACAATATTCGATGACCCCTGACATCACAGTGTTCCATAACACCTGTCATCAAAATGTTCCATGACACTTTTCATCAAATTGCTCCATGACCCTGTCATCAGAATGTTCCCTGCCCTTCTCATCACAATGCACAATGCACTTGCCATCAAAATGCTCCATGTCCTTCGTCATCACAAAGATCCATGACCCTTGGCATCACAATGCTCCATGAACCCTGTCATCACAATACTCTATGAACATTTTCAGCCCAATGCTCCATGATATTCTCATCAAAATGCTCCATGACAAATATCATCAAAATACTCCATGACCACTGTCATCACAACACTCCATGACACCTGACAACACAATGATCCAGGACACTTGTCATCACAATGCTACATTCCCTACCCATCACAATGCTCCATGACTCCTGTCAACACAAAACTCCATGAACATTTTCAGCCCAGTGCTCCATGACCATTGTCATCACAGTCATCCATGCCCTTGTCATCCCAATGCTCCATGACCCCTGTATTCACAAAGCTCCGTGACGCTTGTCATCACAGTGCTCCATGACACATGTCATCACAATGCTCCATGACTTTGTCAGCAAAATGATACATGACCTTGTCATTACAATGTTCTATGCGCTTGTCATCACAATACTCCATTACCATTGTCATCACAATCCTCCATGAAACTTGGGATCACATTGCTTCATGCCCTTGTCATCACAATGCTCCATGCTCTTTGAAATCAAAATGATCCATGACCTCTGTCATCACAATGCTCCAAAACCTTGTGATCACAATGTTCCATAACACTTGTCATCACAAAGCTCCATGATGCCTGTCATCACAATACTCCATGCCCTTTTCATCACAATGCTCCATGACCTTTGTCATAACAATTCTCGATACACTTGTCATCACAATGCTCCCTGACACTTGTCATTAGAATGCTCCTTGAACCCTGTGACGAAAAGTCTCCATGCCTTTTTCATCACAATGCCCCATGCCATATTCATCACAATGCTACATGCCATTGTCATCAAAATACTCCACAAGCTCGTCATCAGAATGCTCCATGACCCTTGTCATCACAATTCTCCATGCACTTGTTAGCACAATGCTCCCTGACCCTTGTCATCACAATGCTCCAAGCCATTGTCATCACAATGCTCCATTACCTTTGTCAACAGAATCCTCCATGACACTTGGCATCACAATGCTCCATGCCATTGTCATCACAATGGGCCATTAAATATGTCATCACAGTGCTCCCTGACACCTCTCTTCACAATACTGCAAGACCTAGTCATCACAATGCTCCATGCCCTTGTCATCACAATGAGCCATTCCAACTGTCATCGCAATACTCCATGAAAATTATTAGACCAGTGTCCCATGCCCTTGTCATCACAATGCTCCATGCCCTAGTTATCACAATGTTCCATGACCTCTGTCATCACAATGCTCCGTGACTCCAGTCATCACAATGCTCCATGACCTTTGTCATCACAATGGTCCATGCCTTCATTATCAACAGTCTCTGTCACCTTTTTAAGCACAATGCTCCATGAACATTTCATCAAAATGCTCTTTGACCCTTGCCATCACAATGCTCTATGCCTTTCTCAGCACAATGCTCCATGCACTTCTCATCACATTGCTCCATGACCCCTGTCATCACAATGCTCCGTGACTCCTGTCATCACAATTCTTCATAATATTTGTCATCACAAGTGTCGATGCCCGCGTCATCAAAAGGCTCTATTACCTTTGTAACCACAATGCTCCATGAATTTTTCATCACAATGCTCCGTGACACTTGTCATCACAATGCTCCATGCCTTTGTCAAAAAAATGCTCCATGACCCTTGCCATCACAATGTGCCACGCGCTTTTCATCCCAACGGTCCACAAATTTGTCTTTGCAATGCTCCATAAACCTTGTAATAACAGTGTTCCATGTTTTCTCATCACAATGCTCCATTACCCCTGTCGTAAAAATGCTCCATGACAACTGCCATCACAATATTCCACGGCATTGTCATCACATGGCTCCATGAACCTTGTCATCACAATGCTCCACGCCTCCTTTAATCACAATGCTCCATGCCCTTGTCATCACAAAGCTCCATGACACATGTCATCAGAATATTCCATGGCCTTCTCATCAAAATGCTCCATGCCCTTGTCATCACAATACACCATGTCCAATGTCATCACAATAATCTATGAAACTTGTCAGACCAATGCTCCATGCCCCTGTCATCACAATGCTCCATGCACTTGTCATCACAATGCTCCGTGACTCCAGTCATCACAATACATCATAACGTTTGTCATCACAACGGTCCATGCCCGCGTCATCACAAGGCTCTGTGACCTTTGTAACCACAATGCTCCATGAACTTTTCATCACAATTCTCTGTGACCCTTGTCATCACAATGCTCCATGTCTTTGTCAGAACAATGCTACATGACCATTGTCTTCACAATGTGCCACGCACTTTTCATCACAACGGTCCACAAACTTGTCATTGCAGTGCTCCATAAACATTGTAATCACAATGCTCCATGCACTACTCATCCAAATGCTCTCTCACCAGAGATATCACAGTGTTCCATCACTAGTCATCACAATACTCCCTCACCCCTGTAATCACAATGTTCCATGACCCCTGTCATCACAGTGGTACATACACTTATCATCACAATGTTCCATGACCCCTGACATTATAATGTCCATATCACCTGTCATCAAAATGCTCCATGACCCTTTTCATCCCAAAGCTCCATGACCCCTGGCATCACAATGTTCTATAACCCCTGTCATCAAAATGTTCCATTACACTTTTCAGCAAATTGCTGCATGACCCTTTCATTAAATGCTCCCTGCCTTTCTCATCACAATGCACCACACCCTTGTCATCAAAATGTTCCATGACATTTGAAATCAAAAAGCTCCATGACCCTTGGCATCACAGTGCTCCATGTCATTGTCATCACAATGCTCCATGAACCCTCTCATCACATTGCTCCATGCCCTTGTCAGCACAAAGCTCCATGACACTTGTCATCACAATGATTGATGCACTTCTCATCACAATGCTCCATGCCCTTGTCATTACATTCCTCCATGACCCATGTATCACAGTATTCCGTGCCCTTGTCATCAGAATGCTCCATGCCCACTCTCATCACAATAATTCATGAAACATTTCAGACCAATGTTCCATGCCCTTCTCATCACAATGCTCCATTACCTCTGTCATAACAATGCTCCATGACACCTGCCATCCCAATGTTCCACGAGTTGTCATCACAAGGCTCCATGACCCTTGTCATCACAATGCTCCAAGACCCATGTAATCACATTGCTCCATGCCCTTGTCATCACAAAGTTCCATGACGCATGTTATCAGAATGTTCCATGGCCTTCTCCTCACAATGCTCCATGCCCTTGTCATCACAATGATCCAAGAACCCGTAATCACAATGTTCCATGCCCCTTTTCATCAGAATGCTCCATAAGACTTGTCATCACAAGTCTCCATGGTCATCTCATCACAATGCTCCAAGACTTTGTCATCACCATACTCTATTCCCTTGTAATCACAATGAACCAGGCCCTTGTCATCCTAATGCTCCATGACGCCTGTATTCACAATGCTCCGTGACGCTTGTCATCACAGTGCTCCATGACACCTGTCATCACAATGCTCCATGCCTTTATCAGCAAAATGCTACATGACCTTGTCATTAGAATGCTCTATGCGCTTGTCATCACAATACTCCATTTCCATTGTCATAGCAATCCTCCATGAACCTTGGGATCACATTGCTTCATGTCCTTGTCATTCCAAAGCTCCATGCACCTTGAAATCAAAATAATCCATGACCTCTGTCATCACAATGCTCCAAACCCTTGTGATTACAATGTTCCATAACACTTGTCATCACAACGCTCCATGATGCCTGTCATCACAATACTCCATGCCCTTTTCATCACAATGCGCCATGACATTTGTCATCAAAATTCCCAATACAATTGTCATCACAATGCTCCCTGACACTTGTCATCACAATGCTCCAAGCCATTGTCATCAAAATGCTCCATTACATTTGTCTTCATAATCCTCCATGACACTTGGCATCACAGTGCTCCATGGCACTGTTATCACAATGGGCCACTACGTATGTCATCACAATGCGCCCTGACAACAATCTTCACAATACTGCATGACCTGGTCATCACAAAGCTCCATGCCATTGTCATCACAAATCGCAATTCCAAATCTCATCGCAATAATCCATGAAACTTATTAGACCAATGCTCCATGCCCTTGTCATCACAATGCTCCATGCCATTGTTATCACAATGCTCCATGACCCCTGTCATCACAATGCTCCGTGACTCCAGTCATCACAATGCTTCATGACCTTTGTCACCACAATGGTCCATGCCCTCATCATCAACAGTCTCTGTGACCTTTTTAACCACAATGCTCCATGAACTTCTCATCACAATGCTCTTTGACCCTTGTCATCACAATGCTCTATGCCTTTCTCAGCACAATGCTCCATGACCATTTTCATCACAATGCTCCATGCTCTTGTCAGCGCAATCCTCCATGACATATGTCATCACAATGAACCATGCACTTGTCATCACAGTGCTCCACAATCTTGTCATCACAATGCTCCATAAAACTTGTTATCACAATGCTCCATGCACTTCTCATCAAAATGCTCTCACACCACTGATATCACAATGTTACATCACTATTCGTCACAATACTCCCTCACCCCTGTCATCATAATGTTCCCTGACTCCTGTAATCACAGTGCTACATACACATATCATCACAATGTTCGATGACCCCTGGCATCACAATGTTCCTTAACCCCTCTCATCAAAATATTCCATGACACTTTTCATCAAATTGCTCCATGTCCCTGCCATCACAATGTTCCCTGCCCTTCTCATCACAATGCACAACGCCCTTGTCATCAAAATCCTCCATGACCTTTGTCATCAGAAAGATCCATGACCCTTGGCATCAAAATGCTCCATGTCATTGTCATCACAATGCTCCATGAACGCTCTCATCACATTGCTCCATGCACTTGTCATCACAAAGCTCCATGACACATGTCCTCAGAATGCTCCATGGCCTTCTCATCACAATGTTCCATGCCCTTGCCATCACAATTCTCCATTACCCCTGTCATAACAATGCTCCATGACCCCTGACATCACAATGTTCCACGGCCTTGTCATCACAAGGCTCCATGACACTTGTCTTCACAATGCTCCAAGACCCTTAAATCACAATGATCCATGCCCCTTTTCATCTCAATGCTCCATGAACCCTGTCATCACAATGCATCATGCCCATCATTATAATGATTCAGGCTATTGTCAGCACAATTAAATCAAAATTCTTCATGACCTTTGTCATAACAATGATCCAAACCCTTGTGATCACAATATTCCATAACACTTGTCATCACAATGCCCCATGACGCTCGTCATCACAATTATCCATGGTCTTCTCATCACAATGTTCCATGACCTTTGTCATCACAATGCTCAATACACTTGTCATCAAAATGCTCCCTGACACTTGTTGTCTGTATGCTCCTTGAACCCTGTCTTGACAAGGCTCCATGCCTTTTTCATCACAATGATCCATGCCCTTTTCATCACAATGCTCCAAGACCCATGTAATCACAATGTTCCATGCCCTTGTCATCACAAAGCTCAATGACGCATGTCTTCAGAATGCTCCTTCGCCTTCTCCTCACAATGCTCCATACCCATGTCATAACAAAGTTCCAAGACCCCTGTAATCACAATGCTCCATGCCCCATTTCATCAGTGTGCTCCAAGAGATTTGTCATCACAGTGCTCCATGGTTTTCTCATCACAATGCTCCAGGACATTATCATCATAGTGCTTCACGACATTGTCCTGGAAATTCTCAATGGCCCTTATCATCATAATGCTCCAAACCCTAGTCCTCACAATGCTCCATTTTATTTGTCATCACAATCTTCCGTTACATTTGGCATCACAATGCTCCCTGCCATTGTCATCGCAATGGACCATGACATATGTCATCACAATGCTCCCTGGTACCTGTCTTCACAATACTCCATGACCTTCTCATCACAATGATCCATGCCCTTGTCATCACAATGCACCATGTCCACTGTCATCACAATAATCTATGAAACCTGTCAGACCAATGATCCATGCCCCTGTCATCACAATGCTCCATGCCCTTGTCATCACAATGGTCGATGCCCTTTTCATCACAGTACTACATGACTCCTGTCATCAAAATGCTCCGTTACTCCAGTCATCACAGTGCTTCATAACATTTGTCATCACAATTGTCCATGCCCGCGTCATCACAAGGCTCTGTGACTTTGTAACCACAGTGCTCAATGAACTTTTCATCACAATGCTCCATGATCCTTGTCATCACAATGCTCCATGCCTTTGTCAGAAAAATGCTCCATGACCCTTGTCATCACCATGTGCCACGTACTTTTCATCCCAACGGTCCACAAATTTGTCATCACAATGCTCCATGAACCTTGTAATCACAATGATCCATGCCCTTGTCATCACAAAGCTCCATGACACATGTCATCAGAATGTTCCATGGCCTTCTCATCAAAATGCTCCATGCCCTTTTCATTACAGTCCTCAAAGACCCCTGTAATCACAATGCTCCATGCCTCTTTTCATATCAATGCTCCATGAACCCTGTCATCACAATGCATCATACCCTTCATCATAATGCTTCCGGCTATTGTCAGCACAATGAAATCAAAATTATCCATTACCTCTGTCATCACAATGCTCCATGACCCCTGTCTTCACAATACTCCATGAACATTTTCAGCCCAATGCTCCATGACCCTTGTCATCACAATGATCCATGTCCTTGTCATCCCAATGCTCCATGACCCCTGTATTCACAATGCTCCGTGACACTTGTCATCACAGTGCTCCATGACATCTGTCATCACAAAGCTCCATGCCCTTGTCACCACAATGCATCATTCCAACAGTCATTGCAATAATCCATGAAACATATTAGACCAATGCTCCATGACCCTTTCATCAAAATGCTCCATGACCCTTGTCATCACAATGCTCCATGAACTTTTCATCACAATGCTCTTTGATCCTTGTCATCACAATTCTCTATGCATTTCTCAGCACAATGCTCCATGACCCTTGTCATCACAATGCTCCATGCGGTTGTCAGCACGATGCTCCATGACACATGTCATCACAATGCACCATGCACTTGTCATCACAGGGCTCCACAATCTTTTCATCACAATGCTCCATAAACCTTGTCATCACAATGCTCCATGCACTTCTCATCAAAATGCTCTCTCACCACAGATATCACAATGTTACATAACTATTGGTCACAATACTCCCTCACCCCTGTTATCACAATGTTCCATGACTCCTGTCATCACAATGCTACATGCACTTATCATCACAATGTTCGATGACCCCTGACATCACAATGCTCCATAACACCTGTCATCAAAATGCTCCATGACCCTTTTCATCAAAATGTTCCATGACCCCTGACATCACAATATTCCATAACCCCTGTCATCAAAATGTTCCATGACCCTGTCATCACAATGCTCCCTGCCCTTCTCATCACAATGCACAACGCACTTGTCATCAAAATGCTCCATGACCTTTGTCATCACAAAGAACCATGACCATTGGCATCACAATGCTCCATGTCATTGGCATCACAATGCTCCATGAACACTCTCATCACATTGCTCCATGCCTTGTCATCACAAAGCTGCATGGCACATGTCATCAGAATGCACCATGGCCTTCTCATCACAATGCTCCATGCGCTTGCCATCACAATGCTCCATTACCACTGTCATAACAATGCTCCATGACCCCTGCCATCACGATGTTCCGTAGGCCTGTCATCTAAGGCTCCATGACCCTTGTCATCACAATGCTCCAAGACCCCTGTAATCACAGTGCTCCATGCCCCTTTTCATCTCAATGATCCATGAACACTGTCATCAAAATGCACCATGCCCATCATCATAATGCTTCCTGCTATTGTCATCACAATGAAATCAAAATGCTCCATGACATCTGTTATAACAATGCTCCAAACCCTTGTGATCACAATATTCCATAACACTTGTCATCACAGTGCCCCATGACGCTTGTCATCACAATTATCCATGTCCTTCTCATCACAATGCTCCATGACATTTGTCATCACAAAGCTCAATACCCTTGTCATCACAATGGTCCCTGACACTTGTCATCAGTATGCTCCTTGAACCATGTCATGACAAGGCTCCATGACTTTTTCATCACAATATTGCATGCCCTTTTCCTCACAGTGCTCCAAGACCCCTGTAATCACAATGCTCCATGCCCTTGTCATCACAAAGCTCCATGATGCATGTCATCAGAACGCTCCATGACATTCCCATCCCAATGTTCAATGCCCTTGTCATCACAATGCTCCATTACATTTGTCATAACAATGCTCCATGACCCCTGCCATCACAATGTTCCACGGCATTGTCATCACAAGGCTCCATGACCCTTGTCATCACAATGCTCCAAGACACTTGCAATCACAATGCTCCAAGCGCTTGTCATCACAAAGCTCCATGACGCATGTCATCAGAAAGTTCCATGGACTTCTCCTCACAATGCTCCATGCCCTTGTCATCACAATGCACCATGCACATTGTCATCACAATAATCTATGAAACTTGTCAGACAATTGCTCCATGCCCCTGTCATCACAATGCTCCATGCCCTTGTCATCACAATGCACCATGCACATTGTCATCACAATAATCTATGAAACTTGTCAGACAATTGCTCCATGCCCCTGTCATCACAATGCTCCATGCCATTTTCAGAACAGTGTTCCATGACCCTTGTCATCACAATGTGCCACACGGTTTCCGTCTCAACAGTCGACAACCTTGTCATTGCAATGCTCCATAAACCTTGTCATCACAATTCTCCATGCCATTGTTATCACAATGCTCCATGACCCCTGTTATCACAATGCTCCGTGACTCCAGTCATTACAATGCTTCATGACCTTTGTCATCACAATGGTCCATGCCTTCGTCATCAACAGTCTCTGTGACCTTTTTAACCACAATGCTCCATGAACTTTTCATCACAATGCTCTTTGACCCTTGTCATCACAATGCTCTATGCCATTCTCACCGCAATGCTCCATGACACTTGTCATCACAATGGTCCATGCACTTGTCAGCACAATATTCCATGAGACATGTCATCACAATGCTCCATGACCACTGTCATCACAATGCTCCGTGACTCCAGTCATCACAATGCTTCATAATGTTTGTCATCACACTGGTCCATGTCCGCATCATCACAAGTATCTCTGACCTTTGTAACCACAATGCTCCATGAACTTTTCATCACTATTCTCTGTGACCCTTGTCATCACAATGCTCCAAGTCTTTGTCAGAACAATGCTCCATGACCATTGTCATCACAATGTGCCACACGCATTTCATCACAACGGTGAACAAACTTGTCATTGCAATGCTCCTTAAAGATTGTAATCACAATGCTCCATGCACTTCTCATCCAAATGCTCTCTCACCAGAGATATCACAATGTTCCATCACTAGTCATCACAATACTCCCTCACCCCTGTAATCACAATGTTCCATGACCCTGTCATCACAATGCTACATCCCCTTATCATCACAATGTTCCATGACACCTGACATCACAATGTTCCACAACCCCTGTCATCAAAATGCTCCATGACCCTTTTCATCCCAAAGCTCCATGATCCCTGGCATCACAATGTTCTATAACCCCTGTCATCAAAATGTTCCATTACACTTTTCATCAAATTGCTGCATGACCCTCTCATCAAAATTATCCCTGCCCTTCTCATCACAATGCACCACGCCCTTGTCATCAAAATGCTCCGTGACTTTTGTCATCACAAAGCTCCATGACCCTTGACATCACAATGCTCCATGTCATTGTCATCACAATGCTCCATGAACCCTCTCATCATATTGCTCTTGCCCTTGTCATCACAATGCTCCATGACTCTTGTCTTCACAATGCTCGATGCCCTTCTCATCACAATGCTCCAAGCCCTTGTCATTAAAATCCTCTATGATCATTGTATCACAGTGTTCCGTGCTCTTGTCATCACAATGCTCCATGCCCACTCTCATCACAATAATCCATGAAACATTTCACACCAATGCTTCCTGTCCTTCTCATCACAATGCTCCATTACACCTTTCATAACAATGTTCCATGACCCCTGCCATCACAGTGTTCCACGGCCTTGAAATTCACAAGGCTTCATGACACTTGTCATCACAATGTTACAAGACCCATGTAATCACAATTCTCCATGCCCTTTTCATCACAAAGCTCCATGACGCATGTCATTAGAATGTTCCATGGACTTCTCATCACAATGCTCCATGTCCTTGTCATCACAATGCTCCAAGACACATTTTATCACAATGCTCCATCCCCCTTTTCATCTCAAAGCTCCATGAATCCTATCATCAAAATGCACCATGCCCATTATCATAATGCTTCAGGGTATTTTCATCACAATGAAATCAAAATGCTCCATGACCTCTGTCATCACAATGCTCCAAACAGTTGGGATCACAATGTTCCATAACACTTCTCATCACAACAACCCATGATGCTCATAATCACAATTATCCATGGTCTTCTCATCACTATGCTCCATAACCTTTGTCATCACAATGCTCAATACACTTGTCATCACAATGCTCCCTGACACTTGTCGTCAGTATGCTCCTTGAACACTGTCATGACAAGGCTCCATGCCTTTTTCATCACAATGATCCATGCCCTTTTCATCACAATGCTCCAAGACACCTGTAATCACAATGCTCCATGCACTTGTCATCACAATACTCCATGACGCATTCATCAGAATGCTCCATGGCCTTCTCTTCACAATGCTCCATGCCCTTGTCATCACAATGCTCCAAACCCCTGTAATCAAAATTCTCCCTGCCGCTTGTCATTATAGCGCTCCATGACGCTCATCATCACAATTATCCATGGTCTTCTCATCACAGTGCTCCACGGTCTTGCCATCACAGTGCTCCATGCCCTGGTCATCACAATGCTCTATGTTCCCTGTCATCACAATTCTCCACGTTCTTGGCATCACTATGTTCCATGACACTTCCCATCACAGTGTTAAATGCTTTGTCATCACAATACTCCACAAGCTTGTCATCAGAATACTCCATGACCCTTGTCATCACAATGATCCATGACCCCTGTCATCACAATGCTCCATGAGACTTATCATCACAATGCTCCATGTCCTTTCTCATTACAGTCCTCCATGATGCTCGTCACCAGAATTATCCATGGTCTTCTCATCACAGTGCTCCACGGTCTTGCCATAACAATGCTCCATGCCCTGGTCATCACAATGCTCAATGTCCCTTGTCATCACAATTCTCCACGTCCTTGTCATCACAGTGCTCCATGACAGTTCTCATCACAATGTTACATGCTCTTCTCATCACAATTCCCCATGCACTTGTTATCGCAATGCCCCATGACCCCTGTCATAGCAAGCTCCATTCCTTTGTCATCACAATGCTTCACGAATTTTTCATCAAAATTCTCAAAGGCCGTTGTCATCACAATGCTCCATGCCCTTGTCATCACAATGCTCCATGACCCTTGTCATCTTAATGCTCCAAGCCCTTGTCGTCACAGTGCTCCATTACCTTTGTCATCACAATCCTCCATAACACTTGGCATCACAATGCTCCATGTCATTGTCATCACAATGGAACATGAAATATGCCATCACAATGCTCCCTGACACCTGTCTTCACAATACTCCATGACCTTGTCATCACAATGCTCCATTCCCTTGTCATCACAATGTGCCATGCCCACTGTCAACACAATTATCCATGAAACTTGTCAGACCAATGCTTCATGCTCCTGTCATCACAAGGCTACATGACCCCAGTCATCTCAATGCTCCGTGTGTCCCGTCATCACAAGGTTCCATGACCTGTGTCACCACAAATGTCAATGTCCTCATCATCACAAGGCTCTGTGAAATGTGTCACCACAATGCTCCATGAACATTTCATCACAATGCTCAATGTCATTGTCATCACAATGCTCTATGAACACTCTCATCACATTGCTCCATGACCTTGTCATCACAAAGCTCCATGACGCATGTCATCAGAATGCTCCATGGCCTTCTCATCACAATGTTCCATGCCCTTGCCATCACAATTCAAAATAACCCCTGTCATAAAAATGCTCCATAACCCCTGCCATCACGATGTTCCATGGCCTTGTCATCACAAGGCTCCATGCCCTTGTCATCACAATGCTCCAAGACCCCTGTAATCAAAATGCTCCATGCCCCTTTTCATCTCAATGTTCCATGAACCCTGTCATCACAATACACCATGCCCATCATCAAAATGCTTCATGGTATTGTCATTACAATGAAATCAAAATGCTCCATGACCTCTGTCATCACAATGCTCCAAATCCTTGTGATCAAAATGTTCCATAACACTTATCATCACAACGCCCCATGACGCTCGTCATCACAGTTATCCATGGTCTTCTCATCACAATGCTCCATGACCTTTGTCATCACAATGCTCAATACACTTGTCATCACAATGCTCCCTGACACTTGTCGTCAGTATGCTCCCTTAACCCTGTCATGACAAGGCTCCATGCCTTTTTCATCACAATGTTCCATGCCATTGTCTTCAAAAGCTCCATGATGCATGTCATCCAAACGCTCCATGGCCATCTCATCCCAATGCCCCATGCCATTGTCATCACTATGCCCCAAGACACCTGTATTCACAATGCTCCATGCCCCTTTTCATCAGAATATTCCATGAGACTTGTCATCACAAGTCTCCATGGTCTTCTCATCACAATGCTCCAGTACCTTGTCATCACAAGCCTCCATGGCCCCTGTCATCACAATACTCCATGAACGTTTTCAGCCCAATGCTCCTTGACCTTATCATCACAATGCTCCATGACCCCTGTCATCACAATTCTCCATGACTCCTGTCATCACAATGATCCATGAAACCTGACAACACAATGATCCGGGACTCTTGTCATCAAAATGCTCCATGCCCTTGTCATCCCAATGCTCCATGACCCCTGTAATCACAATGTTCCGTGACACTTGTCATCAGAGTGCTCCATGAAACTTGTCATCACAATGCTCCATGCCTTTGTCAGCAATATGCTACATAATCGTGTCATCACAATGCTCCATGCGCTTGTCATCACAATCTTTCATGACACTTTGGATCATATTGCTTCATGCCCTTGTCATCTCCCTCTTGCCTTTCTGGTTTTTACAGATTTTCAGATGTCCCTTTTGACCCGTGGGAAGTGACAATTCTTTGTATTGTGGATTTGCATTGTGCGCTTGCTTGATTGTCCAAAAAGGTCGTATGTGTTTTCAAATGAATATATTCAGGAGAAAAAGCATACGCCCTTTTTGGCCAAGTGCATCATTGTCGAAGTTGTGATGCTTTTCCTGTGCTTTAAAGGCGATTCCTATTTACCTCTTGAAATATGTTTTGTGCAATTCTGCCTCATTTTCAAGTCAGCTTCATTGCCTTCCCTCAACTGATTTTTGGAAGACAGTAGTCCTTTATAACTGTAGGTTTGTGAATTGCTGTGCCCGTGAGATCCAATTTTCAAATCCCATTTTTGGGAGCTGACCGCAAATCCACAATTTTGCTTCAGGACCTATACTTGTTCCAGGGGTGGATATACTCTTCCCTGCGGGTGGCTGAGGCTTTGGTTAATTCTTCTTCCTGATGGGAATTTACAGTGACATGTGCCCGTCCAACTGCCTACATCTACTCTCTGATTGGTTCTCCCTCTTCCCTTTCATCCTCTGCACAATTAGCAAACTGTGCGAACCAGGAGGTTATAGGGGCTGGCTCTCCTAAGTTGGGAGATTGATAGTAAAGCAGTTGGAATGCCAAACTGGAGCACAAGGAGAGGAAAAATTAGGAGACTTTCAGAAATCTTTCACCATCACAGGGTGTCCATTCTCTAGGTTTCCCATACATGTTATAACTGTAGTGATATTCCCTACTACCTGGAGATTTGGGATCCATGGAATCGTGGCATGCATTACTACTTTAAAGGGTCTGCATTTTCTCTCCCAATCTCACCAGTCCTCTCAGTCCCAAGTGTCCAGCCTTATGTCTCATCCAGCTGTCTTTGCAGATATGGTCATTCCCGGTTTCATCAGAACCCCTGAAGGAATTGTGTAAGAATTTCGCTGTTTTTTTTGTTTGTTTTTGAAATTCATTTTTATAGTGCGGTTGAGCTGATTTTCACTGACGTGTTTATGCCAGTCTAGACACACTTGATTCCCTTATGGAGACAAATCAATACATAGGTTTTAAGATTCTCACTAGTCAGATATATTCCTCTGTGTGGAATAGGGGGTTTGAGTCCCGTTCACTGAGGAAGGGGTAGGTCTCGTCTATTCTCTATTTGGTTTATGGAATGGTACCTGTGCTAATATCAAACTCTGGTTTTATGCATCACCCCACCTCTCCTATCCCATTAAACAGGTATAAGAGTGTTTTCTAAATGTGAGACTCTGTTCTCTTTCTTAATTCAGTTCATGTGTTGTGATGTTGACATTCCCTCTGTAAGTGATATCTTATGAATAGATTCTTCTTCTGTGTGACTAATTTCACTTAGAATCATCATACCTAAATCCACTCTTTATGCTGCTACTGGCCTTATGACATTGATTCCACGTCTGAGTGATATTCCGTTGTACAAAATTACCACAAGTTATTTATGCATTTCTCTTTTTCCTGGGATATTTTAGGTGTACCGAAGTTGAGGTTCTTTTATGCAGAGCAGCCCTAAACTTTGGGGTGCCTGTGTCTTGTCGATATTTAGACTTCCCAAGTTATATGTCCATGAGTTGAAGTCCCCTTTGCTCGGGGGCTTTGTATTTAAATGTTTTAGGAAACAACATACACTTCTTCAGAGTGGCTCTTGGATATTTATACCCAACACATCAGCGTGACTAGGCTCCCTGTTCTCCATGGCCTCTCCAGCATTTCTGGTTTGTACACATTTTTTTGGATGGCCTTTCTGAGCAGTGGAAATTGAGACTTCTTTGTTGTGCAGATTTGCATTTCCCGCTTGCTTGGTTGGCCAAAAACTCTGTATGTGTTTTTTTCCTGAAGATATTCACGAAAAAAAGGCATACACCCTTTTGCCCAACTACATCATTTTAGAAATTCTGCTGCTTTTCATATGCTTTAAATGTGAGTACAATCTACCTTTTGAAATCTGTTTCCTGCAATTCTGCCTCTCATTCAGATCCTCTTCGTTGCCTTACCTGAATATATTTTTGGACGTTGGTTATCATTTATATCTTTGCAGATCTTTGAATTGTCTGCTCCTGAGCTCCATTTTGCAACTCGCTTTTTTTGTGAGCAGGCCGCCAAACCATTGGATTGATTCTGGCCCTATTCTGGTTCTGAGGAGGCAGGCTGAGCCTTTGGTTAATTCTTCTTCTAATGGGAAATTAGAGTGACATGTGCCTGTCAAAAATCCTACAGCTAATCTCTCATTGGTTCTCCCCTTCCCATTTATCCTCTGCACAAATTGCAAACTGTGTGAAACAGGAGGATAAAAGTGCTGATTCTCAAAGTGAGGAGATTTTTATAATGTGTCTGGAATGGCGAACCCCAGCACCAGGAGATCAAAAATGAGGTGCATTTTAGACACCTTTCCTGAGCACACGGTGTACATTCATCTCGGTTTCGTAGGCATGTTTTCGCTGTCAGAAGATTCCCTTGAACCTGCTGATTTGGGACCCATGGAATGGGTACCAGGCAGTATTACTTTAAAAGGTCTGCATTTCCTCACCCAGCCTCTCTAACATCTCTTAGCCTGCATAGCTTCCAGCCTTATATATCATCCTGCTGTGGGTCTACATGTGTTCAATCCATGTTACATCGTAGCCCTTCAACAAAAGGTGTAAGAATTTTTGTCTGTCTTACCGTTTTTATAAATATTTTTAAATTTATTTTTATATTGGTTACAGCTGATTTTCAAAGCTCTGTTTTTTGCTGCTGTACATCCACTTGATTCATGTACTGTGAGACAACAATAAATTATTTTTCAGATGCTTACCAGTCATATGTATTATTGTCCAGTGACTTGAGTGGGCTGAGTCCAGTTCTTTGAGGTACCGTGTAGGCCTTCTCAGTTATTCAATTTGGTACTTGGAATGGTATATTTGCTAATTTCAACCTCCTGGATAATACCTCACCATTCCCCACCTTTCCCATTTAGCAGCCTTATGTCTATTTTCTACATATTTGACTATGTTTCTGTTTTGTAGTTTATTTCATGTGTAGCCATTTTTGATTCCACCTTTAAGTGACATCTTATGATATGTGTCTTTTTCTTTCTGACATATGTCACTTAGAATGATCGTATGTAACTCCTCCAGAGTTGTTCCAACTGGCCTTATTTCATTGATTTCGGGATGAGTACTATTCAACTCTACATAAGTAACCATCTCTTTTATCCATTTTATCCTTCCAGGGACATTTAGGTTATATCCATGTGGAGGCCCTTTTTAACAGAGAGGTGGTAAACGTTGTGGTGCCTGTTTACTGTCCATTTTTGTTTTTCCCAAGGTATACGCCCATGAGTGCAAGTGCCCTATGCTCTGTAGCTCATCTTTTAGATGTTTTAGCAAACACAATACATTTCTCCAGAGTGGCCGTTGGCAAATTACATTTCCACTATCAGCCTCACAGGGCTCCCTTTTCTCCTCACCCAGTCCTGCATTTCTGGTGTTTACACTTTATGTGGATGGCCCTTCTGACTGATGTGAAGTGATACATTTTGTAGTATTGATTTCCAGTGCCCACCTGTTTGGTTGGATAAAACCTGTGTATGGCCTTTACTTGAATATATTCAGAAAAAATGCATACGCCCTTTTGTGCCAACTGCATCATTGACGATGCTGAGCCCCTTTTCTTGTGCTTTAATGGGGAGTCCTTTCTAGCTCTTCAAATCTGTTTCCTGCCACTCTCCCTTGCTTACAAGTCCTTTTCTGTGACTTACCTTAAGACATTTTTCGACGATAGATATTTTCAACTCTGCAGTTTCATGAATTTTAGTGCCCCTGAGTTCCATTTTTCAACTTGTGTTTTTGGAAACTGGACACAAAACAGCGGGATTTCCTCTAGACCTATTCTGTTTCCGTGGGCAATTCTAGCCTTTGATTAATTTGTCTTCCAGATTGGAAATTAGAGTGGCATGTGCCTGTCCGAACACCTAAGACTTGTCTCTAAATTTTTCTCATCCTTCCGCTTCATCCTCTGGACAAATTCCAAACTGTGTGCAACAGGATGTTGACGGTGCTGATATCCCCAAGTGAGGAGATTGTTAGGAAAGATGCTGGAGGGGTGAACCCGAGCACCAGGCAATGAGGAGAAGATGTGCCTTTTCCAAACTCTTTCCGATCAAACGGTGTACCATCCTCTAGGTGTGACAGGCATGTTTTAGCTGTAGGAAGGGTCCCGTGCATGGAAGGAGAACACCAGGGATTTTTCCAAATCAGTGCCTCCCCATACCCCAAACTGGGGAATTTTTAAGCTACAGCTACACATATGTCCATTAAGGGCTTGGGAAATAGGCAGAGCCCAAACTTTAGATGATTGAAATCTTCAGGGTAAGAAGCGTTCACCATCGGCCTTGCTTAGATTACATTTTATCTGTCATTGATAGATGATGTCAATAAAAATATCTATTCTTTTTTCAGATTATTTCCCCTTTTAGGTTATTGCAAAATATTCAGTGTAGTGCCCTGTGCTATACAGTTGTTCCTTGTTGATGATCTATTTTATACATAGCAGTGTGTATGTGTTAATCCCAAACTGTTAATTTATCCCTTGTCCTACCTTTCCCCTTTGGTGATAATAAATTATAAGATTTTATACTTCTCAGAAATGGGGGAGCTGAAAGAGAGGTATCCTTTTCAATGGAAAAGCATTCAAAACAAGATTGAAGCTTCAGCCAAGAGTATTTGATGTACATCCATGGAAATAAATCACTTCATTTCTCTAATGTTGACCTGACAAATAAGACAGACGTCTTCACTGAACTTGCTTATAGTAAAGTGATGGAAATATCAAAGGTAAGTCTTAGAAACATCTTATTTTACCCGAGCATTATACACTGCTCTATGTTAACTACAGTTTGGCTCACACATCTGTTCATTGAAGTTACAATGATCTCAATTTCTGTTACTGATCCTCCAGAGTGGACCCCAACAGGAGTCCCCGTGCCCAGTGTCATTGGAGCCAACAGATCAAGACTGAGTTTGGTTCAGAAGCAAAGGAAACATTATTTTGAAAACAGAATGGAGAGGTGAGAGCGTGCAGTCCCCCACGGGCTGTCGGCTGGGCTGCTGTGTAGGGATCCCAGCAGCGTCAGTGGGAGGGAGGGGATGGAGCTCTCGAGGGCTGGGTTGGCTGCAGCTCAGGCTCTATGCCGTGGAGTCTGCATGGGACCCCGCTAGCTGAGGTGTCGACCCAGCCATTCTGCAATAGGAAATCGGGTCTGAAGTGCCGGGTGTGGGACCTCTGCACGTGGAACCCTAGGAGCACATGAAATTAGACAAAGCACAAAGGAAAAACATGTTAGACTTTATTTTATTGCCCAGGTTCTCTTTTTATCTCACAGGAATTTTTAATGAACGTTGCCAGAGACGAACACCTCCTCTGCTTTTTGTTCCGTTCCTCATTCTTGGGGTGTTGAGGGTGCAGACCCCTCTTTTGTAACTGCTTCATGCAGTGGTGGGAGCCCTGATACCTGGGGGGAGGAGCAAAACGTCTCCCCACCAGCCTCAAGGTGAGGTTGATTTTCCCAAGGCCACCTGCCTCACTTCTCGTACACCTGAGCACCAGCATTGGAAGTGTTATAGATTCTAATGACCTTTAAGTGTCCAGGAGAGAGATGTGCAGAGATGCTGAGGTGGCAGGTTTCACCCCACCCCACATTTGTTTGGCGACCTTAGGCTGACGGTTTTTGCCAGCCTAGATGCTCTGACCAGTAGTCTGTGCTTTCTTTAATTAGGTCCCTGAATTAATGTACAAACAGCACCATGTGTCAGAACCCTGCCCGCGCAACTCCCAGACAGTCCAGGGTCAGTGGTGATCCAGGACCATGACGTCCACTGAGTCAACGGCCTTTAGAAGTAGCCAGCAGTCCAGCCGGTCATATTGGCCACCATCACTCCGGTGTCTGTAGGGTTTTCTATGGTGAAAGCGTGATATACGTTTCCCCCGCCAAGCTTATTAGCTCCCCTCTGGGTGCAGTAAGTCCTGCAAGCAGTAGTCTGCTCTTCCGGGGCACAGTCTTGTTGTTTTCTGAGAGGAACTCCAGGTCAAGTGATGGTCACACCAGTCATCTTGGGGCCCCGTTGCCCCGGTTTGTCTCTCTGGAGGTGGAGTTGGAGGGCCTCCTCACTCGATGTCAGTGTGTCCACAGAGCGACACCTTCAACTTCAGGGCATGATGGGTGGTTAGGATCACGACGTGTGGTCCTTTTCCCTTAGGAGGTAGCTGGCCTTGTGGGCTGCTGATTTCTAGCTTTTTAGATACCCCAGTATCCTGGCCTCATGAGTTGGTGGGCAAAGCCCTTGGTGACCATAGTTTATCATACCTGAAGGGCATTCTTGTGTTGCTCCATTTCAAGTGGTCCCAGTTTTTGCACTAAGTCTCCAAAGGCAATTAACCTTTGACCGGGTATGTAAAGGTCAAAGGGTTTAGTTAAATTAGGGAGTTCCTGGGCAAGGGTCTAAATTGACTGCTCTTTCCATTTTTGAAAGGCTGCTTCTGGATTCTATTCAAAAGGATCATCATCTTTTCGTGTCAGTGTTTCAGGTAGAGGCCCAGCTATCAGACTGTAGTTAGGGATCCAGATGCAGAAAACCTTGGCCTCCCCAGGAACCCCTAAGCTGTCTTCTCGTTTTAGAAGAGGTAAGGCTGCAAATGGCTTCTTCCCTATCCTGGGATGTGTTTCCCCAAATATCTGTGAGAATGAAGCCCAGGCATGTCACCTGAGCCTGGGATATTTGAGCCTTTTTCTTGGACACCTTCTATCCTTTCTTGTCTAGGTAGTTCAGAGGCCTCTTTAGTAGGCCTGGCGATCAGAATGTCATCTCCATATTGAAGGAGGGTTCCCTTTTACAGAGGTAGAAGGTTTAGGTCTTTAGAGGACATTTCCCCAATGATGGTGTGGGGATTTTTGAACCATTGGTGCAGGACGGCCCAGCATTATTGCTTGTGTTGCATGTTGTGTCCTGCCACTCACAAGCCAAAAATTCTTGTGACTCTGAGATGAATGGAATACAGAAGAAGGCATCATTGAAGTCTAATACAGAATGCCATGGCCTGGTGGATGGTATAATGAGCAGCAGGGTGTAGGAAATAGGAGCTACTGGATGTATATCCTCGGTGGCTTCACTGACTGTCCTGATATCCTTTACCAGGTCTCCAGCAGCCCATGGGGCTCTCGTGGTCAGGCCAATCCCAGGATATGGAGCTCACCTGGTCTGCACCCCCCACCCCACAGCCCACGGGGCTCTCGTGTTCAAGTGCCTCCCAGGGTATGGAGCTCACCTGTGCAGCTACCCAGCAGCCCATGGGGCTCTCCTAGTCAGGCCCTTCCCAGGATACAGAACTCCCCTGGGCAGGTACCCCAGCAGGGCTGGACACACAGGAACTGTGCACATAGCCCACCTTGCAGAGAACCCCCAGCTCACCTGTCGCTCACAGCTGACACAGAACACCTCAGAGCAGGACTTGAACTAACAGACAGCAGCTCTGACAGGTCTGTGACCCTGGCTATCACTCTGTGCAGCCTCTCTCTGCCTGGTCTTCCAGACACTTCCACTGCAGCCAGGGCACCAGGCCTCTGTCTCCACCCACCATCACTCCTCTCCCTGACTCCTGGGTTCCTCTCATTAGGATAGGGTCTTCTTGAAGTTGTTTTCCACTCATGGACCAGATAAAATGATAAGAAAACAAGCCGCAGATGCAGCCCCTTGTCTAGCCTGACTCTCTAGGGCCCACACCTGTTCCTTGGGCCTGGCCCGTTTAGCAAGGTTCATTTTCTGCTACTGTGAGCCCCTGAGGGGTGAGGATTGGCTGATTTGGGCAGCCTGACACTGCCTGCCAACCCTCCCCAGGTGTGCCTGGGTTGAGGTCAATATAAACACCTCTCCAGTCAGCAAGAGCCCCTGTTGCTGTGCCTGACGCCATATTCTCTGCCCCGTCAGCAGTGTTGGGGCTGGGGTGGTGGTAGGGAGTGAGGGGCCGTGGCTTTATGGGTGGCCCAGTGTCAGTGGGGCTCTGCTGGACTTTTCGCAGGAGTTGCTAGGCTGCCACCTGCTAAAGAAGAGGATGTGTCATCCATACCTGCCGCTGGAATTTCTACCCAGGCAGAGGTGAGGAAGTAAAAAAGCAGTGGGGGCTGTGGCAGGAGGGGTATCTCAGGCAGGGAAATGGAAAGCTTCCAGAAGGGCATCTGGGGCCAGGACCATCCTGGCTGGCCTGCAGGCACCAAGTCGGTCTGCGTTCTGTCGCTGGTGTGGCTCCACAGCCCTTCCTCTAGGCTTGCAAGTACTTGTACATATCCAGGTGTTTTACCTGGAAAGGGTGGGAAGAGTTCAGCTGCAGCAGGACTGGGGCTCAGGTCACATTTACTCACAGACGCCTCAACACAGTCCCCCAGCTTTGCAATGAGGATGCTCCTTGTGGGGGGGAGCGCTGCTGACTGCATGGGAGACGATTTCCCACCTCTGACCAACTTAAGAATTTTTTACCACTGCAGCAAGTGCCCTGATACGATTTTCCTCTGTATCACTGGTGGGTTCTGTTTTATTTTTTTTTTTTTCTTTTTTTCTTTTTGGTTCAAGTTAGATTTTATTTATTCCTCTTTTTTTTTAATTTTGGAGATATAAACATGGAAATAATGCATTAATATAAAGACATCTATGTGAAGGGAAAAACCTTTTTTCTGTTTTATTTTATTAAATGTTATTTATTTATTTTTATTTTTTTAAAATTTATTTATTTCTTTTATACAGCAGGTTCTTATTGGCTATCTATTTTATACATATAAGTGTGCACATGTGAATCCTAGTCTCCCAATTCATCCCACCACTACCCTCACATGGTGTTCCCCCCTTGGTGTCCATATGTTTGTTCTCTATATCTGTGTCTCTATCTCTGCCCTGCAAACCGGTTCATCTGTACCATTATTCTAGGTTCCACATATATGCATTAATATACAATATTTGTTTTTCTCTTTCTGACTTACTTCACTCCGTATGACAGTCTCTAGATCCATCAAGGTCTCTACAAATGACCCAATCTCATTCCTATGTATGGCTGAGTAACATTTCATTGTATATATGTACCACGTCTTTATCCATTCGTCTGTCTGTGGTCACTTAGGTTGCTTTCATTACCTGGCTATTGTAAATAGTGCTGCAATGAATTTTGTGGTGAATGTATCTTTTAGATTTATGGTTTTCTCTGGGTATATGCCCAGTAGTGGGATTGCTGGATTATATGGTAATTCTATTTTTAGTTTTTTAAGGAACCTCCATACTGTTCTCCATAGAGACTGTATCGATTTACATTCCCAACAATAGTGGAAGAAGGTTCCTTTTCTCCACACCCTCTCCAGCATTTGTTGTTTGTAGATTTTCTGATGATGTGATGTGATACGTCATTGTAGTTTCAATTTCCAGTTCTCTAATAGTTAGTGATGTTGAGCAGATTTTCATGTGCGTACTGCCCATCTCTATGTCTTCTTGGAAGAAATATCTATTTAGATCTTCTTCCATTTTTGTATTGGGTTGTTTGTTTTATTAATATTGAGCTGCATGAGCTGTTTATATATATTGGAGATTAATCATTTGTCCATTGATTCGTTTGCAATTATTCTCTGCCATTCTGAGAGTTGTCTTTTCACCTTGTTTTTGGGTTCCTTTGCTTTGCAAAAGCTTTTAAGTTTCATTATGTCCCATCTGTATAGTTTTCTTTTTTACTTCATTAATATAGGAGGTGGATCAAAAAAGATCTTGCTGTGATTTACGTCAGAGTATCCTTCATAAGTTTTCCTCTCAGAGTTTTATACTGTCTGGTCTTACATTAAGGTCTCTAATCCATTTTGAATATATTTTTATGTATGGTGTTGGGGAGTGTTCTAATTTCATTCTTTTACATGTAGCTGTCCATATTTCCCAGCACCAATGATTGAAGAAACGGTCTTATCTCCATTGTATAGTCTTGCTTCCTTTGTCATAGATTAGTTGATCATAGGTGTGTAGGTTTATCCCTGGGCCTTCTTTCTTTTTATTTTTTTCCTTTTACACGTTTATTGGAGTATAATTGCTTTACAATGGAGTGTTCCTTTCTGCTGTATAACAAAGTGAATCAGCTATACATATACAAATATCACCAGATCCCCTCCCTCTTGCATCTCCCTCCCACACTCCATATCCCACCCCTTTATGTGGTCACAAATCACCGAGCTGATCTCCCTGTTCTATGTGGCTGCTTCCCAGTAGCTATCGGTGTTACATTTGGTAATGTATTTATGTCCATGCCACTCTCTCATTTCGTCCCAGCTTACCCATCCCCCTTCCGGTGTCCTCAAGTCCTTTCTCTATGTCTGTGTCCTTAATCCTGTCCTGCCACTAGGTTCTTCAAAATCTTTTTTTTTCTTCATTAGATTCCGTATATCTCTGTTAACATACAGTATTTGTTTTTCCCTTTCTGACTTACTTCACTGTGTAGGACAGATTCTAAGTCCATCCACCTCAGTACAAATAACTCAGTTTTGTTTCTTTTTATGGCTGAGTAATATTCCATTGTATATATGTGCCAGATCTTCTTTATCCATTCATCTGTCGATGGACACTTAGGTTGCTTCCATGTCCTGGCTATTGCAAATAGAGCTGCAATGAACATTTTTCTACATAACTCTTTTTGAATTATGGTTTTCACAAGGCAAATGTCCAGTAGTTGGATTGTTGTGTCATATGGTACTTCTATTGTTAGTTATTTAAAGGACCCTCCGTACTGTTCTCTCTAGTGCCCATATCAATTTACATTCCCACCCACAGTGCAAGTGTGTTCCCTTTTCTCCAATTAAGGCCTCTCCAGCGTTTATTGTTTTGTAGAATTTTTTGATGATTGCCACTCTGACTGCTGTGAGGTGATACCTCACGGTAGTTTTGATTTGCATTTCTCTAATGATTAGTGATGTTCAGCATCCTTTCATGTGTTTCTTGGTAATCTGTATATCTTCTTTGGAGAAATGTCTATTTAGGTCTTCTGCCCGTTTTTGGATTGGGTTGTTTGTTTTTGTGATATTGAGCTACATGAGGTGCTTGTAAAGTTAGGAGATTAATCCTTTGTCAATTGCTTCATTTGAAAATATTTTCTCCCATTCTGAGGGTTGTTTTTGCATCTTATTTATGTTTTCCTGTACTGCGTAAAAGCTTTTAAGTTTCATTAGGTCCCATTTGTTGATTTCTGTTTTTATTTCCATTTCTCTAAGTGGTGGGTCAAAAAGGATCTTGCTGTGATTTATGTCATAGAGTGTTCTGCCTATGGTTTCCTCTAAGTGTTTTATAGTGTCTGGTCTTATATTTAGATCTCTAATCAATTTAGAGTTTATATTTGTGTATGGTGATATGGAGTGTTCTAATTTCATTCTTTTATGTGTAGGGGTCCAGTTTTTCCAGCACCAATTACTGAAGAGACTGTCTTTTCTCCATTGTATATCCTTAGCTCCTTTGTCATAGATGAGATAGCCATAGGTATGTAGGTTTATCTCTGGGCTTTCTGTCCTGTTCCATTGATCTGTGTTTATGCCAATCTACATACACTTGATTCCATTATGGAGACATATAAATACATAGGTTTCAAGGTTATTACCAGTCAGATATATTCCTCTTCAGTGAATAGGGTGTTTTGTGTCCAGTTCATTGAGAAAGGAGTAGGTCTTGTCTATTACATATTGGGTACATGGAAAGGGATCTGTGCTAACTTCAAACTCTGCTTTTACACATCACGCCACGTCACCTTTCCCCTTAAGGAGGCATACGTGTGTTTTCTAAATGTGTAACTCTGTTCTCTTTTGAAATTCAGTTCATGTGTGGCCATGTTTACATTTCCTCTATAAGTGATATATTACAATAAGTTTCTTTTCCTTTGTGGCTCATTTCACTTAGCATCATCGTACCTAAAGCCACTCATTATGCTGTTATTGGCCTTATGACATTGATTTTATGTCTGAGTGACATTCCATTGTATATAAGTACCACAACATCTATATCCATTTTTTTCTCCTTTCCTGGGATATATAAATTGTACCGAAGTCGAGGTTCTTGTAAACAGAGCAGCCCTAAAGTTTGGGCTGGCTGTGTGTTGTGGATTTTTAGTTTTCCCAAAATACACGCCCATGAGTGGACGTGTGCTATGCTCTGTAGCTCTGTTTTAGAAAACAACATACAGTTTTCCAGAGAGGCTGTTGGCAATTTACATCCTGTCCATCGGCGTAACCAGACTCCCTTTTCTCCATGGCCTGTCGTGCATTTGTGGTTTTTACAATATTTGTGGATGGCCCTTTTGACTGGAAGTAAGGGACACTTCTCTGTAGTGTGGATTTCCAATGCCTGATGGCTTGCTTGGCCAAGAAGGGTATATGCATTTTTTCCCGAATATATTCAAGAAAATACACATAGTCCCTTTTCAGCCAAGGGCAACATTGTCGAAATTCTGTCGCTTTTCATGTGCTTTAAAGACGACTCCAATCTACCTCTTGAAATCCGTTTCCTTCAATTCTGCCTTGCATTCAAATCCTCTTCACTGCCTTACCTCAATATATTTCTGGATGATAGTTGTCCTTTATAACTCTGCAAGTTTGTGAATTGCTGTGCCCCTGATTTCCATTTTTCAACTCGCCTATTTGTGAGCTGGCTGCAATACCACAGGATGGCTTTAGGCCCTAGTCTGGTTCCGTGGCTTCAGGCTGAGCCTTTGCTTAATTCTTCTTCCTGATGGGAAACTAGAGTGACATGTGCCCATCCAAACACCTACCGCTTATGTCTCATTTATTTCACCTCTTCCTGTTCATCCGCTGCACAATTTGCAAACTGTGCATAACAGGATGGTAAAGACACTGACACTCAAAGTCGGGAGATTTTTAGTAATGCAGATGGAATGGCGAAGCCGAGCACGACAAAAGGAAAAATGAGGTACCTTTTAGAAAACTTTCCCAATTACACAGTGTACCATCCACTGGGTTTCCCATGCATGATTTAAGTGTAGGAGGATTCCCTTACACCTGGAGAGTTGGGACCACTAGAATGGGTAGCACACAGTATTGCTCTAAGTGGTGTTCTTTTGTTCACACAACCTCAGCAATCTTGTCCGCCCCAAGTGTCCAGTCTTATGTCTCATCCAGCTGTGGGTGTAAAGGTGGTCAATCTAGCTTGCATCACAGGCCCTGAACGTAATGTTTAAGACTTTCTCTCTGTTTTTGCATTTTGCTTTTGAAATTTATTTTTATAAGTGGGTTTAACTGAATTTCAGTGCTGTGTTCATGCCGTTATACACACACATGATTCCTTTATGGAGAGATGAGAATACATATGTTTTAAAATTCTTAGAGTCATATATATTCCTCAGAAAGGAATAAGGGTTTTTGAGTCCAGTTCATTATGCCGGGAGTAGGTGCGGTTTATTAAATACTTGGTTTATGTAACGGTATGTGTGCTAATTTAAAACTGTGGTTTTATGCATCACTTCACCTCGCCTTTCCCATTAAGCAGGAAGAAGATTCTTTTCTAAATGTGTGACTCTGTTGTGTTTCTAATTCAATTCATGTGTAGTCATGTGTACACTCCCACTATGAGTGATATCTTATGATAAGACTCGTTACTCTGTTATCTTTCCTAAATCAGTTCATGTGTAGCCATGTTTTCAGGACCTTCATAAGTGATATCTTATGATAAGTTTCTTTTTCTGTGTGACTTATTTCACTTAGAATCATCGTACCTGAGACCACTCATTTTAGTGCTACTGGCCTTATGACATTAAGGTCATGGCTGAGGGATATTCCATCGTACGTAAGTACCACAATTTCTTGAATCATTTTTGTCTTTCCTGGGATATTTAAGGTGTACCCAAGTTGAGGTTCTTGTAAGCAGTGCAGCCCTAAATTTGGGCATGGATGTGTCTTATCGATTTTCAGTTTTCCAAAGGTATATTCCCTAGACAGGAACTGCCCTTGGATTTTTAGCTCTGTTGTTTATTTGATATAGGGAACAAAATGCACTCCTCCAGAGAGGTAGTTGGCAATTTATATCCTGCCCTTTAGACTAACAAGGTTCACGTATCTCCAGGGCCTATCTTGACTTTCTGGTTTCTACACATTTTTCGGATATCCCTTTTGACCTGTGGGAAGTGATCGTTCTTTTAGTGAAGATTTGCATTGCCCGCTTGCTTGCTTGGCCAAAAAGGGCATATGCTTTCTTTCCTGAATATATTCAGGATAAAACACATACGCCCTTTTTGGCCAAGTGCATCACTGTCGAAGTTGTGCCCCTCTTCCTGTGCTTCAAAGTCGATTCCAATGTACTTCATGAAATCTGTATCCTGTTATTCTGCCTCATTTTCAAATCCGCCTCACTGCCTTCCCTCAATAGATTTTTGGAGGATAGTTGTCCTTTATTACTCTGCCAATTTGTGAATTGCTGTGCCCCTGAGCTCCATTTTTCAGCTCGCTTTTTTGTGATCTGACCGCAAATCCACAATTTTGGTTCAGGACTTATACTCGTTCCTACAGGCAGGCTGAGACTTCGGTAAATTCTTCTTCCTGATGGGAAATTAGAGTGACATGTGCCCGTCCAAATGCCTAACAACTACTCTCTAATTGGTTCTCCCTCTTCCCTTTCATCCTCTGCCAAATTGGTAACCTGTGCGAACCAGGAAGTTAAAGGGGATGTCTCTCCAAGTAGGGATATTGATAGTAAAGCAGTTAAAAGGTCAAACCGGAGCACCAGGAGAGGGACTATTCGTTGAGTTTTAGATACCATTCGTATCCACAGTGTGTCCATTCCCTAGGATTCCCGTACATGTTATAGCTCAAGTAATAATCCCTTCAACCAGGAGAGTTGGGACCAATGCAATATGTGCAACGCATTATTGCTTTAAAGGGTCTTCATTTGCTCACCCAACCTCACCAATCCTCTCAATCACAAGTATCCAGCCATAAGACACATCCAGCTGTCATTTTAGATATGGTCATTTCAGGTTTCATCAGAGCCCCTGAAGGAATTGTAAACAATTTCCCTGTTTTGTTTTGTTTTTGAAATTCCTTTTTATAGTGGGTTTGAGCTGATTCTCACGGCCATGTTTATGCCAGTCGAGACACACTTGAATCCCTTAAGGACACATTTCAATACAGAGGTTTTAAGATTTTACTAATCAGATATATTCCTCTGCGGGGAATATGGGGTGTTGAGTCCCTTTCACTGAGGAAGGTGTAGGTCTTGTCTATTCCCTATTAGGGTTTTGGATTGGTACCTGTACTAATATCAATCTCTGGTTTTATGCATCACCCCACCTCTCCTTCCCCCTTGAGCAGGCATAAGTGTTTTCTAAATGTGAGACTCTTCTCTTTCCTAACTCAGTTCATGTGTAGCCATGTTTACAGGTTCTTCATAAGTGATATCTTATGATAAGTTTCTTTTTTTGTGTGACTTATTTCACTTAGAATCATCGTACCTGAATCCACTCATTTTGCTCCTACTGGTCTTAAGACATTGATTTCATGGCTGAGGGATATTCCATCGTACGTAAGTACCACAATTTTTTGAACCATTTTTATATTTCATGGGATATTTAAGGTGTACCCAAGTTGAGCTTCTTGTAAGCAGTGCAGCCCTAAATATTGGGGTGTCTCTGTCTTATTGAATTTCAATTTTCCCAAGGTATATTCCCTAGACTGGAAGTGCCCTTGGCTCTGTAGCTCTGTTGTTTATTGTTTTAGGGAACACAATGCACTCCTTCAGAGAGGCAGTTGGCAATTTACATCCTGCCCATCAGCATAACAAGGCTCCCTGTTCTCCAGGACCTGTCTTGCCTTTCTGATTTTTAAATATTTTGCGGATGTCCCTTTTCACAGGTGGGAAGTGATACTTCTTAGTAGTGCAGATTTGCATTGCCTGCTTGCTTGCTTGGCCAAAAAGGGCATATGCGTTTTCTCCTGAATATATTCAGGAGAAAACACATACGCCCATTTTGGCCAAGTGCATTATTGGAGAAGTTGTGCCCCTCTTCCTGTGTTTAAAGACGATTCCAACGCACCTCTTGAAATCTGTTTTTTGCTATTCTGCCTCGCATTGATGGCCGCCTCGTTGCATTCCCTAACCAGATTTTTGGATGCTAGTTGTCCTTTATTACTCTGCCAGTTTGTGAATTGCTGTGCCCCTGAGGTCCATTTTTCAACTCGATTTTTGTGAGCTGAATGCAAGTCCAAAATTTTTGTTCAGGAAATATACTGTTTCCTGGTGGGTGGCTGAGACTTTGGTTAATTCTTCTTCCTGCCAGGAAATCAGAGTGACATATGCCCCTCCAAATGTCTAACAACTACTCTCTCATTGGTTCTCCCTCTTCCCTTTCATCCTCTGCCAAATTGGCAACCTGTGTGAAACAGCAGGTTAAAGGGGCTGTCTCTCCAAGTTGGGAGATGGATAGTAAAGCAGTTGGAAACTAAAACCAGAACACCAGGAGAGGGACTATTAGTTGAGGTTTAAAAACCTTTCGTATTCACAGTGTGTCCATTCTCTAGGTTTCCCGTACATGTTATAGCTGTAGTAATATTCCCTTCAACCTGGAGAGTTGGGACCCATGGAATGGGTGCCACACATTATTGCTTTAAAGGGTCTGCATTTCCTTACACAATCTCACCTATCGTCTCACACCCAAGTGTCCAGGCTTATGCCACATCCAGCTCTCATTGTAGATAGGGTCATTCCAGATTTCATCAGAGACCCTGAAGGAATTGTAAAGAATTTCCCTGTTTTGTTGTTTTGTTTTTGAAATTCCTTTTTATAGTGGGTTTGAGCTGATTCTCACTGCCATGGTTATGCCAGTCTAGACACACTTGTTTCCCTTATGGAAACATATCAATACATAGGTTTTAAGATTCTTACTAGTAAGATATATTCCTCTGTGGGGAATATGGGGTGTTGAGTCCCTTTCACTGAGGAAGGTGTAGGTCTTGTCTATTCCGTATTAGGTTTTTGGAATGGTACATGTGCTTATATCAAACTCTGGTTTTATGCATCACCACACCTCTCCATCACCCTTAAGCAGGCATAAGATTGTTTTCTAAATGTGAGACTCTGTTATCTTTCCTAACTCAGTGCATGTGTAGCCATGTTTACAGGATCTTCATAAGTGATATCTTATGATAAGTTTCTTTTTCTGTGTGACTTATTTCACTTAGAATCATCGTACCTGAATCCACTCATTTTGCTGCTACTGGTCTTATGACATTGATTTCATGGCTGAGGGATATTCCATCGTACGTATATACCACAATTTTTGAACCATTTTTATCTTTCCTGGGATATTTAAGGTGTACCCAAGTTGAGGTTCTTGTAAGCAGTGCAGCAGTAAATTTGTGGGTGCCTCTGTCTTACTTATTTTCAGTTTTCCCAATGTATATTCCCTAGACTGGAATTGCCCTTGTCTGCAGCTGTCTTGTTTACTTGTTTTAGAGAACACAATGCACTCATCCAGATAGGCAGTTGGCAATTTACTTCCCTCCCATCAGCATTACAAGGCTCCATGTTCTCCAGGGAATGTCTTGTCTTTCTGGTTTTTACACATTTTGTGGATATCCATTTTGACCGGTAGGAAGTGATACTTCTTTGTAGTTCAGATTTGCATTGCCCTGTTACTTGCTTGGCAAATAATGGCGTATGCGTTTTCTCCTGAATATATTCAAGAGAAAATGCATATGCTCTTTTTGACCAAGTGCATCATTGTCGAAGTTTTGCCCCTCTTCCTTTGCTTTACAGGTGATTCCAACATACCTCATGTAATCTGTTTCCTGCTATTGTGCCTCGCTTTCAAGTCCGCATCGGAGCCTTCCTTCAAAAGATTTTTGGACGATAGTTGTCCTTTATTATTCTGCCAGTTTTTGAATTGCTGTGCCCCTGAGCTCCATTGCTCAACTCGTTTTTTGTGAGCTGACCGCAAGTCCAAAATTTTGGTTCAGGACCTATACTGGTTCCCGGTGGGTGACTGAGACTTTGGTTAATTCTTCTTCCTGCCGGGCAATTATAGTTACATGTGCCCGTCCAAATGCCTAACAGCTACTCTCTCATTGGTTCTCCCTCTTCCCTTTCATCCTCTGCCAATTTGGCAACCTGTGTGAACCAGGAGGTTAAAGGGCCTGTCTCTCCAAGTTGGGTGATTGATAGTACAGCAGTTGGAGAGTGAAACCGGAGCAGCAGAAGAGGGACTATTAGTTGAGTTTTAGAAAACTTTCGTATTCACAGTGTTTCCATTCTCTAGGTTTCACGTTCCTGTTATAGCTGTAGTAATATTCACTACAACCTGCTGAGTTGGTACCCATGGAATGGAGCCCACACATTATTGCTATAAATGGTCTGCGTTTGCTCACCCAATCTCACCAATCCTCTCAGTCCCATGTGTCCAGCCTTATGCCACATCCAGCTGTCGTTGTAGATAGGGTCATTACATGTTTCATCATATACCCTAAAGGAATTGTATAGAATTTACCTTTTCTTTTGTTTTTGAAATTCCTTTTTATAGTGGGTTTGAGCTGATTCTCGCTGCCATGTTTATGCCAGTCTAGACACACTTGATTCCCTTATGGAGACATATCAATACATAGGTTTTAAGTTTCTTACTAGTCGGATATATTCCTCTGTGGGAAATACGGGATTTTGAGTCCCTTTTAGTGAGGAAGGTATAGGTAGGTCTTGTCTATTCCATAGTTGGTTTTTAGAATGGTACCTGTGCTTATATCAAACTCTGGTTTTATGCATCACCCCACCTCTCCTTCCCCCTTAAACAGGCATAAGAGTGATTTCTAAATGTGAGACTCTGATCTCTTTCCTAACTCAGTTCATGTGTAGCCATGTTTACAGGATCTTGATAAGTGATATCTTATGATAAGCTTCTTTTTCTGTGTGACTTATTTCACTTAGAATCACCGTACCTGAATCCACTCATATTGATGCTACTGGTCTTATGACATTGATTTCATGGCTGAGGGATATTCCATCGTACGTAAGTACCACAATTTTTTGAACAATTTTTATATTTCCTGGGATATTTAAGGTGTACCCAAGTTGAAGTTCTTGTAAGCAGTGCAGCCCTAAATTTGGGTGTGGCTCTGTCTTATTGATTTTCAGTTTTCCCAAGGTATATTCCCTAGAGTGGAAGTGCCCTTGGCTCTGTAGCTCTGTTGTTTACTTGTTTTAGGGGACACAGTACACTCCTCCAGAGAGGCAGTTGGCAATTTACATCCCGCCCATCAGCATAACAAGGCTCCCTGTTCTCCAGGGCCTCTCTTGCCTTTCTGGTTTTTACACATTTTGTGGATGTCCCTTTTGACTGGTGGGAAGTAGTACTTCTTTGTAGTGCAGTTTTGCATTGTGCGCTTGCTTGCTTGGCCAAAAAGGGCGTATGCGTTTTCTCCTGAATATATTCAGGAGAAAACGCATACGCCCTTTTTGGCCAAGTGCATCATTGTCGAAGTTGTGCCCCTCTTCCTGTGCTTTAAAGGTGATTCCAACGTACCTCTTGAAATCTGTTTCCTGCTATTCTGCCTCGCATTCAGGTCCGCCTCGTTGCCTTCCCTCAACAGATTTTTGGACGATAGTTGCCCTTTATTAGTCTGCCAGTTTGTGAATTGCTCTGCCACATAGCTCCAATTTTTAACTCGTTTTTGTGAGCTGAACGCAAGTCCAATATTTTGGTTCAGGGCCTATACTTGTTTTCGGTGGGTGGCTGAGACTTTGGTTAATTCTTCCTCCCGGGAAAGAAGAGTGACATGTCCCCGTCCAAATGCCTAACAGCTACTCTCTCATTAGTTCTCCCTCTTCCCTTTCATCCTTTGCCAAATTGGCAACCTGAGTGCACCAGGATTTTAAAGGTGCTGTCTCTCCATGTTTGGAGCTTGATAGTAAAGCAGTTGAAAAGTCAAACTGGAGCACAAGGAGAGGTACTTACTCGTTGAGTTTTAGAAAAGTTTCGTATTCACAGTATGTCCATTCCCTAGGTTTCCCATACATGTAATAGCTATAGAAATATTCCCTACAACCTGGAGAGTTATGACCCATGGAATGTGTGCCATGCATTATTGCTTTAAAGGGTCTGCATTTGCTCACCCAATCTCACCAATCCTCTCAGTCCCATGTATCCAGCCTTATGCCACATCCAGCTGTCATTGTAGACAGGGTCATTCCACGTTTCATCAGAGACCCTGAAGGAATTGTAAAGAATTTCCCTGATTTTTTGTTTTGTTTTTGAAATTCCATTTTATAGTGGGTTTCAGCTGATTCTCGCTGCCATGTTTATGCCAGTCTAGACACAATTGATTCCCTTACAGAGACATATCAATACATAGGTTTTAAGATTCTTACTAGTCAGATATATTCCACTGCGGGAAATATGGGGTTTTGAGTCCCTTTCACTGAAGAAGGTATAGGTAGGTCTTCTCTATTCCATAGTTGGTTTTCGGAACGGTACCTGTGTTTATATCAATCTCTGGTTTTATGCATCATCCCACCTCTCCTTCCCCTTTAAACAGGCATAAGAGTGTTTTCTAAATGTGAGAATCTGTTCTCTTTCCTAACTCAGTTCATGTGTAGCCATGTTTACAGGATCTTCATAAGTGATATCTTATGATAAGCTTCTTTTTCTGTGTGACTTATTTCACTTAGAATCATCGTACCTGAATCCACTGATTTTGCTGCTATTGGTCTTATGATATGGATTTCGTGGCTGAGGGATATTCCATCGTACGTAAGTACCACAATTTTTTGAACCATTTTTATATTTCCTGGGATATTTAAGGTGTACTCAAGTTGAGGTTCTTGTAAGCAGTGCAGCCCTAAATTTGAGGGTGGCTCTGTATTATTGATTTTCAGTTTTCCCAAAGTATATTCACTAGACTGGAAGTGCCCTTGGCTCTGTACGTCTGTTGTTTACTTGTTTTAGGGAACACAATGCACTCCTCCTGTGAGGCAGTTGGCAATTTACATCCCACCCATCAGCATAACGAGGCTCTCTGTTCTCCATGGCCTGTCTTGCCTTTATGGTATTTACACATTTTGTGGATGTCCCTTTTGACAGGTGGGAAGTGATACTTCTTTGTAGTGCAGATTTGCATTGCCCACTTGCTTGCTTGGCCAAAAAGGGCGTATGCGTTTTCTCCTGCATATATTCAGGAGAAAACGCATACGCCCTTTTTGGCCAAGTGCATCATTGTCGAAGTTGTGCCCCTCTTCCTGTGCTTTACAGACGATTCCAACACACCTCTTGAAAATTTTTTCCTGCTATTCCGCCTCACTGTCATGTCCGCTTTGTTGCCTTCCCTCAACAGATTTTTGGATGAGAGTTGTCTTTATTACTCTGCCAGTTTTTGAATTGTTGTGCCCTTCAGCTCCATTTTTCAACTCGGTTTTTGTGAGCTGAACGGATGTCCAAAATTTTGGTTCAGAACCTATACTGGTTCCCGATGGGTGGCTGCAACTTTGGTTAATTCTTCTTCCTGCCAGGAAAGTAGAGTGATATATGCCCGTCCAAATGCCTAACAGCTACTCTCTCATTGGTTCTCCCTCTTCCCTTTCATCCTGTGCCAAATTGGCAAACTGTGAGAACCAGGAGGTTAAAGGGGCTGTCTCTCCAAGTTGGGAGATTGATAGTAAAGCATTTGGAAAGTCAAACCGGAGCACCAGGAGAGGGACTATTCGTTGAGTTTTAGAAACCTTTCGTATTCACAGTGTGTCCATTCTCTAGGTTACCCATACATGTTATAGATCTAGTAATATTCCCTTCAACCTGGAGAGTTGGGTCCCATGGAATGTGTGCCATGCATTATTGCTTTAAAGGGTCTGCATTTGCTCACCTAATCTCACCAGTCCTCTCAGTCCCAAGTGTCCAGCCTTATGCCACATCCAGCTGTCATTGTAGACAGGGTCATTCCTCGTTTCATCAGAGACCCTGAAGGAATTGTAAAGAATGTCCCTTTTTTTTTGTTTTGTTTTTGAAATTCCTTTTTATAGTGGGTTTTAGCTGATTCTCACTGCAATGATTATGCCAGTCTAGACACACTTGATTCCATTACGGAAACATATCAATACATAGGTTTTAATATTCTTACTCTTCATATATATTCTTCTGTGGGAAATATCGTGTTTTGAGTTCCTTTCACTGAGGAAGGTGTAGGTCTTGTATATTCCATAGTTGGTTTTTGAAATGGTACGTGTGGTTATATCAAACGCTGGTTTTCTGTAGCACCCCACCTCATCTTCCCCCTTAAGCAGGCATCAGAGGGTTTTCTAAATGTGAGACTCTCTTCGCTTTCCTAATTCTGTTCATTTGTAGCCATGTTTAGAGGACCTTCATAAGTGATATCTTATGATAAGTTTCTTTATCTGTGTGACTTATTTCAGTTAGAATCATCATACCTGAATCCACTCATTTTGCTGCTACTGGTCTTATGACATTGATTTCATGGCTGAGGGATATTCCATCGTACGTAAGTACCAAAGTATTTTAAACCATATTTATATTTCCTGGGATATTTAAGCTGTACGCAATTTGAGGTTCTTGTAAGCAGTGCAGCCATAAATTTTTGGGTGGCTCTGTCTTATTGATTTTCTGCTTTCCCAAGGTATATTCCCCAGACTGGAAGTGCCCTTCGCTCTGTAGCTCTGTTGTTTACTTGTTTTAGGGAACACAATGCACTCCTCCAGAGAGGCAGTTGGCAATTTACATCCCGCCCATCAGCATAACAAGGCTCCCTGTTCTCCAGGGCATGTCTTGACTTTCTGGTTTTTACCAATTTTTTGGATGTACCTTTTGACAAGTGGGAATTGATACTTTGTAGTGCAGATTTGCATTGCCAGCATGCTTGCTTGGCCAAAAAGGGCGTATGCGTTTTCTCCTGAATATATTCAGGAGAAAACGCATACGCCCTTTTTGGCCAAGTGCATCATTGTCGATGTTGTGCCCCTCTTCCTTTGCCTTAAAAGCGATTCCAACGTACCTCTTGAAGTCTGTTTCCTGCTATTCTGCCTCGCTTTCAAGTCCGCCTCGTTGCCTTCCCTCAACAGATTTTTGGACGATAGTTGTCCTTTATTATTCTGCCTGTTTGTGAATTGTTGTGCACTGAGCTACATTATTTAACTCGTTTTTTTGTGAGCTGAACGCAAGTCCAATATTTTGGTTCAGGACCTATACTGGTTGCCGGTGGGTGGCTGAGGCTTTGGTTATTTCTTCTTCTTCCCGCGAAGTAAGATGACATGTGCCCGTACAAATGTCTAACAGCTGCTCTCTCACTGGTTCTCCCTCTTCCCTTTCATCGTCTGCCAAATTGATAACCTGTGCGAACCAGGAGGTAAAAGGTGCTGTCTCTCCAAGTTGGGAGATTGATAGTAAAGCAGTTGGAAAGTCAAATGGGAGCACCAGGAGTGGGACTATTCGTTGAGTTTTAGAAACCTTTCGATTCACACTGTGTCCATTCTCTAGGGTTCCCGTACATATTATACCTATTGTAATATGCCCTTAACCCTGGCCTGTTGGGACCCATGGAATGGGTGCCACACATTATTGCTTTAAAGGGTCTACATTTACTCACCCAATCTCACCAATCCTCTCAGTCCCAAGTGTCCAGCCTTATGCCACATCCAGCTGTCGTTGTAGATAGGGTCATTCCAGGTTTCATCAGCGACCTTGAAGGTGTTGTGTAAGAATTGTTCTGTTTTTATGTTTTGTTTTGAAATTCATTTTTATATTGGGTTTGAGCTGATTCTCCCTGCCATGTTTATGTCATTCTAGACACACTTAGTTACCTTACGGAGACATATCAATACATAGGTTTTAAAATTCTTACTAGTCAGATATATTTCTCTGTGGGGAATAGGGATGTTGAGTTCCATTCACTGAGGAAGGAGTAGGGCTTGTCTCTTTTGTTTTTGGATTATGGAACGGTACCTGTGCTAATATCAATCTTTTGTTTTGTGCATCTCCCCACCTGTCTTTCCCCTTAAGCAAGCGTTAGAGTGTTTTCTAAATCTGAGACTCTGTTCTCTTCCCTAAATCAGTTCATATGTAGCCATGTTTACATTCACTTCATAAGTGATATCTTATGTCAGAATGCACCATGGCCCTTGTCATAATAATGCTTCATGACCCCTGTCATCACAATGATCCATGCCCTGGTTATCAAAATGCTCCATGTCCCTTGTCATCAAAATTCTCCACGTACTTGTCATCACAGTGCTACATGACACTTCTCATCAAAATGTTACATGCTCTTGTCATCACAATTCTCCATTCTCTTGACATTGCAATGCTCCATGCCCTTGTCATCACAATGCTCCATGACCCCTGTCATAGGAAGCTCCATGCGCTTTTCATCAAAATGTTTCACGACCAGGACATTAAAATTCTCAATGGCCCTTGATATCACAATGCTCCATTCCTTTGTCATCACAATGCTGCTTTATTTTGTCACAACAATCCTCCATAACAATTGGCATCACAATGCTCCATGATATTGTCATCAAACTGGAACATGACATATTTCATCACAATGCTCCCTGACAACTTTCTTCACAATAATCCATGACCTTGTCATCACAGTGCTCCATAACCTTGTCATCACAATGTGCCATGCCCATTCTTATCACAATAATCCAAGAAACTTTTCAGACCAATGCTCCATCCCACTTTTCCTCACAATGCTCCATGAACGCTGTCATCAAAATGCACCATGCCCATCATCATAATGCTTCATGCTATTGTCATCACAATGAAATCAAAAAGCTCCATGACATCTGTCATCACAATGCTGCAAACCCTTGTGATCACAATGTCCCATAACACTAGTCATCACAATGCCACATGACACTGGTCACCACAGTTATCCATGGGCTTCTCATCACAATGCACCATGACTTTTGTCAACACAATGTTCAATACCCTTGTCAACACAATGCTCTCTGATTATTGACCTCAGTATGCACCGTGCACTCTTTCATGGCAAGGCTCCATGCCTTTTTCATCACAATGATCCATGCCCTTCTCATCAAAATGTTACAAGACACCTGTGATCACAATGCTCCTTGCACTTCTCATCACAAAGCTCCATGACGAATGTCATCAGAATGCTCCATGACCTTCTCATCATAATGTTCCATGCCCTTGTCATCACAATGCTCCAAGACCCCTGTAATCAAAATGATCCCTGCGACTTTTCATCGGAATGCTCCATGAGACTTGTCATCACAAGGTTCCATGGTCTTCACATCACAGTGCTCCAGGACCTTGTCATCACAGTGCTCCATTCCCTTGTCATCACAATGCTCCATGACCACTGTCATCACAATAATCCATGAACATTTTCAGCCAAATGCTCCACGAAATTCTCATCACAATGCTCCATAGACCATATCACCACAATGCTCCATGACCACTGTCATCAAAACACTCCATGACAACTGACAACACAATGATCCGGGACACTTGAAATCACAGTTCTCCATTCCATAGTCATCACAATGCTCCATGACCCCTGTCATCACAACACTCCATGAACATTTTCAGCCCAGTGCTCCATGACCCTTGTCATCACAATGATCCATGCCCTTGTCCTCCCAATGCTCCATGACCCCTGCATTCACAATGCTCCGTGACGCTTGTCATCACAGTGCTCCATGACACCTGTCATCACAATGCTCCATGCCTTTGTCAGCAAAATGCTACATGACCTTGTCATTACAATACTCTATGCGCTTGTCATCACAATACTCCATTTCCATTGTCATCACAATCCTCCATGAACCTTGGGATCACATTGCTTCATGCCATTTGCATCACAATGCTCCATGCTCCTTGAAATCAAAATGATCCATGACCTGTGTCATCACAATGCTCCAAAACCTTGTGATCACAATGTTCCATAACACTTGTCATCACAATGCTCCATGATGCCTGTCATCACAATAATCCATGCCCTTTTCATCACAATGCTCCATGACCTTTGTCATCACAATTCTCAATACACTTGTCATCAAAATGCTCCCTGACACTTATCATCAGAATGCTCCTTGAACCCTGTCACGAATAGGCTCCATGCCGTTTCATCACAATGCACCATGCCATTTTCATCAGAATGCTCCAGGCCATTTTCATCAAAATCCTCCACAAGCTTTTCATCAGAATGCTCCATGACCCTTCTCATCACAATTCTCCATGCACTTGTCAGCCCAATGCTCCCTGACCCTTGTCAAGACAATGCTCCAAGCCATTGTCATCACAATGTTCCATTACATTTGTCATCAGAATTCTCCATGACACTTGGCATCACAATGTTCCATGACATTGTCATCACAATGGGCCATTCCAAATGTCATTGCAATAATCCATGAAGCATATTAGACCAATGTTCCATTGCCTTGTCATCACAATGCTCCATGCCCTTGTTATCACAATGCTCCATGACCCCTGACATCACAATGCTCCGTGACTCCCGTCATCACAATGCTTCATGACCTTTGTCATCACAGTGGTCCATGCCATCGTCATCAACAGTCTCTGACCTTTTTAAACACAATGCTCCATGAACTTTTCATCACAGTGCTCTTTGACCCTTGTCATCACAATGCTCCATGCGCTTGTCAGCACAATGCTGCATGACACATGTCATCAGAGTGCACCATGCGATTGTCATCAGAGTGCTCCACAATCTTGTCATCACAATGCTCCATGCACTTCTCATCAAAATGCTCTCTCACTACTGATATCACAATGCTACATCACTGTTTGTCACAGTATTCCCTCACGCCTGTCATCACAATGTTCCATAACTCAGGTCATCCCAATGCTACATGCACTTATCATCACAATGTTCATTGACCCGTGTCAGCACAATGTTCCATAACACCTGTCATCAAAATGTTCCATGACAATTTTCATCAAATTGCTCCATGACCCTGTCATCAGAATGCTCCCTGCCTTTCTCATCACAATGCACAACGCCCTTGCCATCAAAATGCTCCATGACCTTCGTCATCACAAAGATCCATGACCGTTGGCATCACATTGCTCCATGCCCTTGTCTTCACGAAGCTCCTTGACACGTCATCAGAATGCTCCATGGCCTTCTCGTCACAATACCCCACGCCTTGCAATCACAATGCTCCATTACCCCAGTCATAAAAATGCTCCATGACCCCTGCCATCACGATGTTCCTTGGCCTTGTCATCACAAATCTCCATGACCCTTCTCATCACAACGCTCCAATAATCCTTTAATCACAATGCTCTATGCCCCTTTTCATCTCAATGATCCATGAACCCTGTCATCACAATGCACCATGCCCATCATCATAATGCTTCTTGCTATTGTCATCACAATGAAATCAATATGTTCCATGACCTCTGTCATAACAATGCTCCAAACCCTTGTGATCACAATATTCCAAAAAACTTGTCATCACAATGCCCCATGACGCTCGTCATCACAATTATCAATGGCCTTCTCATCACAATGCTCCATGAACTTTGTCACCACAATGCTCAATACACTTGTCATCAAAATGCTCCCTGATACTTGTTGTCTCTATGCTCCTTGAACCCTGTCATGACAAGTCTCCATGCCTTTTTCATCACAATGATCCATGCCCTTTTCATCACAATGCTCCAAGACCCATGTAATCACAATGCTCCATGCCCTTGTCATCACAAAGCTCAATGACGCATGCCATCAGAATGCTCCTTGGTCTTCTCCTCACAATGTTCATTGCCCTTGTCATCACAGTGTTCCAAGACCCCTGTAATCACAATGCTCCATGCCCCTTTTCATCAGTATGCTCCATGAGACTTGTCATCACAAGGCTCCATTCTTTGTCATCACAATGCTCCAGGACCTTGTCATCACAACGCTTCTCGAACTTATCATGAAAATTTTCAATGGCCCTTGTCATCATAATGCACCAAGCCCTAATCATCACAAAGCTCCATTATATTTGTCATCACAATTCTCCATTACATTTGGCATAATAATGCTCCATGCCATTGCCATCGCAATGGACCATGACATATGTCATCACAATGCTCCCTGACCCCTGTCTTCACAGTACGCCATGACCTTCTCATCACAATGCCCCATGCCCTTGTCATCACTATGCACCATGTCCACTGTCATCACAATAATCTATGAAACTTGTCAGACGAATGCTCCATTCCCCTGTCATCACAATGCTCCATGCCCTTGTTATCACAATGCTCCATGACCCCTGTCATCACAATGCTCCGTGACTCCAGTCATCACAATGCTTCATAACGTTTCTCATCACAACGGTCCATGCCCAAGTCATCACAAGGCTCTGTGACCTTTGTAACCACAACGCTCAATGAACTTTTCATCACAATGCTCCGTGACCCTTGTCATCACAATGCTCCATGCCTTTGTCAGAGAAATGCTCCATGATGCTTGTCATCACAATGATCCATGCCCTTGCCTTCCCAATGCTCCATGACCCCTGTATTCACAATGATCCTTGACACTTGTCATCACAGTGCTCCATGACACCTGTCATCACAATTCTCCATGCCTTTCTCAGCAAAATGCTACATGACCTTGTCATTACAATGCTCTATGCTCTTGTCATCACAATACTCCATTTCCATTGTGATCACAAGCCTCCATGAACCTTGGGATCACATTGCTTCATGCCCTTGTCATCACAATGCTCCATGTTCCTTGAAATCAAAATGATCCATGACCTCTCTAATCACAATGCCCCAAAACCTTGTGATCACAAAGTTCCATAACACTTGTCATCACAATGCTCTATGATGCCTGTCATCACAATACTCCATGCCCTTTTCATCACATTGCTCCATGACCTTTTTCATCACAATTCTCAATACACTTGTCATCACAATGCTCCCTGACACTTGTCATCAGAATTCTCCTTGAACCCTGTAACGAAGAGGCTCCATGCCTTTTTCATCACAATGACCCATGCCGTTTTCATCACAATGCTCCATGCCATTGTCATCAAAATACTCCACAAGCTTGTCATTAGAGTGCTCCATGACCCTTGTCATCACAATTCTCCATGCACTTGTCAGCACAATGCTCCCTGACCCTTGTCATCACAATGCTCCAAGCCATTGTCATCAGAATGCTCCATTACCTTTGTCATCAGAATCCTCCATGACACTTGGCATCACAGTGCTCCATGCCATTGTCATCACAATGGGCCATTATATATGTCATCACAATGCACCATGACACCTGTCTTCACAATACTGCATGACCTGGTCATCACAATGCTCCATGCCATTGTCATCACAATGCTCCATGTCCTTGTTATCACAATGTTCCAAGACCCCTGTAATCAGAAAGATCCATGCCCCTTTCATCAGTATGCTCCATGAGACTTGTCTTCACAAGGCTCCATGGTTTTCTCATCACAAAGCTCCAGGGCCTTGTCATCACAATTCTTCACGACCTTGTCATGAAAATCCTCAATGGCGCTTGTCATCATAATGCTGCAAGCCCTAGTCATCACAATGCTCCATTATATTTGCCATCACTGTGCTCCCTGCCATTGTCATCGCAATGGACCATGACATATGTCATCACAATGCTCCCTGACACCTCTCTTCACAATATTCCATGACCTTCTCCTCACAATGCTCCATGCCCTTGTCATCACAATGCACCATGTCCACTGTCATCACAATAATCTATGAAACTTCTCAGACCAATGCTCCATGCCCCTGTCCTCACAATGCTCCATGCCCTGCTTATCACAATGCTCCGTGACCCCTGTACTCACAAGGCTCCATGACTCCAGTCATCACAGTGATTCATAACGTTTGTCATCACAGCGGTCTATGCCCGCGTCATCACCAGGCTCTGTGTCCTTTGTAACCACAATGCTCCATGAACATTTCATCAAAATACTCCGTGAGCCTTGTCATCACAATGCTCCATGCCTTTGTCAGAACAATGCTCCATGACACTTGTCATCACAGTGTGCCACGCAATTTTCATCACAATGATCCACAACCTTGTCATCGCTATGATCCATAAACTTTGTAATCACAATGCTCCATGAACTTCTCATCCAAATGTTCTCTCACCTGAGATATCACAATGTTCCATCACTAGTTATCACAATGCCCCCTCACCCCTGTAATCACAGTGTTCCATGGCCCCTGTCATCACAATGCTACATCCACTTATTAGCACAATGTTCCATGACCCCTGACATCACAATGTTCCATAACCACTGTCATCAAAATGCTCCATGACACTTTTCATCCCAAAGCTCCATGACCCCTGGCATCACAATGTTCTATAACCCCTGTCATCAAAATGTTCCATTACACTTTTTATCAAATAGCTGCATGACCCTGTCATCAAAATGCTCCCTGCCCTGCTCATCACAATGCACCACACACTTGTCATCAAAATGCTTCATGACATTTGTCATCACAAAGCTCCATGACCCTTGGCATCACAATGCTCCATGGCTTTGGCATCACAATGCTCCATGAACACTCTCATCACATTGCTCCATGCCCTTGTCATCACAAAACTCCAGGACACTTGTCATCACAATGTTCGATGCGTTCTCATCACAATGCTCCATGCCCCTGTCATTACAATCCTCCATGACACATGTATCACAGTCTTCCGTGCCCTTGTCATCACAATGCTCCATGCCCACTCTCATCACAATAATCCATGAAATATTTCAGACCAATGCTCAATGCCCTTCTCATCAAAATGCTCCATTACTTCTGTCATAACAATGATCCATGACCCCTGCCATCATGATGTTCCATGGCCTTTTCATCACAAGGCTCCATGACCCTTCTCATCACAATGCTCCAAGAACACTGTAATCACAAAGCTCTATGCCCCTTTTCATCTCAATGATTCATGAACCCTGTCATCACAATGCACCATGCCCATCATCATAATGCTTCCTGCTATTGTCATAACAAGGAAATCAAAATGCTCCATGACCTCTGTCATAACAATGCTCCAAACCCTTGTGATCACAATATTCCATAACACTTGTCATCACAATGCCCCATGACGCTCGTCATCACAATTATCCATGGTCTTCTCATCACCATGCTCCATGACTTTGTCATCACAATGCTCAATACACTTGTCATCCAAATGCTCCCTGACACTTTTTGTCTGTATGCTCCTTTTACCCTGTCATGACAGGGCTCCATGCCTTTTTCATCACAATGATCCATGCCCTTTTCATCACAATGCTCCAAGACCGATGTAATCACGATGCTCCATGCCATTGTCATCACAAAGCTCAATGACGCATGCCATCAGAATGCTCCTTGGTCTTCTCCTCACAATGCTCCATGCCCTTGTCATCACAAAGTTCCAAGACCACTGTAATCACAATGCTCCATGCCCTTTTTCATCAGTATGCTCCATGAGACTTGTCATCACATGGCTCCATGGTTTTGTCATCATAATGCTCCAAGCCCTAGTCATCACAATGCTCCATTATATTTGTCATCATAATCCTCCATTACATTTGGCATCGCAATGTTCCCTGCCATTGTCACTGCAATGGACCATGATATATTTCATCACAATGCTCCGTGACACCTGTCTTCAAAATATTCCATGACCTTCTCATCTCAATGCCCCATGCCCTTGTCATCACAATGCACCATGTAAACTGTCATCACAATAATCTATGAAACTTATCAGACCAATGCTCCATTCCCCTGTCATCACAATGCTCCAAGCCATAGTCATCACAATGCTCTATTACATTTATCATCAGAATCCTCCATGACACTTGGCATCACAATGCTCCATGCCATTGTCATCACAATGGGTCATTACATATGTCTTCACAGTGCTCCCTGAGACCTCTCTTCACAATACTGCAAGACCTGGTCATCACAATGATCCATGCCCTTGTCATCACAATGTTCCATGCCCTTGTTATCACAATGTTCCATTACCCCTGTCATCACAATGCTCCGTGACTCCAGTCATCACAATGCTTCATAACGTTTGTCATCACAACGGTCCATGCCCGCGTCATCACAAGGCTCTGTGTCCTTTGTAACCACAATGCTCCATGAACTTTTCAACACTATGCTCCGTGACCCTTGTCATCACAATGATCCATGCCTTTGTCAGAACAATGCTCCATTCCCCTGTCATCACAATGCTCCAAGCCATTCTCATCACAATGCTCTATTACATTTATCATCAGAATCCTCCATGACACTTGGCATCACAATGCTCCATGTAATTGTCATCACAATGCTCCATGAACACTCTCATCACATTGCCCCATGCCCTTGTCATCACAAAGCTCCATCACACTTGTCATCACAATGCTCCATGCCCTTGTCATTACAATCCTCCATGACCCAAGTATCACAGTGTACCGTGCCCTTGTAATCACAATGCTCCATGCCCACTCTCATCACAATAATCCATGAAATATTTCAGACTAATGGTCAATGCCATTCTCATCACAATGGTCCATTACTTCTGTCGTAACAATGCTCCATGACCCCTGCCATCACAATGTTCCACGGGCTTGTCATCACAAGGTTCCATGTCCCTTGTCATCACAATGATCCAAGACCCCTGTAATCACAATGCTCCATGCCCTTTTTCATCAGAATGCTCCATGAGATTTCTCATCACAAGTCTCCATGGTCACCTCATCACAATGCTCCAGGACCTTGTCATCACCATGCTCCATTCCCTAGTCATAACAATTCTCCATGACCCATGTCATACCAATACTCCATGAATATTTTCAGCCCAATGCTCCATGACCTTCTCATCACAATGCTCCATGACCAATATCATCACAATGCTCCATGACCACTGTCATCACAACACACCATGACACGTGACAACAGAATGATCCGGAACTCTTGTCATCACAATGCTCCAAGACCCCTGTAATCACAATGCTCCATGACCCCTGTCATCACAATACTCCATGAAATTTTTCAACCCAATGCTCCATGACCCTTGTCATCACAATGATACATGCCCTTGTCATCCCAATGCTCCATGACCCCTGTATTCACAATGCTCTGTGATGCTTGTCATCACAGTGCTCCATGACACATGTCATCACAATGCTCCATGCCTTTGTCAGCAAAATGCTACATGACCTTGTCATTACAATGCTCTATGCGCTTGTCATCACAATACTCCTTTACCATTGTCATCACAATCCTCCATGAAACTTGGGATCACATTGCTTCATGCCCTTGTCATCACAATGCTCCCTGCTCCTTGAAATCAAAATGATCCATGACCTCTCTCATCACAATGCTCCAAACTCTTGTGATCACTATGTTCTATAACACTTGTCATCACAAAGCTCCATGATGCCTGTCATCACACATACTCCATGCCCTTTTTATAACAATGCTCCATGAATATGTCATCACAATTCTCAGTACACTTGTCATCACAATGCTCCATGACATTGTCGTCAGAATGCTCCTTGAACCCTGTCACAAAAAGGCTCCATGCCTTTTTCATCAAAATGCCCCATGCAATTGTCATCAAAATACTCCACAAGCTTGTGATCAGAAGGCTCCATGACCCTTGTCATCACAATTCTCCATGCACTTGTCAGCACAATGCTCCCTGAAAACTGTCATCACAATGCTCCAAGCCCTTGTCATCACAATGCTCCATTACCTTTGTCATCAGAATCCTCTATGACACTTGGCATCACAATTCTCCATGCCATTGTCATTACAATCGGCCATTACTTATATCATCACAATGCTCCCTGACACCTCTCTTCACAATACTGCATGACCTGGTCATCACAATGCTCCATGACCTTGTTATCACAATGTTCCAAGTCCCCTGTAATCAGAATGCTCCAGACCCCTTTTCATCAGTATGCTCCTTGAGACTTGTCATCACAAGTCTCCATGGTTTTCTCATCACAATGCTCCAGGACTTGTCATCACAATGCTTCACGACATTGTCATGAAAATTCTCAATGGCCCTTGTCAACATAATGCTCCATGCCCTAGTCATCACAGTGCTCCACTATATTTGTCATCACATCCTCCATTACAATTGGCATCACAATGCTCCAGGCTGTTGTCATCGCAATGGACCATGACATAGGTCATCACAATGCTCCGTGACACCTGTCTTCACAATATTCCATGCCCTTGTCTTCACAATGGTCCATGCCCTTGTCATCACAATGCACTATGTCCACTGTCATCACAATAATCTTTGAAACATGTCAGACCTATGCTCCATGCCCCTGTCATCACAATGCTCCATGCCCTTGTCATCACAATGCTCCATGATCCCTGTCATCACAATGCTCCGTGATTCCAGTCATCACTATGCTTCATAACGTTTGTCATCACAACGGTCCATGCCCGCATCATCACAAGGCTCTGTGACCTTTGTAACCACAATGCTCCATGAACATTTCATCACAATGCCCCGTGACCCTTGTCATCACAATACTCCATGCCTTTGTAAGAACATTGCTCCATGACCCTTGTCATCACAATGTGCCATGCGCTTTTCATCACAATGATCCACAACCTTGTCATCGCTATGCTTCATAAACCTTGTAATCCCAATGCTCCATGCACTTCTCATCCAAATGCTCTCTCACATGAGATATCACAATGTTCCATCACTAGTCATCACAATCCTCCCTCACCCCTGTTATCACAATGTTCCATGACCCCTCTCATCACAATGCTACATCCCCTTATCAGCACAATGTTCCTTGACCACTGACATCACAATGTTCCATAACCACTGTCATCAAAATGCCCCATGACCCATTTCATCACAAAGCTCCATGATCCCTGGCATCACAATGTTCTATAAACCCTGTCATCAAAATGTTCCATTACACTTTGCCTCAAATTGCTGCATGACCCTGTCATCAAAATGCCCCCTGCCCTTCTCATCACAATGCACCACACACTTGTCATCAAAATGCTCCATGACCTTTGTCATCACAAAGCTCCATGACCCTTGGCATCACAATGCTCCATGTCATTGTCATCACAAGGCTCCATGAACCCTCTCATCACATTGCTCCATGCCTTTGTCATCACAAAGCACCATGACACTTGTCATCACAGTGCTCGATGCCATTCTCATCACAATTCTCCATGCCCTTGTTATTACAATCCACCATGACCCATGTATCACATTGTACCGTGCCCTTGTCATCACAATGCTCCAGGCCCACTCTCATCACAATAATCCATGAAACCTTTCAGACCAATGCTCAATGCCCTTCTCATCACAATGCTCCATTACCTCTGTCATAACAATGCTCTATGACCCCTGCCATCACAATGTTCCAGGGCCTTGTCATCAGAAGGCTCCATGACCCTTGTCATCACAATGCTCCATGACCCTGTAATCACAATGCTCCATGCTCTTGTCATCACAAATCTCCATGACGCATGCCATCAGAAAGTTCTATGGCTTTCTCCTCACAATGCTCCATGCCCTTGTCATCACAATGCTCCAAGACCCCTGTAATCACAATGCTCCGTGACCCTTTTCATCAGAATGCTCCATGAGATTTGTCATCACAAGTCTCCATCGTCATCTCATCACAATACTCCAGGACCTTGTCATCACAATGCTCCATGACACCTGTCATCACAATACTCCATGAATATTTTCAACCCAATGCTCCATTACCTTCTCATCACAATGCTCCATGACCAGTATCATCACAATGCTCCATGACCACTGTCATCACAATGCGCCATTCCAACTGTCATCACAATAATCCATGAAACTTATTATACCAATGCTCCATGCCCTTGTCATCACAGTGCTCCATGCCCTTGCTATCACAATGTTCCAAGTCCCCTGTAATCAGAAGGCTTCATGCCCTTTTCCATCAGTATGCTCCAGGAGACCTGTCATCACAAGGCTCCATGGTTTTCTCATCACAATGCTCAAGGACCTTGTCATCACAATGCTTCACGACATTGTCATGAAAATTCTCAAAGTCCCTTGTCATCATAATGTTCCAAGCCCTAGTCATCACAATGCTCCATCATATTTGTCATCACAATCCTCCATTACATTTGGCATCACAATGCACCATGCCATTGTCATCGAAATGAACCATGACATATGTCATCAAAATGTTCCCTGACACCTGTCTTCACAATACTCCATGACTTTGTCATCACAATGCTCCATGCCCTTGTCATCACAATGCTCCATGAACCCTGTCAACACAATATTCCGTGACTCCAGTCATCACAATGCTTCATAACGTTTGTCATCACAACGGTCCATGCCTGCGTCATCACAAGTCTCTGTGACCATTGTAACCACAATGCTCCATGAACATTTCAACACAGTGCTCCGTGACACTTGTCATCACAATGCTCCATGCCTTTGTCAGAAAAATGCTCAATGACCCTTGTCATCAAAACGTGACACGGGCTTTCCATCACAATGATCCACAACCTTGTAATCGCTATGCTCCATAAACCTTGTAATCACAATGCTCCATGCTCTTCTCATCCAAATGCTCTCTCACCTGAGATATAACCATGTTCCCTCACTAGTCATCACAATCCTCCCTCAACCCTGTAATCAAAATGTTCCATGACCACTGTCATCACCATGTTCCATTCCCTTGTCATCACAATGATCCATGACCACTGTCATCACAATACTCCATGAACATTTTCAGCCAAATACTCCATGACATTCTCATCACAATGCTCCATGACAAATATCATCACAATGCTCCATGACCACTGTCATCACAACACTCCATGACACCCGACAACACAAGGATCAGGGACTCTTGTCATTACAGTGCTCCATTCCCTAGTCATCACAATGCTCCATGACCCCTGTCATCACAATACTCCAGGAACATTTTCAGCCCAATGCTCCATGACCCTTGGCATCACAATGATGCATGTCCTTGTCATCCCAATTCTCCATGACCCCTGTATTCACAATGTTCCGTGACGCTTGTCATCACAGTGCTCCATGACACCTGGCATCACAATGCTTCATGCCTTTGTCAGCAGAATGCTACATGACTTGTCATTACAATGCTCTATGCGCTTGTCATCACAATACTCCATTACCATTATCAGCACAATCCTCCATGAACCTCGGGATCACATTGCTTCATGCCCTTGTCATCACAATGTTCCATGCTCCTTGAAATCAAAATGATCCATGACCTCTGTCATCACAATGCTCCAAAACCTTGTGATCACAATGTTCCATAGCACTTGTCATCACAACGATTCCATGATGCCTGTCATCACAATACTCCATGCCCTTTTCATCACAATGCTCCATGACTTTGTCATCACAATTCTCAATACATTGTCATCACAATGCTCCCTGACATTTGTCGTCAGAATGCTCCTTGAACCCTGTCACGAAAAGTCTCCATGCCATTTTCATCACAATGCCCCATGCCGTTTTCATCACAATGCTCCATGCCATAGTCATCAAAATACTCCACAAGCTTGTCAGCAGAATGCTCCATGACCCTTGTCATCACAATTCTCCATGCACTTGTCAGCACAATGCTCCCTGACCCTTGTCATCACAATGCTCCAAGCCATTGTCATCACAATGCTCCATTACATTTGTCTTCTGAATCCTCCATGACACTTGGCACCACAATGCTCAATTCCATTGTCATCACAATGGGCCATTATATATGTCAGCACAATGCTCCCTGACAACTGTCTTCACAATACTGCATCACATGGTCATCACAATGCTCCATGCCCTTGTCATCACAATGCTCCATGCCCTTGTTATCACAATGCTCCATGACCCCTGTCATCACAATGCTCCGTGACTCCAGTCATCACAATGCTTCATGACCTTTGTCATCACAATGGTCCATGCCCTCATCATCAAGAGTCTCTGTGACCTTTTTAACCACAATGCTCCATGAACTTTTCTTCACAATGCTCTTTATCCCCTGTCATCACAATGCTCTATGCCTTTCTCAGCACCATGCTCCATGACGTATGTCATCAGAATGCTCCATGGCCTTCTCCTCACAGTGCTCCATGCCCTTGTCATCACAATGCTCCAAGACCACTGTAATCACAATGCTCCATGCCCATTTTCATCAGAATGCTCCATGAGACTTGTCATCACAAGTCTCCATGGTCATCTCATCACAATGCACCAGGAACTTGTCATCACAATGCTCCATGACACCTGTCATCACAATGCTCTGTGACTCCAGTCATCACAGTGCTTCATAATATTTGTCATCACAATGGTCCATGCCCACGTCATCACAAGGCTCTGTTACCTTTGTATCCAAAATGCTCCATGAACATTTCATCACAATGCTCCATGACTCTTGTCATCACAATGCTCCATGCCTTTCTCATTAAAATGCTCCATGACCATTGTCATCACAATGTGCCACGCGCTTCTCATCCCAATGGTCCAAAAATTTGTCATCACAATGCTCCATAAAAATTGTAATCACAATGCTGCATGCCCTTCTCATCACAATGCTCCATTACCCCTGTCATAACAATGCTCCATGACCCCTGCCCTCACAATGTTCCACGGCCTTGTCATCACAAGGCTCCATGACCCTTGTCATCACAATGCTCCAAGACCCGTGTATTCACAATGCTCCATGACGCTTGTCATCACAGTGCTCCATGACACCTGTCATCACAATGCTCCATGCCTTTGTCAGCAAAATGCTTCATGACATTGTCATTACAATGCTCTATGTGCTTGTCATCCCAATACACCATTACCATTGTCATCACAACCCTCCATGAACCTTGGGATCACATTGCTTCATGCCCTTGTCATCACAAATCCCCATGCTCCTTGAAATCAAAATGATCCATGACCTCTGTTATCACAATGCTCCAAGCCCTTGTGATCACAATGTTCCATAACACTTGTCATCACAACGCTCCATGATGCCTGTCATCACAATAATCCATGCCCTTTTCATCACAATGCTCCATGATCTTTGTCATCACAATTCTCAATACACTTTTCATCACAATGCTCCCCGACACTTGTCATCAGAATGCTCCTTGAACCCTGTCACGGAACGGCTCCATGCCTTTTTCATCACAATGCCTCATGCCATTTACATCACAATGCTCCATGCCATTGTCATCAAAATACTCCACAAGCTTGTCATCAGAATGTTCCATGACCCGTGTCATCACAAATCTCCATGTACTTGTCAGCACAATGCTCCCTGACCCTTGTCATCACAATGCTCCAAGCCATTGTCATCACAAAGCTCCATTACCTTTGTCATCAGAATCCTCCATGACACTTGGCATCACAATGCTCCATGCCATTGTCATCACAATGGGCCATGACATATGTCATCACAATGCTCCCTGACACCTGTCTTCACAATACTGCATGACCTGGTCATCACAATGATCCATGCCCTTGTCATCACAATGCGCCATTCCAATTCTCATCGCAATAACTCATGAAACTTATTAGACCAATGTTCCATGCCCTTGTCATCACCATGCTCCATGCCCTTGTTATCACAATGCTCCATGACCCCTGTCATCACAATGCTCCGTGACTCCAGTCATCACAATGCTTCATGACCTTTGTCATCACAATGGTCCATGTCCTCGTCATCAACTGTCTCTGTGACCGTTTTAACAACAATGCTCCATGAATTTTCATCACAATGCTCTTTGACCCTTGTCATCAAAATGCTCTATGCCTTTCTCAGCACAATGCTCCATGACCCTTGTCATCACAATGCTCCATGCGCTTGTCAGCACAATGCTCCATGACACATGTCATCACAATGAACCATGCGCTTGTCATCACAGTGCTCCACAATATTGTCATCACAATGCTCCATGCACATCTCATCAAAATGCTCTCTCACCACTGATATCACAATGCTACATCACTATTTGTCACAGTACTCCCTCATCCCTCTCATCACAATTTTCCATGACTCCTGTCATCACAATGCTACATGCACTTATCATCACAATGTTCGATGACCCCAGACATCACAATGTTCCATAACATCTGTCATCAAAATGCTCAATGACCATTTTCATCAAAATGCTCCATGACCCCTAACATCACAGTGTTCCATAATCCTGTCATCAAAATATTCCATGACACATTTCATCAAATTGCTCCATGATCCTGTCATCATAATGCTCCCTGCCCTTCTCATCACAATGCACAACGCACTTGCCATCAAAATGCTCCATGACCTTTGTCATCACAATGATCCATGACCCTTGGCATCACAATGCTCCATGTCATTGTCATCACAATGCTCCATGAACACTCTCATCACATTTCTCCATGTCCTTGTCATCACAAAGCTCCATGACACATGTCATCAGAATGCTCCATGGCCTTCTCATCACAATGTTCCATTCTCTTGCCATCACAATGCTCCTTTACCCCTGTCATAACAATACTCCATGACCCCTGTCATCACGATGTTCCATGGCCTTGTCATCACAAGGCTCCATGACCCTTCTCATCACAATGCTCCAAGAACCCTGTAATCACAATGCTCTATGCCCCTTTTCATCTCAATGATCCATGAACCCTGTCATCAAAATGCACCATGCCCATCATCATAATGCTTCATGCTATTGTCATCACAATGAAATCAAAATGCTCCATGACCTCTGTCATAACAATGCTCCAAACCCTTGTGATCACAATATTCCATAACACTTGTCATCACAATGCCCCATGACGCTCGTCATCACAATTATCCATGGTCTTCTCATCACAATGCTCCATGACTTTTGTCATCACAATGCTCAATACACTTGTCATCAAAATGCTCCCTGACACTTGTTGTCTGTATGCTCCTTGAACCCTGTCATGACAAGGTTCCATGCCATTTTCATCACAATGATCCATGCCTTTTTCATCACAATGCTCCAAGACCCATGTAATCACAATGCTCCATGCCCTTGTCATCACAAAGCTCAATGACGCATGCCATCAGAATGCTCCTTGGACTTCTCCTCACAATGTCCCATGCCTTTTTCATCACAATATTCCAAGACTCCTGTAATCACAATGCTCTATGCCCGTTTTCATCAGTATGCTCCATGAGAATTGTCATCACATGGCTCCATGGTTTGTCACCACAATGCTCCAGGACCTTGTCATCACAATGCTCCATTATATTTGTCATCACAATCCTCCATTACATTTGGCATCACAATGCTCCATGCCATTGTCATCGCAATGGACCATGACATATGTCATCACTATGCTCCCTGACACATGTCTTCACAATACTCCATGACCTTCTCATCACAATGCTCCATGCCCTTGTCATCACAATGCACCATGCCCACTGTCATCACAATAATCTATGAAACTTGTCAGACCAATGCTCCATGCCCCTGTCATCACAATGCTCCATGCCCTTGTCCTCACAATGCTCCATGACCCCTGTCATCACAATGCTCCTTGACCCCAGTCATCACAATGCTTCATAACGTTTGTCATCACAATGGTCCATGCCTGCTTCATCACAAGGCTCTGTGACCTTTGTAACCACAATGCTCCATGAACTTTTCATCACACATCTTTGTGACACTTGTCATCACAATTCTCCATGTCATTGTCAGAACAATGCTGCATGACCATTGTCATCACAATGTGCCACGCGCATTTCATCACAACGGTCCACAACCTTGTCATTGCAATGCTCCATAAACCTTTTACTCAAAATGCTCCATGCACTTCTCATCAAAATGTTCTCTCACCAGAGATATCACAGTGTTCCATCGCTAGTCATCACAAAACTCCCTCACCCCTGTAATCACAATGTTCCATGACACTGTCATCACACTGCTACATCCCCTTATCATCACAATGTTCCATGACCCCTGATATCACAATGTTCCATAACCCCTGTCATCAAAATGCTCCATGACCCTTTTCATCCCAAAGCTCCAAGACCACTGACATCACAATGTTCTATTACCCCTGCCATCAAACTGTTCCATTATACTTTTCATCAAATAGCTGCATGACCCGGTCATCAGAATTCTCCCTGCCCTTCTCATCACAATGAGGCATGCCCTTGTCATCAAAATGCTCCATGACTTGTCATCACAAAGCTCCATGACACTTGGCATCACAATGCTCCATGTCATTGTCATCACAATGCTCCATGAACCCTCTCATAACATTGCTCAATGCCGTTGTCATCACAAAGCTCCATGACACTTGTCATCACAATGCTCGATGCCCTTCTCATCACAGTGCTCCAGGCCCTTGTCATTACAATCCTGCATGACCCATGTATCATAGTGTTCCGTACCATTGTCATCACAATGCTCCATGCCCACTCTCATCACAATAATCCATGAAATATTTCAGACCAATGTTCCATATCCTTCTCATCAAAATGCTCCATTACCTCTGTCATAACAATGCACCATGACCCCTGCCATCAAAATGTTCCACGGCCTAGTCATCACAAGGCTTCATGATACTTGTCATCACAATGCTGAAGGCCCCTGTAATCACAATGCTCCATGCCCTTGTCATCACAAAGCTCCATGACGCATGTCATAAGAATGTTCCATGGCCTTCTCATCACAATGCTCCATGACCTTGTCATCACAATGCTCCAAGACCCCTGTAAACACAATGCTCCATGCCCCTTTTCATCTCAATGCTCCATGAACCCTGTCATCACAATGCACCATGCCCATCATCATAATGCTTCAGGCTATTGTCATCACAATGAAATCTATATTCTCCATGACCTCTGTCATCATAATGCTCCAAACACTTGTGATCACAATGTTCTATAACACTTATCAGCACAACACCCCATGACGCTCATCATGACAATTATCCATGGCCTTCTCATCACAATGCTCCATGATCTTTGTCATCACAATGCTCAATACACTTGTCATCACAATGCTCCCTGACACTTGTCGTCAGTATGCTCCTTGAACCCTGTCATGACAAGGCTCCATGCATTTTTCATCACAATAATCCATGCCCTTTTCATCACAATGCTCCAAGATCACTGTAATCACAATGATCCATGCCCTTGTCATCAAAAAGCTCCATGACGCATGTCATCAGAATGCTTCATGGCCTTCTCATCACAATGCTCCATGTCATTGTCATCACAGTGCTCCATGAACACTCTTATCACATTGCTCCATGCACTTATCTTCACAAAGCTCCATGACACATGTCATCAGAATGCTCCATGGCCTTCTCATCACAATGCTCCATTACCCCTCTCATAACAATGCTCCATGACCCCTGCCATCACGATATTCCATGGCCTTGTCTTCACAAGGCTCCATCACCCTTCTCATCAAAATGCTCCAAGAACCCTGTAATCACAATGCTCTATTAACCTTTTCATTTCAATGATCCATGAACCCTGAAATCACAATGCACCATTCCCTTCATCATAATGCTTCATGCTATTGTCATTACAATGAAATCAAAATGCTCCATGACCTCTGTCATAACACTGCTCAAAACCCTTGTGATCACAATATTCCATAACACTTGTCATCACAATGACCCATGAGGCTCGTCATCACAATTATCTATGGTCTTCTCATCACAATGTTCCATGACCTTTGTCATCACAATGTTCAATACAATTGTCATCAAAATTCTCCCTGACATAGTTTTCTGTATGCTCCTTGAAACCTGTCATGACAAGGCTCCATGCCTTTTTCATCACAATGATCCATGCCCTCTTCATCAAAATGCTTCAAGGCCCCTGTAATCACAATGCTCTATGCCCTTGTCATCACAAAGCTCAATGACACATGTCATCAGAATGCTCCTTGGACCTCTGATCACAATGCTCCATGCCCTTGTCATCAAAATGTGGCAAGACCTCTGTAATCACAATGCTCCATGCCCCTTTTCATCAGTATGCTCCATGAGACTTGTCATCACAAACCTCCTTGGTTTTCTCATCACAATGCTTCACGATCTTGTCATGAAAAATCTCAATGGCCCTTGTCATCATAATGCTCCAAGCCCTAGTCATCACAATACTCCATCATATTTGCCAGCACAATCCTCCATTACATTTGGCATCACAATAAACCCTGCCATTGTCATCGCAATGGACCATGACATATGTCATCACAATGCTCCCTGACACCTGTCTTCACAATACTCCATGACCTTCTCTTCACAATGATCCATGCCATTGTCATCACAATGCACTATGTCCAATGTCGTCACAATAAACTATGAAAATTTTCAGACCAATGCTCCATGCCCCTGTCATAACAATGCTCCATGTCCCTGTCATCACAATGCTCCATGACCTTGTCATCACAATGCTCCATGACTTGTCATCACAATGTTCCATGATCTTTGTCAACACAGTGCTCAGTACACTTGTCATCACAGTGATCCCTGACACTTGTCGTCAGTATGCTCCTTGAACACTGTCATGACAAGGCTGCATGCCTTTTTCATCAGAATGTTCCATGCCCTTTTCATAACAATGCTCCAAGACGCCTGTAATCACAATGCTCCATGCCCTTCTCATCACAAAGCTCCATGACGCATGTCATCAGAATGCTCCATGGCCTTCTCATCACCATGATCCATGCCCTTGTCATCACAATGCTCCAAGACCCCTGTAATCACAATGCTCCATGCCCCTTTTCAACAGAATGCTCCATGAGACTTCTCATCAGAAGTCTCCATGGTCTTCTCATCACAATGCTCCAGGACTTTGTCATCACCATGCTCCATTCCCTTGTCATTGCAATGCTTCATGACTAATATCATCACAATTCTCCATGACCACTGTCATCACAACACTCCATGACACCTGACAACACAATGATCCGGGACTCTTGTCATCACAGTGCTCCATTCCCTAGTCATCCCAATGCTCCATGACACTTGTCATCAATATGATCCATGCCCTTGTCATCCCAATGCTCCATAACCTCTGTATTCACAATGCTCCGTGACGCATGTAATCACAGTGCTCCATGACACCTGTCATCACAATGCTCCATGCCTTTGTCAGCAAAATGCTACATGAACTTGTCATTACAATGCTCTATGTGCTTGTCATCACAATACACAATTACCATTGTCATCACAATCCTCCATGAACCTTGGGAACACATTGCTTCATGCCCTTGTCATCACAATGCTCCAAGCCCTTGTGATCACAATGTTCCATAACACTTATCATGACAACGCTCCATGATGCTTGTCATCACAATACTCCATGCCCTTTTCATCACAATGCTCCATGACCTTTGTCATCACAATTCTCAATACACTTGTCATCACAATGCTCCCTGAAACTTGTCGTCAGAATGCTCCTTGAACCCTGTCATGAAAAGGCTCCATGCATTTTCATCACAATGCGCCATGCCGTTTACATCACAATGCTCCATGCCATTGTCATCAAAATACTCCACAAGCTTGTCATCAGAATGTTTCATGACACTTGTCATAACAATTCTCCATGCACTTGTCAGCCCAATGCTCTCTGACCCTTGTCATCACAATGATCCAAGCCATTGTCGTCACAATGCTCCATTACCTTTGTCATCAGAATCCTCCATGACACTTTGCATCACAATGCTCCATGCCATTGTCATCACAGTGGGTCATTACATATGTCATCACAATGCTCCCTGACGCCTGTCTTCACAGTACTGCATGACGTGAACATCACAATGCTCCATGCCCTTGTTATCACAATGTTCCATGACCCCTGTCATCACAATGCTCCGTGACTCCAGTCATCACAGTGCTCCATGACCTTTGTCATCACAATGGTCCATGCCTTCATCATCAACAGTCTCTGTGACCATTTTAACCACAATGCTCCTTGAACATTTGATCACAATGCTCTTTGACCCTTGTCATCATAATTCTCTATGCCTTTCTCAGCACAATTCTCCATGACCCTTGTCATCACAATGCTCCATGCGCTTGTCAGCACAATGCTCCATGACATATGTCATCACAATGCACCATGCGCTTGTCATCACAGTGCTCCACCATCTTGTCATCATAATGCTCCATAAAACTTGTCATCACAATGCTCCATGCACTTCTCATCAAAATGCTCTCTCACCACTGATATCACAATGCTACATCATTATTTTTCACAGTACTCCCTCATCCCTGTCATCACAATGTTCCATGACTCCTGTCACCACAATGCTACATGCACTTATCATCACAATGTTCGATGACCCCTGACATCACAATGTTCCATAACACCTGTCATCAAAATGCTCCATGAACCTTTTCATCAAAATGCTCCAAGACCCCTGACATCACAATGTTCCATAACTCCTGTCCTCACAATGTTCCACGACACATTTCATCCAATTGCTCCATGACCCTGTCATCACAAGGCTCCCTGGGCTTCTCATTAAAATGCACAACGCCCTTGCCATCAAAATGCTCCATTACCTTTGTCATCACAAAGATCCATGACCCTTGGCATCACAATGCTCCATGTCATTGTCATCACAATGCTCCATGAAGGCTCTCATCACATGGCTCCATGACCTTGTCATCACAAAGCTCCATGACACATGTCATCAGAATGCACCATGGCCTTCTCATCACAATGTTCCATGCCCTTGCCATCACAATGCTCCATTACCACTGTCATAACATTGCTCCATGACCGCTGCCATCACGATATTCCATGGACTCGTCATCACAACGCTCCATCACCCTTCTCTTCACAATGCTCCAAGAACCCTGTAATCACAATGCTCTATGCCCCTTTTCATTTCAATGATCCATGAACCCTGTCATCACAATGCACCATGCACATCATCATAATGCTTCATGCTATTGTCATCACAGAGAAATCAAAGTGCTCCATGACCTCTGTCATAGCAATGCTACAAACCCTTGTGAATACAATATTCCATAACACTTGTCATCACAATGCCCCATGACGCTCGTCATCACGATTATCCATGGTCTTCTCATCACAATGCTACATGACATTTGTCATCACAATGCTCAATACACTTGTCATCAAAATGCTCCCTGACACTTGTTGTCTGTATGCTCCTTGAACACTGTCATGACAAGGCTCCATGCCTTTTTCATCACAATGATCCATGCCCTTTTCATCACAATGCTCCAAGACCCATGTAATCACAATGCTCCATGCCGTTGTCATCACAAATCTCAATGACACATGCCATGAGGATGCTCCTTGGTCTTCTCCTCAAAATGCTCCATGCTCTTTTCATCACAATGTTCCAAGATCCCTGTAATCACAATGCTCCATGCCCCTTTCCATCAGTATGCTCCATGAGACTTGTCATCACAAGGCTCCATGGTTTTGTCATCACAATGCTCCAGGACCTTGTCATCACAATGCTTCACGACCTTGTCATGAAAATTTTCAATGGCCCTTGTCATCATAATGCTCCAAGCCCAAGTCATCACAATGCTCCATTATATTTGTCATCACAATCCTCAATTACATTTGGCATCACAATGCTCCATGCCATTGTCATCGCAATGGACCCTGACATATGTCATCACAATGCTCCCTGACACCTGTCTTCACAATACTCCATGATCTTCTCATCACAATGCTCCATGCCCTTGTCATCACAATGCACCATGCCCACTGTCATCACAATAATCTATGAAACTTGTCAAACCAATGCTCCATGCCACTGTCATCACAATGCTCCATGCCCTTGTCATCACATTGCTCCATGACCCCTGTCATCAGAATGCTTCATAACGTTTGTCATCACAATGGTCCATGCCCGTGTCATCACAACGCTCTGTGACCTTTGTAACCACAATGCTCCATGACATTTTAATCACAATTCTGTGACAATTGTCATCACAGTGTGCCATGTCTTTGTCAGAACAATGCTCCATGACCATTTTCATCACAATGTGCCATGCGCATTTCATCACAACGGTCCACAAACTTGTCATTGCCATGCCCCATAAACGTTGTAATCACAATGTTCCATGCACTTCTCATCAAAATGCTGTCTCACCAGAGATATCACAATGTTCCATCACTAGTCATCACAATACTCCCTCATCCCTGTAATCACAATGTTCCATGACACTGTCATCACAATGCTACATCCACTTATCATCACAAAGTTCCATGACCCTGCCATCACAATATTCCATAACCCCTGTCATCAAAATGCTCCATGACCCTTTCCATCCCAAAGCTCCAAGTCCCCTGACATCACAATGTTCTATAACCCCTGCCATCAAAATGTTCCATTACATTTTTTATCAAATTTCTGCATGACCCAGTCATCAAAATGCTACCTGCACTTCTCATTACAATGCACCATGCCCTTGTCATGAAAATGCTCCATGACTTGTCATCACAAATCTCCATGACCCTTGGCATCACAATGCTCCATGTCATTGTCATCACAATGCGCCATGAACACTCTCATAACTTTGCTCAATGCAATTGTCATCAAAAAGCTCCATGACACTTGTCATCACAATGCTCGATGCCTTTCTCATCGCAATGCTCCATGCCCTTGTCATTACAGTCCTGCATGACCCATGTATCACAGTGTTCCGTGCCCTTGTCATCACAATGCTCCATGCCCACTCTCATCACAATAATCCATGAAACATTTCAGACCAATGTTCCATACCCTTCTCATCACAATGCTCCATTACTCCTGTCATAACAATGCACCATGACCCCTGCCATCACAATGTTCCACGGCCTAGTCATCACAAGGTTCCATGACACTTCTCATCACAATGCTCAAGACCCCTGAAATCACAATGCTCCATGCCCTTGTCATCACAAAGCTCCATGACGCATGTCATCAGAATGATCCATGGCCTTCTCATCACAATGTTCCATGCCCTTGTCAGCACAATGCTCCAAGACCCTTGTAATCACAATGTTCCATGCCACTTTTCATCTCAATGCCCCATGAACCCTGTCACCACAATGCACCATGCACATCATCATAATGCTTCAGGCTATTGTCATCACAATGAAATCAATATTCTGCATGTCCTCTGGCATCATAATGCTCCAAACCCTTGTGATCACAATTTTGCACAACACTTATCATCACAACACCCCATGACGCTCATCATCACAATTATCCATGCTCTTCTCATCACAATGCTCCATGATCTTTGTCATCACAATGCTCAATACAATTGTCATCACAATGCTCCCTGACACTTGTCGTCAGTATGCTCTTTGAACACTGTCATGACAAGGCTCCATGCCTTTTTCATCACAATGATCCATGCCCTTTTCATCACAATGCTCCAAGGTCCCTGTAATCACAGTGCTCCATGCCCTTGTCATCACAAAACTCCAGGAAATATGTCATCAGAATGCTCCATGGCCTTCTCATCACAATGCTCCATTCCCTAGTCATCACAATGCTCCAAGACCCCTGTAATCACAGTGCTCCATGCCCCTTTTCATCAGAATGCTCCATGAGACTTGTCATCACAAGTCTCCATTGTCTTCTCATCACAATGCTCCAGGACCTTGTCATCACCATGCTCCATTTCCTTGTCATCACAATGCTCCAGGACCCCTATCATCACAATACTCCATGCAAATTTTCAGACCAATGCTCCACGGCCTACTCATTACAATGCTCCATGGCCAATATCATCACAATGCTCCATGACCACTGTCATCACAACACTCCATGACACCTCACAACACAATGATCCGGGACCTTTGTCATCACAATGATCCATGCCCTTATCATCCCAATGTTCCATGACCCCTGTATTCACAATGCTCCGTGACGCTTGTCATCACAGTGCTCCATGATACATATCCTCACAATGTTCCATGCCTTTGTCAGCAAAATGCTACATGACAGTGTCATTACAATGCTTTGTGCGTTTGTCATCACAATACTCCATTTCCATTTTCATCACAATCCTCCAAGAACCTTGGGATCACATTGCTTCATTCCTTTGTCATCACAATGCTCCATGCTCCTTGAACTCAAAATGATCCATGACCGCTGTCATCACAATGCTCCAAAACCTTGTGATCACAGTGATCCATAACACTTGTCATCACAGTGCTCCATGATGCCTGTCATCACAATACTCCATGCCTTTAAAACACAATGCTCCATGACCTTTTTCATCACAATTCTCAATATACATGTCATCACAATGCTCCCTGACACTTGTCATCAGAATGTTCCTTGAACCCTGTCACGAAAAGGCTCCATGCCATTTTCATCACAAAGCCCCATACAGTTTTCATCACAATGCTCCATGCCATTGTCATCGAAATACTCCACAAGCTTGTCATCAGAATGCTCCATGACCCTTGTCATCACAATTCTCCATGCACTTGTCAGCACAATGCTCCCTGACATTGTCATCACAATGCTCCAAGCCATTGTCATCAAAATGCTCCATTACCTTTGTCATCATAATCCCCCATGACACTTGGCATCACAATGCTCCATGCAATTGTCAACACAATGGGCCATTACATACGTCATCACAATGCTCCCTGACAACTGTCTTCACAATACTGCATGATCTGATCAACACAAAGCTCCATGCCCTTGTCATCACAATGCGCCATTCCAACTGTCATCGCAGTAATCCATGAAACTTATTAGACCAATGATCCATGCCCTTTTCGTCACAATGCTCCATGCCCTTGTTATCACAATGCTCCATGACCCCTGTCATCACAATGCTCCGTGACTCCAGTCATCAAAATGCTTCATGACCTTTGTCATCACAATGGTCCATGCCTTCGTCATCAACAGTCTCTGTGACATTTTTATCCACAATGCTCCATGAACTTTTCATCACAATGCTCTTTGACACTTGTCATCACAATGCTCTATGCCTTTCTCAGCACAATGCTCCATGACCAGTGTCATCACAATATTCCAAGCCTTTGTCATCACAATGCTCCATTATATTTGTCATCAGAATCCTCCATGACACTTGTCATCACAATGCTCTTTGACACTTGTCATCAGAATCCTCCATGACACCTGGCATCACAATTCTCCATGCCATTTTCATCACAATGGACCATTACATATGTCATCACAATGCTCCCTCACACCTGTCTTCACAATACTGCATGACCTGGTCATCACAATGCTCCATGCCCTTGTCATCACAATGCGCCTTTCCATCTTTCATCACAATAATCCATGAAACGTATTAGACCAATGCTCCATGCCATTGTCATCACAATGCTCCATGCCCTTGTTATCACAATGTTCCAAGACCCCTGTAATCAGAATGCTCCATGCCCCTTTTCATCAGTATGCTCCATGAGACTTGTCTTAACAAGGCTCCATGGTTTTCTAATCACATATCTCCAGGACCTTGTCATCACAATGCTTCACGACCTTGCAATGAAAATACTCAATGGCCCTTGTCATCATAATGCTCCAAGCCCTAGTCATCACAATGCTCCATTATATGTTCGTCATCACAATACTCCATTACATTTGGCATCTCAATGCTCCCTGACATTGTCATCGCAATGGACCATGACATATGTCATCACAATGCTCCCTGACACCTGTCTTTACAATACTCCATGAACTTCTCATCAAAATGATCCATGCCCTTGTCATCCCAATGCTCCATGACCCCTGTATTCACAAAGCTCCGTGACCCTTGTCATCACAGTGCTCCATGACACCTGTCTTCACAATACTCCATGACCTTCTCATCACAATGCTCCATGCCCTTGTCATCACAATGCGCCATGTCCACTGTCATCACAATAATCTATGAAACTTGTCAGACCAATGCTCCATGCCCCTGTAATCGCAATGCTCCATTCCCTTGTCATCACACTGCTCCATTACCCCTGTCATTACAATGCTCCGTGAATCCAGTCATCACAATTCTTCATAACGTTTGTCAACACAACGGTCCATGCTCGCATCCTCAAAAGGCTCTGTGTCTTTTGTAACCTCAAAGCTCCATGAAATTTTCATCACAATGCTCCATGACCCTTGTCATCACAATGCTCCATGCCTTTGTCAGAACAATACTCCATGACCCTTGTCATCACAATGTGCCACGCACTTTTCATCACAATGATCCACAACCTTGTCATCACTATCCGCCATAAACCTTGTAATCACGATGCTCCATGCACTACTCATCCATATGCTCTCTCACCTGAGATATCACAATGTTCTCTCACTAGTTATAACAATCCTCCCTCACCCTTGTAATCAGAATGTTCCATGACTCCTGTCATCAGAGTGCTACATCCCCTTATCAGCACAATGTTCCTTAACCCCTGACATCACAATCTTCCATAAGCCTGTCATCAAAATGCTTCATGACCCATTTCATCCCAAAGCTCCATGACACCTGGCATCAAAATGTTCTATAACCCCTGTCATCAAAATGTTCCATTACACTTTTCATCAAATTGCTGCATGACCCTCTCATCAAAATGCTCCCTGCCCTTCTCATCACAATGCACCACACCCTTGTCATCAAAATGTTCTATGACCTTTGTCATCACAAACCTCCATGACCCTTGGCATCACAATGCTCCATGTCATTGTCATCACAGTGCTCCATAAACCCTCTCATCACATTGCTCCATGCCCTTGTCTTTACAAAGCTCCATGACACTTGTCATCACAATGCTCAATGCACTTCTCATCACAATGCTCCTTGCCCTTGTCATTACAATCCTCCATGACCCATGTATCACAGTGTTCCATGCCCTTGTCCTCACAAAGCTCCATGCCCACTCTCATCACAATAATCCATGAAATATTTCAGACCAATGCTCAATGCCCTTCTCATTACAATGATCCATTACCACTGTCATAACAATGGTCCATGACCACTGCCATCACAATGTTCCATTACACTTTTCATCAAATTGCTGCATGACCCGGTCATCAAAAGGTTTCCTGCCCTTCTCATCACAAAGCACCATGCCCTTGTCATCAAAATGCTCCATGACTTGTCATCACAAAGCTCCATGACACCTGTCATCACAATGCTCCATGCATTTGTCAGCAAAATTCTACATGAACTTGTCATTAGAAAGCTCTATGTGCTTGTCATTCAATGCTCCAAGAACCCTGTAATCACAATGCTCCATGCCCTTTTTCATCTCAGTGCTCCATGAACCCTGTCATCACAATGCACCATGTCCATCATCATAATGCTTCAGGCTATTGTCATCACAATGAAATCAAAATTCTCCATGACCTCTGTCATCATAATGCTCCAAAACCTTCTGATAACAATGTTCCATAACACTTATCATCACGACACTGCATGACGATCATCATCACAATTATCCATGGACTTCTCATCACAATGCTCCATGATCTTTGTCATCACAATGCTCAATACACTTGTCATTACAATGCTCCCTGACACTTGTCGTCAGTATGCTCCTTGAACCCTGTCATGACAAGGCTCCATGCCTTTTTCATCACAGTGATTCATGCCCTTATCATCACAATGCACCATGACCTCTGTAATCACAATGCTCTATGCCCTTGTCATCACAAAGCTCCATGACGCAAGTCATCAGAATGCTCCATGGCCTTCTCCTCACAACGCTCGATGTCCTTGTAATCACAATGCTCCATGAACCCTCTCATCACATTGCTCCTTGCCCTTGATATTACAATCCTCCATGACCCATGTATGACAGTGTTCCGTGCCCTTGTCATCACAATGCTCCATGCCCAATCTCATCACAATAATCCATGAAATATTTCAGACCAGTGCTCAATTCCGTTCTCATAACAATGCTCCATTACCTCTGTCATAACAATGCTCCATGATCATTACCATCACAATGTTCCACCGCCTTGTCATCACAAGGCTCCATTACCCATGTCATCGCAATGATCCAAGACACGTGTAATCAAAATGCTCCATGAACTTGTCATAACAAAGCTCCATGACGCATGTCATCAGTAGGTTCCATGGCCTTCTCTTCACAATGTTCCATGCCCTTGTCATCACAATGCTCCATGACCCCTGTAATCACAATGCTCCTTGCCCCTTTTCATCTCAATGATCCATGAACACTGTCATCAAAATGCACCATGCCCATCATCATAAAGCTTCATGCTATTGTTATCACAATGAAATCAAAATGCTCCATGACCTCTGTCCTAACAATGTTCCAAACCCTTGTGATCACAATATTCCATAACAGTTGTCATAAAAATGCCCCATGACGCTCGTCATCACAATTATCCATGGTTTTCTCATCACAATGCTCCATGTCCTTTGTCATCACAATGCTCAATACACTTGTCATCAAAATGCTCCCTGACACTTGTTGTCTGTATGCTCCTTGAACCCAGTCATGACAAGGCTCCTTGCCTATTTCTTCACAATTATCCATGTCCTTTTCATCACAATCCTCCCTCACCCCTGTTATCACAATATTCCATGGCCCCTGTCATCACAATGCTACATCCCCTTATCAGCACAATGTTCCATGACCCCTGACATCACAATGTTCCATAACCCCTGTCTTCAATATGCTCCATGACCCATTTCATCCCAAAGCTCCATGACCCCTGGCATCACAATTCTCTATAACCCCTGTAATCAAAATGTTCCATTACACTTTTCAGCAAATTACTGCATGACCCTGTCATCAAAATGCTCCCTGCCCTTCTCATCACAATGCACCACACCCTTGTCATCAAAATGCTCCATGACCTTTGCCATCACAAAGCTCCATGACCCACGGCATCACAATGCTCCATGTCATTGTCATCATAATGCTCCATGAACCCTCTCATCACATTGCTCCATGCCCTTGTGATCACAAAGCTCCATGACACTTGTCATCACAATGCTCGATGCCCTTCTCATCACAATGCTCCTTGCCCTTGTCATTACAATCCCCCTTGACCAATGTATCACAGTATACCCTGCCCTTGTCATCACAATAAACCATGAAATATTTCAGACCAATGCTCAATGCCCTTCTCATCACAATGCTCCATTACCTCTGTCATAACAATGCTCCATGACACACGCCATCACAATGTTCCACGGCCTTGTCATCACAAGGCTCCATGACCCTTGTCATCACAATGCTCCAAGACCCCTGTAATCACAATGCTCCATCCCCTTGTCATCACAAAGCTCCATGACGCATGTCATCAGAATGTTCCATGGACTTCTCCTCACAGTGCTCCATGCCATTGTCATCACAATGCTCCAAGACCCCTGTAATCACAATACTCCATGCACCTTTTCATCGGAATGCTCCATGAGACTTGTCATCACAAGTCTCCATGGTCATTTCATCACAATGCTCCAGGACCATGTCATCACCACGCTCCATTCCCTTGTCATCACAATGCTCCAAGACCCCTGTAATCACAATACTCCATGCCCCTTTTCATCAGTATGCTCCATGAGATTTGTCATCACAAGGCTCCATGATTTTCTCAACACAATGATCCAGGACGTTGTCATAACAATGCTTCACGACCTTGTCATGAAAATTCTCAATGGCCCTTGTCATCATAATGCTCCAAGCCCTAGTCATCACAATGCTCCATTATATTTGTCATCACAATCCTCCATTACATTTGGCATCACAACACTCCCTGCCATTGTCATCGCAATGGATCATGACATAAGTCATCACAATGCTCCCTGACACCTGTCTTCACAATACTCCATGACCTTCTCTTCACAATGCTCCATGCCATTGTCATCACAATGCTCTATGCCCACTGTCATCACAATAATCTATGAAACTTGTCAGCCCAATGCTCCATGCCACTGTCATAACAATGCTCCATGTACCTGTCATCACAATGCTCCATGCCCTTGTCATCACAATGCTCCATGACTTGTCATTACAAAGCTCCATGACCCATGAACCATGTATCACAGTGTTCCGTGCCCTTGTCATCACAATACACCATGCCACTCTCATCACAATAATCCATGAAATATTTCAGACCAATGTTCCATGCACTTCTCATCAAAATGCTCCATTACCCCTGTCATAACAATGCTCCATGACCCCTGCCATCACAATGTTCCACGGCCTTGTCATCACAAGGCTCCATTACAGCTGTCATCACAATGCCCCATGACGCTCGTCATCACAATTATCCATGGTCTTCTCATCACAATGTTCCATGATCTTTGTCTTCACAATGCTCAATACACTTGTCATCACAATGATCCCTGACACTTGTGATCAGTATGCTCCTTGAACCCTGTAATGACAAGGCTGCATGCCTTTTTCATCACAATGTTTCATGCCCTTTTCATAACAGTGCTCCAAGACCCCTGTAATCACAATGATCCATGCCCTTGTCATCACAAAGCTCCATGACGCATGTCATCAGAATGCTCCATGGCCTTCTCATCACCATGATCCATGCCCTTGTCATAACAATGCTCCAAGACCCCTGTAATCACAATGCTCCATGCCCATTTTCAACAGAATGCTCCATGAGACTTCTCATCAAAAGTCTCCATGGTCTTCTCATCACAATGCTCTAGGACTTGTCATCACCATGCTCCATTCCCTTGTCATCGCAATGCTCCATGACCAATATCATCACAATACTCCATGACCACTGTCATCACCACACTCCATGACACCTGACAACACAATGATCCGGGACTCTTGTCATCACAATGCTCCAAGACCCCTGTAATCACAATGCTCCATACCCTTGTCATCACAAAGCTCAATGACACATGTCATCCGAATGTTCCATGGCCTTTTCATCAAATGCTCCATGCCCTTGTCATCACAATGCACCATGCAATTGTCAGCACAATGCTCACTGACCCTTGTCATCACAGTGCTCCAAGCCATTGTCATCACAATGCTCCATTACGTTTGTCATCAGAATCCTCCATGAAACTTGGCATCACAATACTCCATGCCATTGTCATCACAATGGGCCATTACATATAACATCACAGTGCTCCCTGACAACTCTCTTCACAATAGAGCAAGACCTGGTCATCACAATTCTTCACGCCCTTGTCATCACAATGCTCCATGACCCCTGCCATCACAATGTTCCATGGCCTTGTCCTCACAAGGCTCCATGACCCTTGTCATCACAATGCTCCAAGACACCTGTAATCACCATGCTCCATGCCCTTGTCATCACAAATTCCATGACACACCTCATCAGAATGTTCCATGGACTTCTCATCAAAAAGCTCCATGTCCTTGTCATCACAATTCACCATGTCCAATGTCATCACAATAGTCTATGAAACGTGTCAGACCAATGTTCCATGCCCCTGTCATCACAATGCTCAATGCCCTTGTCATCAAAATGCTCCATGACCCCTGTCATCACAATGCTCCGTGACTCCAGTCATCACAATGCTTCATAACGTTTGTCATCAGAACGGTCCATACTCGCGTCATCACAAGGCTCTGTGACCTTTGTAACCACAATGCTCCATGAAATTTTCATCACAATGCTCCGTGACCCTTGTCATCACAATGTTCCATGCCTTTGTCAGAACAATGCTCCATGACCCTTGTCATCACAATGTGCCATGCGCTTTTCATCACAATGATCCACAACATTCTCATCGCTATGCTAAATAAACCATGTAATCACAATGCTCCATGCACTTCTCATCCAAATCTTCTCTCACATGAGATATCACAATATTCCATCACTAGTCATCAGAATCCTCCCTCACCCCTGTTATCACAATGTTCCATGACCACTCTCAACACAATGCTACATCCCCTTATAATCACAATGTTCCATGACCCATGACATCACAATGTTCCATAACCACTGTCATCAAAATGCTCCATGACATTTTTCATCCCAAAGCTCCATGACCCTTGGCATCAAAATATTCTATAACCCCTGTCATCAAAATGTTCCATTACATTTTTCATCAAATTTCTGCATGACACAGTCATCCATATACTACCTGCCTTTCTCATCACAATGCACCACACACTTGGCATCAAAATGCTCCATGACCTTTGTCTTCAAAAATCTCCATGACACTTGGCATCACAAGGCTCCATGTCATTGTCATCACAATGCTCCATGAACCCTCTCATCATATTGCTCCATGCCCTTGTCTTCACAAAGCTCCATGACACTTGTCATCGCAATGCTCGATGCCCATCTCATCACAATGCTCCATGCCCTTGTCATTACAGTCCTGCATGACCCATGTATCACAGTGTTCCGTTTCCTTGTCATCAGAATGCTCCATGCCCACTCTCATCACAATAATCCATGAAATATTTCAGACCAATGGTCAATGCCATTCTCATCAAAATGCTCCATTACGTCTGTCATAACATTGATCAATGACCCTTGCCATCACAATATTCCACGGCCTTGTCATCACAAGGCTCCATGACACTTGTCATCACAATGCTCCAAGACCCCTGTAATCACAATGCTCCATGCCCTTGTCAGCACAAAGCTCCTTGACACATGACATAAAAATGTTCCATGGCCTTCTCATCACAATGCTCCATGCCCTTGTCATGACAATGCTCCAAGACCCCTGTAATCACAATTCTCCATGCTACTTTTAATCTCAATGCACCTTGAAGCCTGTCATCAAAATGCACCATGCCCATCATCATAATGCTTCAGGCTATTGTCATCACAATGAAATCAAAATTATCCATGACCACTGTCATCATAATGCTCCAAACCCTTGTGATCACAATGTTTTATAACACTAATCATCACAACAACCTCTGACGCACATCATCACAATTATCCATGGTCTTCTCATCACAATGCTCCATGACCTTTGTCATCACAATTCTCAATACACTTGTCATCACAATGCTCCCTGACAGTTGTCGTCAGTATGCTCCTTGAACCCTGTCATGACAAGACTCCATGCCTTTTCATCACAGTGATCCATGCCCTTTTCATCACAGTGCTCCCAGACCCCTTGAATCACAATGCTCCATGCCCTTGTCATCACAAAGCTCCATGACACATGTCATCAGAATGCTCCATTGCCTTCTCCTCACAATGCTCCATGCTTTTGTCATCACAATGCTCCAAGACCCCTGTAATCACAATGCTCCATGCCCCTTTTCATCAGAATGCTCCATGAGAATTGTCATCACAAGTCTCCATGGTCTTATCATCACAATGCTCCAGAATCTTGTCATTAACATGCTCCATTCCCTTGTCCTCACAATGCTCCATGACCACTGTCATCACAATACTCCATGAATATTTTCAGCCCAATGCTCCATGAAATTCCCATCACAATGCTCCATGACAAATATCATCAAAATGCTCCATGACCACTCTCATCACAACACTCCATGACACATGAAAACACAATGATCTGGGACTCTTGTCATCACAATGCTCCATTCCCTACTCATCACAATGCTCCATGACCCATGTCATCACAATACTCCATGAACACTTTCAGCCCAATGATCCATGACCCTTGTCATCACAATCATGAATGCCCTTGTCATCCCAATGCTCCATGACCCCTGTATTCACAATGCTCCGTGACGCTTGTCATAACAGTGCTCCATGACACATGTCATCACAATGCTCCATGCCTTTGTCAGCAAAATGCTACATGACCTTGTCATTACAATGCTCTATGCGCTTGTCATCACAATAATCCATTACCATTGTCATCACAATCCTCCATGAACCTTGGGATCACATTGCTTCATGCCCTTGTCAACACAATGCTCCACGATCCTTGAAATCACAATGATCCATGACCTCTGTCATCACAATGCTCCAAACCCTTGTGATCACAATGTTCCATAACACTTGTCATCACAACGCTCCATCATGCCTGCCATCACAACACTCCATGCGGTTTTCATCACAATGCTCCATGATCTTTGTCATCACAATTCTCAATACACTTGTCATCACAATGCTCCCTGACACTTGTCGTCAGAATGCTCCTTGAACACTGTCAAAAAAAGGTTCCATGCACTTTTCATCACAAAGCCCCATGCCATTTTCATCAAAATGTTCCATGCCATTGTAATCAAAATACTCCACAAGCTTGTCATCAGAATGCTTCATGACCCTTGTCATCAAATTTCTCCATGCACTTGTCAGCACAATGCTCCCTGACCCTTGTCCTCACAATGCTCCAAGCCATTGTCATCACAATGCTCCATTTCCTTTGTCATCAGAATCCTCCATGACACTTGGCCTCACAATGCTCCATGCCATTGTCATCACAATGGGCCATTACATATGTCATCACAGTGCTCCCTGACACCTCTCTTCACAATACAGCAAGACCTGTTCATCACATTGCTCCATTCCCTTGTCATCACAATGCGCCATTCCAACTGTCATCGCAATACTCCATGAAACTTATTAGACCAATGCTTCATGCCCTTGTCATCACAATGCTCCATGCCCTTGTTATCACAATGTTCCATGACCCCTGTCATCACAATGCTCTGTGACTCATGTCATCACAATTCTCCAAGACCTTTGTCATCACAATGGTCCATGCCCTCATCATCAACACTCTCTGTGACCTTTTTAAGCACAATGCTCCATGAACATTTCATCCCAATGCTCTTTGACCCTTGTCATCACAATGTTCTATGCCTTTCTCAGCACAATGCTCCATGCCCTTGTCATCACATTGCTCCATGACCCCTGTCATCACAATGCTCCGTGACTCCAGTCATCACAGTTCTTCAAAACATTTGTCATCACAATGGTCGATGCTCGTGTCATCAAAATGCTCTGTTACCTTTGTAACCACAATGTTCTATGAACTTTTCATCACAATGCTCCGAGACCCTAGTCATCAAAATGCTCCATGCCTTTGTCAGAAAAATGCTCCTTGACCCTTGTCATCATAATGCTCCAAAACCCCTGTAATCACAATGCTCCATGCCCTTGTCATCACAAAGCTCCATGACACATGTCATCAGAATGTTCCATGGCCTTCTCATCAAAATGTTCCATGCCCTTGTCATCAAAATGCTCCCAGACCCTTGTAATCACAATGCTCAATGCCCCTTTTCAAATCAATGGTCCATTAACCCTGTCATCACAATGCATCATGCCCATCATCATAATGCTTCCAGCTATTGCCAGCACAATGAAATCAAAATTCTCCATGACCTCTGTCATCACAATGCTCCATGACCCCTGTCATCACAATACTCCATGAACATTTTCAGCCCACAGCTCCATGAAACTTGTCATCACAATGATCCATGCCCTTCTCATCCCAATGCTCCATGACCCCTGTATTCACAATGCTCTGTGACGCTTGTCATCACAGTGCTCCATGACACCTGTCATCACAATGCTTCATGCCTTTGTCAGCAAAATGCTACATGACCTTTTCATTACAATGCTCTATGTGCTTGTCATCACAATACTCCATTACCATTGTCATCACAATCCTCCTTGAAACTTTTGATCACATTGCTTCATGCCTTTGTCATCACAATGCTCCATGCTCCTTGAAATCAGAATGATCCATGACCTCTGTCATCACAATGCTCCAAAACCTTGTGATCACAATGTTCCATAATACTTGTCATCACAACGCTCCATGATGCCTGTCATCACAATACTCCATGCCCTTTTCATCAAAATGCTCCATGACTTTGGCATCACAATTCTCAATACACTTGTCATCACAATGCTGCCTGACACTTGTCGTCAGACTGCTCCTTGAACCATGTCACGAAAAGGCTCCATGCCTTTTTCATCACTATGCCCCATGCCATTTTCATAACAATGCTCCATGCCATTTTCATCAAAATACTCCACAAGCTTGTCATCAGAATGCTCCATGACCCTTGTTATCACAATTCTCCATGCACTTGTCAGCACAATGCTCCCTGACCCTTGTTATCACAATGCTCCAAGCCATTGTCATCACAATGGGTCATTACATATGTCTTCACAGTTCTCCCTGAGACCTCTCTTCACAATACTGCAAGACCTGGTCATCACAATGCTCCATGCCCTTGTCATCACAATGCGCCATTCCAACTGTCATCAAAATACTCCATGGAACTTATTAGAACAATGCTCCATGCCCTTGTCATCACAATGCACCATGCCCTTGTTATCACAATGTTCCATGACCCCTGTCATCACAATGCTCCGTGACTCCAGTCATCACAATGCTCCATGACCTTTGTCATCACAATGGTCCATGCCGTCATCATCAACAGTCTCTGTGACCAATTTAACCACAATGCTCCATGAACATTTCATCATAATGCTCTTAGACCCTTGTCATCACAATGCTCTATGCCTTTCTTATCACAATGCTCCATGCCCTTCTCATCACAATGCTCCATGACCCCTGTCATCAAAATGCTCCGTGACTCCAGTCATCACAATTCTTCATAACATTTGTCATCACAATGGTCAATGCCCGCGTCATCACAAGGCTCTGTTACCTTTGTAACCACAATGCTCCATGAACTTTTCATCACAATGCTCCGTGACCCTTGTCATCACAATGCTCCATGCCTTTGTCAGAAAAATGCGCCATGACCCTTGTCATCACAATGGGCCACGCACATTTCATCCCAACGGTCCAGAAATTTGTCATTGCAATGCTCCATAAAACTTGTAATCACAATGCTCCATGCCCTTCTCATCAAAATGATCCATTACACCTGTCATAACAATGCTCCATGACCCGTGCCATCACAATGTTCCACGGCCTTGTCATCACAAGGCTCCATGACATTTTAATCACAATGCTCCAAGACCCCTGTAATCAAAATGCTCCATGCCCTTGTCATCACAAAGCTCCATGACACATGTCATAAGAATATTCCATGGCCTTCTCATCAAAATGCTCCATGCCCTTGTAATCACAATGCTGCAGACCCCTGTAATCACAGTGCTCCATGCCCCTTTTCCTATCAATGGTCCATGAACACTGACATCACAGTGAATCATGCCCATCATCATAATGCTTCTGGCTATTGTCAGCAGAATGAAATCAAAATTCTCTATGACCTCTGTCATCACAATGATCCATGACCCAAAGCATCACAATACTCCATGAACATTTTCATCACAATGCTCCATGACCCTTGTCATCACAATGATCCATGCCCTTCTCATCCCAATGCTCCATGACCCCTGTATTCACAATGCTCCGTGACGCTTGTCATCAGAGTTCTCCATGACACCTGTCATCACAATGCTCCATGACTTTGTCAGCAAAATGCTACATGACCTTGTCATTACAATGCTCTATGTGTTTGTCATCACAATACTCCATTACCATTGTCATCACAATCCTCCATGAAACTTTTGATCACATTGCTTCATGCCTTTGTCATCACAATGCTCCATGCTCCTTGAAATCAAAATGATCCATGACCTCTCTCATCACAAAGCTCCAAAATCTTGTGATCACAATGTTCCATAACACTTGTCATCACAACGCTCCATGATGCCTGTCATCACAATACTCCATGCACTTTTCATCAAAATGCACCATGACCATTGTCATCACAATTCTCAATACACTTGTCATCACAATGCTCCCTGACAGTTGTCGTCACAATGCTCCTTGAACCCTGTCACCAAAGGCTCCAAGATATTTTCATCACAAGGCCCCATGCCGTTTTCATCAAACTGATCGATGTCATTGTCATCAAAATACTCCACAAGCTTGTCATCAGAATGTTCCATGACCCTTGTCATCATAATTCTCCATGCGCTTGTCAGCAAAATGCTCTCTGACCCTTGTCATCACAATGCTCCAAGCCATTTTTATCACAATGCTCCATTACCTTTGTCATCACAATCCTCCATGACAATTGGCATCACAATGCTCCATGCCATTGTCATCACAATGGGCCATTACATATGTCATCACAATGCGCCCTGACACCTCTCTTCACAATACTGCATGACCTGGTCATCAAAATGCTCCATGCCCTTGTCATCACAAATCGCCATTCCAACTCTCATTGAATAATCCATGAAACTTATTAGACCAATGCTCCATGCCCTTGTCATCACAATGCTCCATGCCCTTCTTATCACAATGCTCCATGAACCCTGTCATCAAAATGTTCCGTGAACACAGTCATCAAAATGCTTCATGACCTTTGTCATCACAATGGTCCATGCCCTAATCATCAACAGTCTCTGTGACATTTTTAACCACAATGCTCCATGAACTTTTCATCACAATGCTCTTTGGCCCTTGTCATTGCAATGCTCTATGCCTTTCTCAGCACAATGCTCCATGACCCTTGTCATCACAATGCTCCATGCGCTTGTCAGCACACTGCTCCATGATACATGTCATCACAATGCTCCATGCGCTTGTCATCACAGTGCTCCACAATCTTGTCATCACAATGCTCTATAAACCTTGTCATCACAATGCTCCATGTGCTTCTCATCACAATGCTCTCTCACAACTGATATCACAATGTTACATCACTATTCGTCACAATACTCCCTCACCCCTGTCATCACAATGTTCCATGACTCCTGTCATCACAATGCTACATGCATTATCATCACAATGTTCGATGACCACTGTCATCACAATGTTACATAACCCCTGTCATCAAAATACTCCATGACCATTTTCATCAAAATGTTCCATAACCCGTGACATCACAATGTTCCATAACCCCTGTCATCAAAATATTCCATGACCTTTTTCATCAAATTGCTCCATGACCCTGTCATCACAATGCTTCCTGCCCTTCTCATCACAATGCAAAACGCCCTTGTCATCAAAATGCACCATGACCTTTGTCATCACAAAGATCTATGACCCTTGGCATAACAATGCTCCAAGTCATTGTCATCACAATGCACCATGAACGCTCTCATCACATTGCTTCATGCCCATGTCATCACATAGCTCCATGACACATGTCATCAGAAAGTTCCATGGCCTTCTCATCACAGTGTTCCTTTCCCATGCCATCACAATGCTCCATTACCCATCTCATAACAATGATCCATGACCCCTGCAATCACAATATTCCATGGCCTTGTCATCACAAGGCTCCATGACACTTGTCTCCAAAATGATCCAAGACCCCTGTAATCACAATGATCCATGCCCCTTTTCAACACAATGCTCCATGAACCCTGTCATCACAATGCCTCATGCCCATCATCATAATGCTTCATGCTATTGTCAGCACAATTAAATCAAAATTCTTCATGACCTCTCTCATAACAATGATCCAAACACTTGTGATCACATTATTCCATAACACTTGTCATCACAATGCCCCATGACGCTCATCACCACAATTATCCATGGTCTTCTCATCACAATGCTCCATGACATTTCTCATAACAATGCTCAATACACTTGTCATCACAATGCTCCCTGACACTTGTCGTCAGTATGCTCCTTGAACCCTGTCATGACAAAGCTCCATGCCTTTTTCATCACAATGATCCATGCCCTTTTCATCACAATGCTCCTAGAACCCTGTAATCACAATGTTCCATGCCATTTTCATCACAAAGCTCAATGACGCATATCTTCAGAATGCTCCTTCGCCTTTTCCTCACAATGCTCCATACCCATGTCATCACAATGTTCCAAGATCCCTGTAATCACAATGGTCCATGCCCCTTTTTATCAGTATGCTCCAAGAGATTTGTCATCACAGTGCACCATGGTTTTCTCAACACAATGCTCCAGGACCTTATCATCACAATGCTTCACGACATTGTCCTGAAAATTCTCAATGGCCCTTGTCATCATAATGCTCCAAGCCCTAGTCCTCACAATGCTCCATTATATTTGTCATCACAATCCTCCATTACATTTGGCATCACAATGCTCCCTGCCTTTGTCATCGCAATGGACCATGACATATGTCATCACAATGCTCCCTGACACCTATCTTCACAATACTCCATGACCTTCTCATCACAATGATCCATGCCCTTGTCATCACAATGCACCATGTCCCCTGTCATCACAATTATCTATGAAACTTGTCGGAACAATGATCCATGCCCCTGTCATCAAAATGCTCCGTGCCCTTGTCATGACAATGCTCCATGCCCTTGTCATCACAGTACTCCATGACCCCTGTCATCACAATGCTCCGTGACTCCAGTCAACACAATGCTTCATAAGATTTGTTATCACAATTGTCCATGCCCGCGTCATCACAAGACTCTGTGACTTTTGTAACCACAGTGCTCCATGAACATTTCATCACAATGCTCCATGATCCTTGTCATCACAATGCTCCATGCCTTTGTCAGAAAAATGCTCCATGACCCTTGTCATCACAATGTGCCATGCGCTTTTCATCACAATGGTCCACATATTTGTCATAGCAATGCTCCATAAACCCTGTAATCACAATGCTCTATGCCCCTTTTCATCTTAATGAACCATGAACCATGTCATCACAATGCACATTGCCCATCATCATAATGCTTCATGCTATTGCCATCACAATGAATACAAAATGCTCCATGATCTCTGTCATAACAATGCTCCAAACCCTTGGGATCATAATATTCCATAACACTTGTCATCACAGTGCCCCATGACACTCTTCATCACAATTATCCATGGTCTTCTCATCACAATGCTCCATGACATTTGTCATCACAATGCTCAATACACTTGTCATCAAAATGCTCCCAGACACTTGTTGTCTGTATGCTCCTTGAACCCTGTCATAACAAGGCTCCATGCCTTTTTCATCACACTTATCCATGCCCTTTTCCTCACAATGCTCCAAGACCACTTTAAACACCATGCCCCATGCCCTTGTCATCACAAAGCTCAATGAAACATGTCTTCAGATTGCTCCTTGGCTTTCTCCTCACAATGTTCCATGCCCATGTCATCACAATGTTCCAAGACCCCTGTAATCACAATGGTCCATGCCCCTTTTCATCAGTATGCACCATGAGATTTGTCATCACAAGTCTCTATGGATTTCTCATCACAATGCTCCAGGACCTTGTCATCACAATGCTTCACGACCTTGCAATGAAAATTCTCAATGGCCCTTGTCATCATAATGCTCCAAGCCCTAGTCATCACAATGCTCCATTTTACTTGTCATCAAAATCCTCCATTACATTTGGCATCACAATGCTCCCTGCCATTGTCATTGCAATGGACCATGACATATGTCATCACAATGCTCCCTGACACCTTTATTCACAATACTGCATGACCTGGTCATCGCAATGCTCCATGCCCTTGTCATCACAATGCGCCATTCCAACTGTCATCGCAATAATACATGAAACTTATTAGACCAATGTTCCATGCCCTTGTCATCACAATGCTCCATGCCCTTGTCATCACAATGCTCCATGACCCCTGTCATCACAATGCTCCGTGACTCCAGTCATCACAATGCTTCATAACATTTTTCATCACAATGGTCCATGCCCGCATCAGCAAAAGGCTCTGTGTCCTTTGTAACCACAATGCTCCATGAACTTTTCATCACAATGCTCCGTGACCTTTGTCATCAACATGCTCCATGCCTTTGTCAGAAAAATGCTCCTTGACCCTTGTCATCACAATGTTCTACGCGCTTTTCATCACAAGGGTCCACAAATTTGTCATGGTAATGCTCCATAAACCTTGTAATCACAATGCTCCATGCCCTTCACATCACAATGCTCCATTACCCCTGTCATAACAATTCTCCATGACCCCTGCCATCACAATATTCCACGGGCTTGTCATCACAAGGCTCCATGACACTTGTCATCACAATGCTCCAAGACCACTGTAATCACAATGCTCCATGCCCCTGTCATCACAAAGCTCAATGACACATGCCATCAGAATGTTCCATGTCCTTCTCATGAAAATGCTCCATGCCCTTGTCATCACAGTGCTCCAAGACCCCTGTAATCACAATGCTCCCTGCCCCTTTTCATCTCAATGCTCCATGAACCCTGTCATCACAATGCACCATGCCCGTCATCATAATGATTCCGGCTATTGTCACCACAATGAAATCAAAATTCTCCATGACATCTGCCATCACAATACTCAATGAACATTTTCAGCCCAATGCTCCATGACCATTGTCATCACAATGATCCATGCCCTTGTCATCCCAATGCTCCATGACCCCTGTATTCACAATGCTACGTGACGCTTGTCATCACAGTGCTCCATGACACATGTCATCACCATTCTCCATGACTTTGTCAGCAAAATGCTATATGACCTTGTCATTACAATGCTCTATGCACTTGTCATCAAAATACTCCATTACCATTGTCATCACAATCCTCCATGAACCTTGGGATCACATTGCTTCATGCCCTTGTAATCACAATGCTCCATGCTCCTTGAAATCAAAATGATCCATGACCTCTGTCATCACAATGCTCCAAACACTTGTGATCACAATGTTCCATAACACTTCTCATCACAACGCTCCATGATGCCTGTCATCACAATACTCCATGCACTTTTCATCACAATTCTCCATGACCTTTGTCATCACAATTCTCAATACAATTGTCATCACAATGCTCCCAGACACTTGTCGTCAGAATGCTCCTTGAAACCTGTCACGAAAAGGCTCCATGACTTTTTCAACACAATGCCCCATGCCACTTTCATCACAGTGCTCCACGCCACTGTCATCAAAATTCTACACAAGCTTGTCATGAAAATGCTCCATGACCCTTGTCATCACAATTCTCCATGCACTTGTCAGCACAATGCTTTCTGACCCTTGTCATCTCAGTGCTCCAAGCCATTGTCATCACAATGCACCATTATCTTTGTCATCAGAATCCTCCCTGACACTTGGCATCACAATGCTCCATGCCATTGTCATCACAATGGGCCATTACATATGTCAACACAATGCTCCCTGACACAAGTCTTCACAATACTGCATGACCTGGTTATCATAATGCTCCATGCACTTGTCACCACAATGCACCATTCCAGCAGTCATCGCAATAATCCATGAAACTTATTAGACCAATGCTCCATTCCCTTGTCATCACAATGCTCCATGACCCTTGTCATCAGAATGCTCCATAAACTTTTCATCACAATGCTCTTTGATCCTTGTCATCACAATTCTCTATGCCTTTCTCAGCACGATGCTCCATGACACATGTCATCACAATGCACCATGTGCTTTTCATCACCGTGCTCCACAATCTTGTCATCACAGTGCTCCATAAATCTTCTCATCACAATTCTCCATGCACTTCTCATCAAAATGCTCTCTCACCACAGATATCACAATGTTACATCACTATTCGTCAAAATACTCCCTATCCCCTGTTATCACAATGTTCCATGACTCCTGTCATCAAAATGCTACATGCATTCTCATCACAATGTTCGATGACCACTGACATCACAATGCTCCATAACACCTGTCATCAAAATGCTCCATGACCCTTTTCATCAAATTGCTCCATTACCCTGTCATCACAATGTTCCCTGCCCTTCTCATCACAATGCACAATGCACTTGTCATCAAAATGCTCCATGATCTTTGTCATCATAAAGATCCATGACACTTGGCATCACAGGGCTCCATGTCATTGTCATCACAATTCTCCTTGAACACTCTCATCACATTGCTCCATGCCCTTGTCATCACAAAGCTCCATGACACATGTCATCAGAATGCTCCATGGCCTTCTCATCACAATGCTCCATGCGCTTGACCTCACAATGCTCCATTACCCCTGTCATAACAATTCTCCATGACACCTGCCATCACGATGTTCTGTGGCCTTGTCATCACAAGGCTCCATGACCCTTCTCATCACAATGCTCCAAGACCTATGTAATCACAATTCTCCATGACCCTTTACATCTCAATGATCCATGAACCCTGTCATCACAATGCACCATGCCCATCATCATAATGCTTCATGCTATTGTCATCACAATGAAATCAAATTGCTCCATGACCTCTGTCATAACAATGCTCCAAACCCTTGTGATCACAATATTCCATAACACTTGTCATCACAGTGCCCCATGACACTCGTCATCACAGTTATCCATGGTCTTCTCATCACAATGCTCCATGACCTTTCTCAGCACAATGATCAATACACTTGTCATCAAAATGATCCTTGACACTTGTTGACTATATGCTTCTTGAACCCTGTCATGACAAGGCTCCATGCCTTTTTCATCACAATGATCCATGCCCGTTTCATCACAATGCTACAAGACCCATTTAAACACAATGCTCCATGCCCTTGTCATCACAAATCTCCATGACACATACCATCAGAAAGATCCATGTCCTTCTCATCAAAATGCTTCATGCCCTTGTCATCACAGTGCTCCAAGACCCCTGTAATCACAATGCTCCATGCTTCTTTTCATCTCAATGCTCCATGAACCCTGTCATCAAAATGCACCATGCCCATCATCATAATGCTTCCGGCTATTGTCAGCACAATGAAATCAAAATTCTCCATGACCCCTGTCATCACAATAATCCATGAATATTTTCAGCCCAATGCTCCATGACACTTGTCATCACAATGATCCATGCCCTTGTCATCACAATGCTCCTTGACCCCTGTATTCACAATGCTCCGTGACACTTGTCATCACAGTGATCCATGACACCTGTCATCACAATGCTCCATGACTTTGTCAGCAAAATGCTACATGACATTGTCATTACAATGCTTTATGCACTTGTCATCACAATACTCCATTACGATTGTCATCACAATCCTCCATGAACCTTGGGATTACATTGCTTAATGCCCTTGTAATCACAATGTTCCATGCTCCTTGAAATGAAAATGATCCATGACCTCTGTCATCACAATGCTCCAAACACTTGTGATCAAAATGTTCCATAACACGTGTCATCACAATGCTCCATGATGCCTGTCATCACATTACTCCATGCACTTTTCATCAAAATGCTCCATGACCTTTGTCATCACAATTCTCAATAAACTTGTCATCACAATGCTCCCTGACACTTGTCATCAGAATGCTCCTTGAACCCGGTCACGAAAAGGCTCCATGCCTTTTTCATCACAATGCCCCATGCCGTTTTCATCACAATGCTCCACGCCACTGTCATCCAAATACTCCACAAGCTTGTCATGAGAATGCTCCATGACCCTTGGCATCACAATTCTCCATGCACTTGTCAGCACAATGCTCCATGACCCTTGTCATCTCAATGCTCCAAGCCATTGTAATCACAATGCACCATTACCTTTGTCATCAGAATCCTCCATGACACTTGGCATCACAATGCTCAATGCCATTGTCATCACAATGGGCCATTACATATGTCATCACAATGCTCCCTGACACCAGTCTTCACAATACTGCATGACCTGGTCATCACAATGCTCCATGCCCTTGTCACCACAATGCACCATTCCAACAGTCATCGCAATAATCCATGAAACTTATTAGACCAATGCTCCATGCCCTTGTCATCACAATGCTCCATGACCCATGTCATCACAATGCTCCATGAAATTTTCATCACAATGCTCTTTGATCCTTGTCATCACAATTCTCTATGCCTTTCTCAGCACAATGCTCCATGACCCTTGTCATCACAATGCTCCATGCGCTTGTCAGCACGATGCTCCATGACACATGTCATCAAAATGCACCATGCGCTTCTCATCACAGTGCTTCCCAATTTTGTCATCACAATGCTCCATAAAGTTTGTCATCACAATGCTCCATGCACTTCTCATCAAAATGCTCTCTCACCACAGATATCACAATGTTACATCACTATTGGTCACAATATTCCCTCACCCCTGTTATCACAGTGTTCCATGACTCCTGTCATCAAAATGCTACATGCACATATCATCACAATGTTCAATGACCCCTGATATCACAATGCTCCATAACCCCTGTCATCAAAATGCTCCATGACCATTTTCATCAAAATGCTCCATGACCCCTGACATCACAATGTTCCATAACCCCTGTCATCAAAATATTCCATGACACTTTTCATCAAATTGCTCCATGACCTTGTCATCACAATGCTCCCTGCCCTTCTCATCACAATGCACAACGCACTTGTCATCAAAATGCTCCATGACATTTGTCATCAGAAATATCCATGACCATTGGCATCACAATGCTCCATGTCATTGTCATCACAGTGCTCCATGAACGCTCTCATCCAATTGCTCCATGCCCTTGTCATCAAAAAGCTCCATGACACATGTCATCAGAATGCTCCATGGCCTTCTCATCACAATGCTGTACGCGCTTGCCATCACAATGCCCCATTACCCCTGTCATAACAATCCTCAATGACACCAGCCATCACGATGTTCCGTGGCCTTGTCATCACAAGGCTCCAAGACCCTTCTCATCACAATGCTCCATGACCCCTGTAATCACAATGCTCCATGCCCCTTTTCATCTCAATGATCCATGAACCCTGTCATCAAAATGCACCATGCCCATCATCATAATGCTTCATGCTATTGTCATCACAATGAAATCAAAATTCTCCATGACCTCTGTCATAACAATGCTCCAAACCCTTGTGATCACAATATTCCATAACACTTGTCATCACAGTGCCCCATGAAACTCATCATCACAATTATCCATGGTCTTCTCATCACAATGCTCCATGACCTTTGTCATCACAATGCTCAATACACATGTCATCAAAATGCTCCCTGACACTTGTTTTCTGTATGCTCCTTGAACCCTGTCATGACAAGGCTCCATGCCTTTTTCATCACAATGATCCATGCCCTTTTCCTCACAATGCTCCAAGACCCCTTTAAACACAAGGCTCCATGCCCTAGTCATCACAAAGCTCAATGAAACATGTCTTCAGAATGCTCCTTGGCCTTCTCCTCACAATGCTCCATGCCCATGTCATCACAATGTTCCTAGACCCCTGTAATCACAATGGTCCATGCCCCTTTTCATCAGTATGCTCCATGAGATTTGTCATCAAAAGTCTCTATGGATTTCTCATCACAATGCTCCAGGACTTTGTCATCACAATGCTTCACGACATTGTCATGAAAATTCTCAATGGCCCTTGTCATCATAATGCTCCAAGCCCTAGTCATCACAATGCTCCATTATATTTGTCATCAAAATCCTCCATTACATTTGTCATCACAATGCTCCCTGCCATTGTCATTGCAATGGACCATGACATATGTCATCACAATGCTCCCTGACAACTGTCTTCACAATACTCCATGACCTTCTCATCACAATGATCCATGCCCTTGTCATCACAATGCACCATGTCCAATGTCATCAAAATAATCTATGAAATTTGTCAGACCAATTCTCCATGCCCCTGTCACCACAATGCTCCATGCACTTGTCATCACAATGCTCCATGACCACTGTCATCACAATGCTCCGTGACTCCAGTCATCACAATGCTTCATAAAATTTGTCACCACAATGCTCCATGCATTTGTCATCACAATGCTCCATGACACTGTCATCACAATGCTCCGTGACTCCAGTCATCACAATGCTTCATAAAATTTGTCATCACAATGGTCCATGCCCGCGTCATCACAAGGCTCTGTGACCTTTATAACCACAATGCTCCATGAACTTTTCATCACAATGCTCCGTGACCCTTGTCATCAAAATGCTCCATGCGTTTGTCAGAAAAATGCTCCATGACCCTTGTCATCACAATGTGCTACGCACTTTTCATCACAACGGTCCACAAATTTGTCATGGTAATGCTCCATAAACCGTGTAATCACAATGCTCCATGCCCTTCTCATCACAATGCTCCATTACCCCTGTCATAACAATGCTCCATGACCCCTGCCATCACAATATTCCACGGCCTTGTCATCACAAGGCTCCATGACACTTGTCATCACAATGCTCCAAGACCCATGTAATCACAATGCTCCATGCCCTTGTCATCACAAAGCTCCATGACACATGCCATCAGAATGTTCCATGTCCTTCTCATCAAAATGCTCCATGCCCTTGTCATCACAGTGCTCCAAGACCCCTATAATCACAATGCTCCATGCCCCTTTTCATCTCAATGCTCCATGAACCCTGTCATCACAATGCACCATGCCCATCATCATAATGCTTCTGGCTATTGTCAGCACAATGAAATTAAAATTCTCCATGACCTCTGTCATCAAAATACTCCATGAATATTTTCAGCCCAATGCTCCATGACACTTGTCATCACAATGATCCATGCCCTTGTCATCCCAATTCTCCATGACCCCTGTATTCACAAAGCTCCGTGACGCTTGTCATCACAGTGCTCCATGACACATATCATCACAATGCTCCATGACTTTGTCAGCAAAATGCTACATGACCTTGTCATTACAATGCTCTATGCACATGTCATCACAATACTCCATTACAATTGTCATCACAATCCTCCATTATACTTGGGTTCACATTGCTTCATGCCATTGTAATTACAATGTTCCATGCTCCTTGAAATAAAAATGATCCGTGACTTCTGTCATCACAATGCTCCAAACCCTTGTGATCAAAATGTTCCATAATACTTGTCACCACAACGCTCCATGATGCCTGTCATCACAATACTCCATGCACTTTTCATCACAATGCTCCATGATCTTTGTCATCACAATTCTCAATACACTTGTCATCACAATGCTCCCTGAAACTTGTCATCAGAATGCTCCTTGAACCCTGCCACGAAAAGGCTCCAGGCCTTTTTCATCACAAGTCCCCATGCCGTTTTCATCACAATGCTCCACGCCACTGTCATCAAAATACTCCACAAGCTTGTCATGAGAATGCTCCATGACCCTTGGCATCACAATTCTCCATGCACTTTTCAGCACAATGCTCCCTGACCCTTGTCATCACAATGCTCCAAGCCATTGCCATCACAATGCTCTATTACTTTATCATCAGAATCCTCCATGACATTTGGTATCATAATGCTCCATGACATTTTCATCAAAATGGGCCATTACATATGTCATCACAATGCTCCCTGACACCTGTCTTCACAATACTGCATGACCTGGTCATCACAATGCTCCATGCCCTTGTCATCACAATGCGCAATTCCAACTGTCATCACAATAATCCATGAAACTTATTAGACCAATGCTCAATGCCCTTGTCATCACAATGCTCCATGCCCTTGTTATCACAATGCTCCATGACCCCTGTCATCACAATGCTCCGTGACTCCTGTTATCACAATGCTTCATGACCTTTGTCACCACAATGGTCCATGCCCTCGTCATCAACAGTCTCTGTTGTTTTTAACCACAATGCTATATGAACTTTTCATCAAAATGCTCTTTGACCCTTGTCATCACAATGCTCTGTGCACTTCTCATCAAAATGCTCTGTCACCACTTATATAACAATGTTTCATCACTATTCGTCACAATATTCCCTCAACCCTGTCATCAAAATGTGCCATGACTCCTGTCATCACAATGCTACATGCACTTATCATCAGAATGTTCGATGACCCCTGGCATCACAATGTTCCATAACCCCTATCATCAAATTGTTCCATGACCCTTTTCATCAAATTGCTCCATGACCCTGTCATCACAATGCTCCATGTCATTGTCATCACAGTGCTCCATGAAGGTTCTCATTACATTGCTCCATGTCCTTGTCTTCACAAAACTCCATGACACATGTTATCAGAATGCTGCATGGCCTTCTCATCACAATGCTCCATGCCCTTGCCATCACAATGCTCCATTACTCCTGTCATAACAATGCTCCATGAACCGTGATATCACGATGTTCCATGGCCTTGTTATCACAAGGCTCCATGACCCTTCTCATCACAATGCTCCAAGACGCCTGTAATCACAATGCTCCATGCCCGTTTTCATCTCAATGATCCATGAACCCTGTCATCACAATGCACCATGCCCATCATCATAATGCTTCATGCTGTTCTCATCACAGTGAAATCAAAATGCTCCATGACCTCTGTCATAACAATGCTCCAAACCCTTGTGATCACAATATTCCATAATACTTGTCATCACAATGCCCCATGAAGCTCGTCATCCCAATTATCCATGGTCTTCTCATCACAATGCTCCATGACCTTTGTCATCACAATGATCAATACACTTGTCATCAATATGCTCCCTGACACTTGTTGTCTGTATGCTCCTTGAATCCTTTCATGACAAGGCTCCATGCCTTTTTCATCACAATGATCCATGCACTTTTCATCAAAATGCTCCATGACCCCTGAGAGCACAGTGTTCCATAACCCCTGTCATCAAAATGTTTAATGACCCTTTTCAACAAATTGCTCCATGACCATGTCATCACAATGCTCCCTGCACTTCTCATCACAATGCACAACGCACTTGTCATCAAAATGCACCATGACCTTTGACATTACAAAGATCCATGACACTTGGCATCACAGTGCTCCATGTCATTTTTATCACAATGCTCCATGAACACTCTCATCACATTGCTCCATGCCCTTGTCATCACAAAGCTCCATGACACATGTCATCAGAATGCTCCATGGCCTTCTCATCACAATGCTCTATGCGCTTGCCATCACAATGCTCCATTACCCCTGTCATAACAATGCTCCATGACACCTGCCATCACGATGTTCCGTGGCCTTGTCATCACAAGGCTCCATGACCCTTCTCATCACAATGCTCCAAGACCCCTGTAATCACAATGCTCTATGCCCCTTTTCATCTCAATGATCCATGAACCCTGTCATCACAATGCACCATGCCCATCATCATAATGCTTCATGCTATTGTCATCACAATGAAATCAAAATGCTCCATGACCTCTGACATAACAATGCTCCAAAACCTTGTGATCACAATATTCCATAACACTTGTCATCACAGTGCCCCATGACACTCATCATCACAATTATCCATGGTCTACTCATCACAATGCTCCATGACCTTTGTCATCACAATGCTCAATACACTTGTCATCAAAATGCTCCCTGACACTTGTGGTCTGTATGCTCCTTGAACCCTGTCATGACAAGGCCCCATGCCTTTTTCATCACAATGATCCATGCCCTTTTCCTCACAATGCTCCAAGACCCCTTTAAACACAATGCTCCATGCCCTTGTCATCACAAAGCTCAATGAAACATGTCTTCAGAATGCTCCTTGGCCTTCTCCTCACAATGCTCCATGCCCATGTCATCACAAAGTTCCAACACCCCTGTAATCACAATGGTCCATGCCCCTTTTCATCAGTATGCTCCATGAGATTTGTCCTCACAAGTCTCTATGGATTTCTCATCACAATGCTCCAGGACCTTGTCATCACAATGCTGCACGACCATGTTCTGAAAATTCTCAATGGCCCTTGTCTTCATAATGCTCCAAGCCCTAGTCATCACAATGCTCCATTATATTTGTCATCAAAATCCTCCATTACCTTTGGCATTACAATGCTCCCTGCGTTTGTCATTGCAATGGAAAATGACGTATGTCATTACAATGCTCCCTGACACCTGTCTTCACAATACTCAATGACCTTCTCATCACAATGATCCATGCCCTTTTCATCAAAATGCACCATGTCCACTCTCATCACAATAATCTATGAAATTTGTCAGAACAATGCTCCATGCCCCTGTCACCACAACGCTCCTTTCCCTTGTCATCACAAGGCTCCATGACAGTTGTCATCACAATGCTCCAAAACCCCTGTAATCACAATGCTCCATGCCCTTGTCATCACAAAGCTCCATGACACATGCCATCAGAATGTTCCATGTACATCTCATCAAAATGCTCCATGCCCTTGGCATCACAGTGCTCCAAGACCCCTGTAATCACAATGCTCCCTGCCCCTTTTCATCTCAATGCTCCATGAACCCTGTCATCAAAATGCACCATGCCCATCATCATAATGCTTCCGGCTATTGTCAGCACAATGAAATCAAAATTCTCCATGACCTCTGTCATCACAATGCTCCATGACACCTGTCATCAAAATACTCCATGAACATTTTCAGCCCAATGCTCCATGACCCTTCTCATCACAATGATCCATGCCCATGTCATCCCAGTGCTCCATGACGCCTGTATTCACAATGCTCCGTGACGCTTGTCATCACAGTGCTCCATGACACCTTTCATCAGAATGCTCCATGCACTTGTCATCCCAGTGCTCCATGACCCCTGTATTCACAATGCTCCGTGACGCTTGTCATCACAGTGCTTCATGACGCCTGTCATCACAATGCTCCTTGCCTTTGTCACAACAGTACTCCATGACCCCTGTCATCACAATGCTCCATGACTCCAGTCACCACAATGCTTCATAAAATTTGTCATCACAATTGTCCATGCCCACGTCATCAGAAGGCTTTGTGACCTTTGTAACCACAATGCTCCATGAACTTTTCATCACAATGTTCCGTGATCCTTGTCATCACAAAATTCCATGCCTTTGTCAGAAAAATGCTCCATGACCCTTGCCATCACAATATGCCACGTGCTTTTCATCACAACGGTCCACTAAGTTGTCATAGCAATGTTCCATAAACTTTGTAATCTCAATGCTCCATGCCCTTTTCATCACAATGCTCCATTACCCCTGTCAGAACAATGCTCCATGACCCCTGTCATCACAATGATCCACGGCCTTGTCATCACAAGGCTCCATGACCCCTGTCATCACAATGCTCCATGCCCTTGTCATCCCAATGCTCCATGACCCCTGTATTCACAATGCTCCGTGACGCTTTTCATCACAGTGCTCCATGATACCTGTCATCACAATGTTCCATGACTTTGTCAGCAAAATGCTACATGACTTTGTGATTACCATGCTCTATGCGCTTGTCATCACAATACTCCATTACCATTGTCATCACAATCCTCCATGAATCTTGGGATCACATTGCTACATGCCCTTGTCATCACAATGCTCCATGCTCCTTTAAATCAAAATGATCCATGACCTGTGTCATCACAATGCTCCAAAACCTTGTGATCACAATGTTCCATAACACTTGTCATCCCAACGCTCCATGATGCCTGTCATCACAATACTCCATGCACTTTTCATCACAATGCTCCATGACCTTTGTCATCACAATTCTCAATACACTTGTCATCACAATGCTCCCTGACACTTGTCGTCAGAATGCTCCTTGAACGCTGTCACGAAAAGTTTCCATGCCTTCTTCAACACAATGCCCCATGCCGTTTTCATCACAATGCTCGACGCCACTGTCAGCAAAAAACTCCTCAAGCTTACCATGAGAATTTTCCATGACCCTTGTCATCACAATTCTCCATGCACTTGTCAGCACAATGCTCCCTGACCCTTGTCATCTCAATGCTCCAAGCCACTGTCATCACAATGCACCATTACCTTTGTCATCAGAATCCTCCATGACACCTGGATTCACAATGCTCCATGCCATTGTCATCACAATGGGCCATTACATATGTCATCACAGTGCTCCCTGAAACCTCTCTTCACAATACTGCACGACCTGGTCATCACAATTCTCCATGTTCTTGTCACCACAATGCACCATTCCAACAGTCATCACAATAATCCATGAAAATT